>NC_141537.1:58455000-58755000 GCF_021556685.1 Rattus norvegicus
ACACACATACACACAATACATACATATACATATACACACAACACACACAAATACACACAACACATATATACATATAACACACACAGCACACAATACACACACCATATGCATATACATACACATATACACACTAGACATATACACACAATACACATATACACGCAATACACATACACACACAAACACCCACCACACACATGAACATACACACAAAGTCACCTAATATCTTAAATTGTGTATATGTGTGGTGTGTGTGTATGTGTATGTGTAAATCCGAAGATAGCTCTTGTGGAATTCAGTTCTCTCCTCCTCTCAGTTGAGCGCTAAACTAGAACCCAAGTCATCAAGCTTAGCAGCGAGCACATGAGCCATTGTGCCAGCCTCCCTTCTAGCACCCAAGATTGAGATATTTGCTTCATTGAAGGCAAAGTTCACCTGAGCTAGCTTGGCCTGTATCATAGCCACTTAGCCTCGGCTTCTACCTACCTGTAAGCAGCCGACTAGAGAGAGGCCAGGCGGGCATGGCAACAGGAGACCTAGGAGTTTGGAAACTTCTCCGGTCCAGTCTCAGGATCCACCGAGGAAATGGGGCTAACCTTCCTCAGAAGCTGAGAGGAGAGGCTGAGAAGACAATAAATACAGAGGTGTGCTTGTGGAATAGAAACATACCAACAAAGTGCGGGGAGCTCCTCCCCAACACACATTCATTTTACAAACACGCTTCCTCCCAAGACATGCACTAGGGGGCGAAAAGCTTGGAGGAGGAACAGTCTGCTCCCTCAGACTTGTCAGTCTAGTGAGTGAGGCGCGGTGTGTGTGTGTGTGTGTGTGTGTGTGTGTGTGTGTGTGTGTGTGTGTGTGTGTAATAAAATGTGGTGGGGCTGGGGATTTAGCTCAGTGGTACAGCGCTTACCTAGGAAGCGCAAGGCCCTGGGTTCGGTCCCCAGCTCCGAAAAAAAGAACCAAAAAAAAAAAAATGTGGCAAGTTCCACCATCCATCTCCAGGGCACATAGAACCCAAGAGGACTCCTTCCTTACCCTGTGGAACTGGAGGTCACCTCCAGGAGGTGACACTTTGAAAGATGTATACAGTTCTAGCTAGAGAGGAAAGAACAGAGGGATTCTGGGTAGAGGCCGGCTATGTAAAGATTGTAAACAGGAAAGTTACTTCTGGCTCTGTGCAGTGACAGAGAGGGGCACGCCTCAGGCCATAGAGTGTGGAAAGGGAGTGATGGAGCGTGTCCTGTCAACTTATCACCCAAGCTTCAGTGCCCCTCTCCTCCTGACACTGCCTAGAACCACAGAAATGCTAACTTGGCCTTGGCCCCAGCACTCCAGGCTCAGTCTGGTGGAAACTTCTCTCATCTGCCATACGTTAAGTGAGAACACGTTTGTAGGGGACCCTCAGACACAGGCAGATGTATGAATGTCTCGGTTACCTTTCCAGTGTTGTGAAGCAACACCATGACTGAAGCAACTTATAAAAATAATCGTTTAGTTGGGGACTTGCTTACCCCGTCAGAGGGGAAGGCCCTGACCATCATGACAGAGAGTATGGCAGGAGGCAAGCAGGCATGGCGCTGGAGCAGTGGCTGAGACCTCACATCTGACCCACAAACAAGGGGCCTGGCATGAGTTTTTGAGACCTCAAAGCCCACTCCTGGTGTCACATCTCCTCTAACAAGGCCACACCTCATAATCCTTCCCCAAACAGTCCCACCGTTAGGAACCAAGTAAGTATTCAAAAATCTGAGCCTTTGGGGACCAATTCTCATTCAAGCTACCACAATGAATGCACAGAAACGTAGGATCACACCCTCAGTTTCCTAATGGGAGTCAGTGAGATAGCTCAGCTTGATAAAGACACTTGACAGAAAGCATCTCCCCATGAGTTTAATCCCTAAGACCTGCAAAGTAGAGAACCAACTGCTCCAAACTGTCCCCTCACCTCCCACAGGTGTGTGGGTTCAGACGTGAGTCCGCGCATACTCACATGTGGAGGGAAAGCAAGAAAGAGTCGAGTTCATGCCACATGCTGACAAACACACATCAAAACGTCCAAGCACTGCTTGCAACTTGCTGGCACAAAGCTGCCATAGACCCTGCATAGCGGTATAGATTCTCATCACCTATGGCCCCAGCCTACCCAGAATCACCCAGGGCTTCCTGGGTCAGTCAGCTCACCTTGAATGGATCTCAGCACCGCTTCTTGCTCCTCACTGCTCGGCTCTGCCGTGATTGACATGTGAATGCTCAGGCGTGCGGACCAAACAGCTGTTAACCTGTGCTTCCATACGTACCCTGCCCCGCCCCCGCTCTCCAACTCCGGTTTTCACTTTTCTTTTGAGAACACTTAACAGCAAAGGTTAATCTTTGAAGTCCCTAAAGATTTGAACTTTTCGCAGAATTGGCTGCAGCTTCTAGTGGGTTAGAGTCTAATTGGAGTAGAGCAGAAGCTAGGAGCTGTGCTGGGGAGGGGCGGGAAGAAGAGGCCACAGCAGAAAGCCGCTAGTCAGTCAGGCCAGCATCCTCCAGCAGACAGGGAGCAAAGAGGTGACACTAGGGTATTCATGCTAGGTAGGGAGCAGGGCTAAGTGACTCGGGGCAGATGCAAACGGACAGGAAAGCTTAGCACTGTGTTCTGACTACGGTTGGATGGCCCTTCCATTAATCCTAACATGCCAGGCAAATCACGAAGCTCCCCAAGCTCCCCAAGCCACTTCGAAGTTTCCCTTGCCACCTCCCAAGGTCTCTAGATCAGATTCCGCTTAGCTCTGCTCCTTGGATTTATGTTACAGTCAAGCCAGCCAACCTCTGCCCCTGGGGCCAAACATTCCTATCCTTCTCTGGCAGAAACTGCATGAAGGCCAAAGCTGAATTCTGTGAGAACAAATGCACACTTTGAAAGATAAGAGTTTAATAATAGAAGCGAATGTGGGGGTGCATGCTTGAAACCCCAGGCTATAGGAGGCTAAGGCCGAGCGGGAAGGAGACGAGGAGAGCTAACCTGGGCTACAAAGTGAGGCAAATAGCCAATCAAAAAGTGCTTTCTTTCTGTTCTTGCCAAGTCTGAAATATGTGCACATTTGTTTAAAAATTCAAAAAGGGGCTGGGGAGATAGTTCCGTGGGTAAAATGCTTGATGTGGAAATGCCAGGGCCCCGGCACCCACATAAAAGACCAGCATGGCAGTGGAAATCTATAGCTTCAGTGCTGGATGGAAGGATCCCCAAGGTTCCCTAGCTAGCCAGTCTAGCTGAAACTGGGAACTCTAGGTTGAGTGAGTGATCCTACCACAACAAGAAAGGTGGGGATTGATGACAGAAGACCCCCACAGTAGTCAACCTCTGCTCCTACACACATGTGCACAAGAGTACACATCATACATATACACACACAGAGGTGGGGCAAGGGAGGGAGAGAGAGAGAAACAGACAGACAGAGACAGAGACAGAGAGAAACAACTGACAAAGACAGACAGAGACACATACAGACAGAGACAGAGCTCAGTAAGCCCCTTTGTAGCTCCCACCCAGTATCTTTCTCAGAGACCCAGAAATTATTCCTTCTAATTGCAAAGCAAGATGACATCCCGACTCCTAGTTTTAGGGTGAAAGAGGAATTTGGCCATGAACCAAAGATATACAAAGCTTATTAGCTAAGGTTAGAGGTGTGGATCAATGATAGGGAACTTTTTTACCATGTGTCACATTATGAGCACGAACCCCTTAGCATAACAACAACAAAAAATAAACCAAACCACAGATTGCTAACCCAGGCCCACCTCCCAAGACCAGAGCTCTAGGACAGACTGTGTAACAAATGCTGACAGGTGCAGCCTGAGGACTCCTTGTGGATGGTCCTAAGGACAGGTACAGAGTGTGGTGGATCTGCTGGGCTATGCTGATGGTGGGTGTCAGCACTGGGCCTCCCACTGTTGAATTTTTCTTAGTCAACAATAAACTGTTTTCTTCCTCCATTCCTTATGTGGGAAGTCTTCTGAGCTGGAAAGATTTTTGTTTCTCATCCCAATCTCCCGGTGAGTCCCACGCTACCCTACCTACTCCAAGGATGAACAGGAAATCCAGGGTAAAGAAAGGCAGGGGAAGATGGAGAGAGCTGAGGGGCGGGGCATGCAAGCCAGGCCAAGGTCAGTCTGGCCAGGGAGAAACAGCCTAAGTCGGCCCTGTCCCAGGTTCTGAGCTCCCAGGAGTGCGCTGCCCCCGCCCCGCCCCCTCCTCGAGCATCTTCCTCACAGCTCTGGTCCTGCTCCCTGCCAGGTCTCCATTGTGCCTTGATTGTTAATCTCTTGTCTCTCTGCGTTCAGAGCCAGAGTGCCATCAGCCCACTGCAGAGGTTTACATATTTGATTTTCTATATCCTAACTTGTCTTGGTCCCCATGATGAAGCTCACTCGTGTGGAGCTGTTTGTGACAGTTCTTAAAGAGTCGTTTTTATGGGCAAAGACAAAAGTGTACCCTTTTTTTTTTTTTTTGGTGTTTCCTACAAAGAAATACGATGTCTGGTAAATGTTTCAATGAATTTGCTGGAGACACTGAATTGGCTTAAGAGCAGGAGTCCTTTCGAAGGTTGACGGCTGGCTCCCTTATCCTTGCTCCCTACAGCTCGATGGGCGCTCACAGAGGATGAACCACATCACCCTGAATTCTGTCCTGATCCGTTGGGGTGCACTGGCCATTTGGTTTGAGCCCCTAGACTTTCATTCTCAACACTAAGTTGGACCCCCTAGGATGCTTTAAAGGGACACAGGCAAATGAGCGAACCCTGTCCTAAGGTGTCTGCCTTAAATGATCCCCCAAATATGAGGCAGCATCTTTCCTTAAAGGTCCCGGTGATTTTAAGGAACTTCTGAATGGGTCACCCAGTCAGCTGTTGCCTGTGCATTCAGGACCTTGAGATGACAGTTGTGAGGTCAAGACCTGGTCACTATAACACCTGGAGGATTTTCAAACCTCTGATGCCTAGCGACAAACCCAGGCATTCTGGTCTTATTGGGTAGAGCTAAGACTAGGTCCCAAGAACATCTACAACAGAACCAGGGTAAGACTGACTGGGGCAAGAGGAAAGTCCAGGCTATTGGAGACTCAACCCGGGGCTCTGATGGACACCTTGAGTGAATTCATTGACACCTGCAAGCCCCTACTTTCTCACTTTGACCATGAGACTAGCATCGACCACCTTGAAGAGTTGCCTGTGTCTGGCTTCTGCCACTAGAACAGTGTGGGTTAACATCTTAATCATTCTTCCTTGTCAAAAAAGGCAAATTTACCCTCAGTAATTAACTCTACTATCAATAAAAATTCATTTCTTATTAATGCAGAAGTGCTGCTTCCAGAACCGTGGAAGAAGATTCCAGGTTTGCCTGTCTGCCTGGCTCTTGTGGCAGGTGTCACTCCAGTGGAGTCTCTCCTTATCTCATAAACTCCTGTCTCCGGAGGCCAGCTCCTTTGAATCAAATTAGAGTTAATTAAATCCTCTCTAAAACTCACCAGGGGAACTCACAGCATATATTGAAAGTCCTGTCAGGCGTGATAGCACACACCTATAATCCCAGCACTTGGGAGGTGGAGGCAGGGGGATCAGGAGTTCAAGGTCATCCTCTACTACATAGTTGAGTTCAATGTTTGAGATCAATCTGAGCAACAGGAGATCCTGAAGCAAAACAAAAGTCATGGGTGCAAGAGCCTGTTACAAATAAGTGAGTCTTTTCTGTTACACACAATCACATTTGTATCACAGTATGAACAGGAAACCCTTTAACTGAATAACTGAGAACCTAAGAGTTGATACCATGGAGTCTAGACCCACAAGGTGCCTTTGGCCATGCCCCTTTCCTTTTCCAGCGTCCACGTGCTCGATGCTACTTTAGATTGCTGTTTTTTTTGAAAGGTATGCTTGGAAATGCTGCCATTGCCTCTCCAAGGAGCGTGCAATTTCATAGTTCACACTTGCCACCAGTCTCAGCAGCAGGGGGATGCAGATTCATGGCACTGCAGGGTGTGCCTGAATCATTTAAAGACCCTCCTTTCCCAAGGGTGTTCTCTGTCACACTTTCTATACCTGCTCTTGACACAGCACCTCTGACAGGTGTGGAGCAAGGTGACAAAATGGTTGCAGATTCTGCCTGCCTACCTGCCTGCCTGCCTGCCTGTTCAGAAGCTCTGGTTGCGATGTGTCACTGACCCCAACGTGCACTGCAGAAGATACCCTGCTGGGGCCCGGGGGAGGCTGGCGAGAGAAGCTGATGTGATAACTGTATTAGGAAGAGTGGAGATGGGTAAACAGGCAGAAAATGCCCTCTGAAGCCAAGCAGCTCAGGGTGTGAAAAGGCAAGAGTTGGTTCCTGGAGACCTTGGATTACTTTCAAAGATATTTCTACAAGTGACTCTTTGGTCAAGAGGTGTGCATCTTCTTTTTTTTTCTTTTCTTTTCTTTTCTTTTTTTTTTTTTTTTTTGGTTCTTTTTTTCGGAGCTGGGGACTGGGACTGAACCTAGGGCCTTGCGCTTCCTAGGCAAGCGCTCTACCACTGAGCTAAATCCCCAACCCCAAGAGGTGTGCATCTTTTAAGCATTTGGGACACGTTGTCCACAGCCCTCCAGAAAAGATTCTCAGTGTACCCTTGGGCAGGCAGTACAACACCACTGTCTTAATCTCAAGACTGGAGCTGGAGTGCAATTTGTCCTGTCAGCTCAACATTTGCTCTGCCCCTCTTCTTCCCTTGGGCTGGGGTGGGTGTATAGACATGAGAGCGCACAGCACTGCCTTCTGAACTCAGCCTGAAAGAGGCATTCCACAGTCCACAGATAGGGCAACCCAGGGCTCCCTGAAAGCTATAGCAGATGTCTGAACTGCAAAGAGTCTGTCCTTTCTAATTCCCCTCTGTGAGGCATTCCCTTCCCTCCATGGAATGATCCCCACCATTCTGCTTCTTCTTTGGAGGCAGGGACTCCCCCAACTCTTTCAAGGGGCAGCTAAATGTCTAGCTGCTCACGGGCCGACCACATTCTGCCATTTCCTTTGTTCCAGCTTCTCTTTCCTAGCAGATGTCTTAGGATTGATGTGAAGAATTACCACAGCCAGAAGCAACTTGAGAAGGAAAGGGTTTATTTGGCCTACATATCCCGAATCCACTAAGGGAAGCCAAAACAGGAACTCACTGAGCAGAAACCTGAAGGCAGGAGCTGATGCAGAGGCCATGAAAGAATTCCGCTTAGTGGCTTGCTCAGCCTGCTTTCTTACTGAATCCAGGACCATCAGCCTAGGGTGGTCCCATCCACAAGGGGCTGGGCCTTCCCCATTAATCACTAATTTAAAGATGTGCACTACAGGCTTGCCTATAACTCAATCTTAAGGAGGTATTTTTTTCTCAGTTGAGGTTCTCTTCTCTCAGATGACTTTAGCTGTGTCAAGTTGACGTAAAATTAGCCAGCACAGCAATGTAGGGGTTTCCAAGATGCTCGGTGATCTGTCTCCAGCTTTCCACAAGTGGCTTAGCTGGGCCTCTGCAGGACCTTGGGTAGGAAAACCATTACTGGGAGCCTCATCCAGGGAGCTCTCCTACAAAGCCTCGAAACTGTGCATGCCCATTGGATGGCTTTTAGAAATGATCCTAAAGAAATAAGCAGAAATATCTGCAGAGATTTATCTGCAAGATTATGCATGAGAGCCTTGTTTATGGGAAGAAAGAAGATCATTGAAAATGTTCTCAAGTTTCAACCAAAGGGATTGGTTAAATAATTTATGGCACATTGGTACAATGCAGGCGTCATAAATTACACTATGGAAAGATACTTAAAGACGTAGTCAGAAGCCCGAGACAAGTGCAAATATTATGTACTATGTGATTCTGTTCTGATGGAAAATATATACATATAGAAATGCAAGCCGAGAGAGAAGTTATGCATCCGGAATATAAAATATTTAAAAAAAGAATATAAAATATTTGTGATTTCAGGGGAGTGCAATTATCAGAAATGTGAATTCTCTGGATGTTCACGACATGCATATCAGAATAACAGGCACCTTACTTTTAAAGTCAGTATCTCCCAGGCACAGACAGAAGAGCGATGATATGCACAAAGCACTGTCTTAGGAACTGGGGAGCCACACCCAGGAGCAGGCGTTTGCAGGGGAGAGCAACTCCTTGCTGCTGGACCAGCTGCTCAGCCATAGCTCCCCCCTCCCCTGCCACCCCGGGTCATGCAGCAACCCCACTGCTTATATAACCAAGCTGCAGAAGAAATGCACTTGGCAGCCTCAGCCCTGGGCAGACGGAGCTTCTGACTCCTCGGTTCCCTAACAGACCATAATGGGACAAACCACAACTGATGGTTGCGTAAAAGTAGGAAGGATGGACTTTTTTGGCCTCTGAGTTCCACTCTGCTGAGCAGGCACATCCCTTCCCTGCTGGTTACACAGCACACGAGTAGCTGGCTGTGCTTAGCTTCCAACTCTCCTGCTCTGATGAATAATTAACTCTTGCAGAGTGCTTCACTTGTAATAGCACAAATGTTGCTCAAAGCGCCGTAGGTGTCCCCGCAACGTCCCATTACAGAATAGGAGAGAAAACAGAGAAAGCAAGGCCGCCTACACCAAGCCATGCACCCATAGGTGGAGGAGACAAGAGTCAACCCAGCCAAGGTGGCTCCAGGTCTACCCTCAGCACCATGGCTAACAAGCTCTCTCTGGTATTGTTTCCATGGTGATTTTTCCCCCCTAGGAGTGCTGAATTCCTTCAGGATATGAACTACATCCTTCATGTTTATGGGACCAAATAGAAACCAAAGTAGTAAGTGGGCACACTGTACATTCCTGGGGACCTACACCCTGGGGACTTGCAGCCTGCATTCCTGTCCTTACTACTTCAACAGCCAACCCTAGCTGCTGGCAGCTCCTCTGTGGGTGACTACAAGACTGGAGGGTGCCCCAGATGTGTTTTCTCCACTTCCAGGAGTTAAGACTTCTTGCCACATCTCTAGAACATCTTCCCCAAGGATTGCTCATCCCTGGGTTCTTGGAGGATATGTTTTCTGCATATGCTCATGGCCCGGTGCACTCCCACAGCAAAAGTTGACCAGTTGACAGGATATGGCTCAGACAGAAGGCTGCTGCAGCTCCCTTCTTGGTTTTTACACCTCCCTTAAAGCTTCAAAGCTGGCCACCTAGTAGAGACTATACGCTATTACCAAGTCAGCGCTTATCGGAAGAGACACACAAGCCGGGCGGCCTCAGCGTGTTGGGACTTTGGGTGATTTTGCTGGTGGTTTGCTTCCCTGCTTTTTCTAGCTCTCTGAAACAGACATGAAGGGTGTGTGTGTGTGTGTGTGTGTGTGTGTGTGTGTGTGTGTGTAAATTAAATAATGAAAGTGAGAAAAAAGTAACTGTTCTTACTTTGTCCCTGGGTGTGCGAACGGAGGATGGGGTGGGGGTGGGGCTTTTCTCCCAACCTTGTGTAAGCTGGCCTCCTCCTGTGGCTTCCTCAGACTCCTGTCTGATGTTCAAAACCAGCAAATTCCCACCCCCACTCCCTTATTTCATACCTTCCACTGTAGACTAGTTTGTGCAACCTTGTGGGTCACAATATACCACAGTCTTAATCCTGCTGGTCCTTACAATTCTGCCTTCAGGAGAAGTTGCTCACACCTTCTTGATGGTGCCTGGATGCACAGCTCCCTCTTTGGTACTGCACTTGGACTTCAGCCCCACTGACTGTTTAACATTTATAGCATTTTAGCCCCTCCCCTCCCTGCTCTCCCCTTCCCCTTCTTAGTCACCTCCTCGCTCCTGTAGCAACAGTGCTGAGTTCTGGGAAAACTGGAGGTACTATGACTGTTTTATCCTGGTGGGGCATTCAGCAATCAGGGCAGGCGTTCTTACCTTCAAAATGCCTCTTGGGTACGTCTGAATGGTTTGCGTTTTCTTCTAATGTAGCATTGTGTTTATTTACTGTATCTATTTTGCAAACGGTACTTTTTAAATGCCCTAATATCAAACAATCTGAGTAATTTATGATAAATGAAAAAGGTCAGCTCACCGTTCTAAAACCTTTTCAGATACCATATTCATACATTAATTGATGCATAATTAATTCACCTTTTACACATCCTGCCTGGTGTCTCTCTTGGTATCTCATAATGGGAGTTCAGTTTCAACACAAGGTTTGGTGGGGCTGGTCAACCTAAGAGGTCTCTTTTCTCCATCTCCAATGTCCCTTATGTGCCTGAGCACTGCTGAGGCACAGACTGCAGGTCGCTTGCCTTCGCAGCTATGGGGTCTAGCCTAGAACCCAGTGCACAGCATGCCCTCAGTGACCTGGAGACAAGCACAGGCTAGCCCAGTTACTATCTTGATTGAAGCTGGCAGTTAGTTGCCACTCACAACTCATAAGGCCCTCGGATCCGAGAGTGAAGAAACAAAACAAATAATTGTTCATAATTTGTCATCTTGATTTTAGGGTCTCATCCCCAACAATCTTCCCCATATTTCTCTGCCAGTTGACTATTCAAGAATGGTGGTTTGAGCACAGGGACCCACGTTTATGCTTTCAGATGTTCCCACTGGCTGACTACTTGGCCTCCCTTGCTGATGCTTCCTGATATCTGTACCACAGTACAGTAGGCATCCTTTCCTACTGGGTGATGGGTGGTTACAGGAAGAACCCCGATCTCTTCCCGACTCCTTGCATGGCTACAACTGAGCAGTCTCCTTCCCCAGCAACGTTGGCCTTCTATAAGAAGCGTCAGACATGGTGATGGGCGACACTGGGGAAGTGCTTGCCTCTGAGGCTTCACTCTCATTTGCTGTTCTGTCACTATGGAGACAAACACAGGCTAGCCCAGTTACTATCTTGATCACAGCAGCTGTCAGCTAGCTGCCACTCACAGGAATAAGGCCATACCATTGATCCACTGAACCTTGATCTAGGAATTTGGCTGGGGCCAGTTTGCGGTGTCACTCATGACTCTAAGATTGTGTGTTTGCTCCAGGAAGAGACGGCAAGAGGATTACCTTTAAAAGGTTCGGAGTCTAGCTGTAGACAGCCCAATGGGTATAACAATACTCACTAATCATGGGCTGAGATCAAAGAGATATCATTAGTAAGACACTGTAACTGTTTTTAAAAAATCACTAAAACAATTGATTGCTCATCATTAAAAAAAAACCCAAAATCCACAGTGGAAGAGGAAGAGGGGAAAGGGAAGGTCACAAGGAAAAAACCAGAGGAAAGGGGAAGAAAGCAAGCTTGATGCTTCAGGAGCAACTTGGGGTACTTCTTGGGGAGCATCTCTCAAAGCCCAGGTGGGAGAACAGTCCTGCCTAAAATGCCCTCAGTGGGCTGCTGGGAAAAGGTGCAATCATTTGTCCAAAGCATCCCCTTACACCTTTACCCTCTTGTTCATTAAACAGGGACACATTCTCTCTGACAAGGCCAGGCAGGACCAGATATGCCTGTGTACTAAACATGAAGCCCTACACTTCTCTTTTTTCCAATGCCCAGTGGCTAGATCTAGCATTTGATCAATGTCTGGGACATTGAAGGACAGCTAAGCTGACTGGATTGCTGAGAGATGAAACTCAATCCTGACCGCCTTGGCTAGCCTTGAGGCCCACTCCAAGTGACAAGGAGAGAGTAGAGTTAGCGTGCTTGTCAGCCCTAGGTTTTCACAAGCTAAGCCTCACTGGAGTCCTCTCTTGGGAGGAGAAGAACAGACCTTCCCTAAGTAAGGGCAAAGGTGAGCAGGACAAGGCTTGATTGGCATCAATGGTCCCCTTCCACTAAGGACTCAACTCCCAGCTCAAACCACCCAAGTAGAACACGATGAAGTGAAAATTGCTTTTGGAGAGAACTAAAGAAATTAATTCATCATCTTTTAATGAACAAAGACATCAGGCAGAAGTATAGAGAGCTGAGAAACAGGAGAGACCTGGACCCACAAGTGACCTCTGAGTCTGTGGTCCCACGGAGGCTAGCAATCTGACATCCCTGTCCAGACTTTAAATATTGCCTACTAGTGTGAGGACCAGATGCTTGCAAGGTATCAGCCATCTTGCAATCTCAGGGCCATAAGCGCAAGGACACAAGAAAACAACATCAAAAGAAGAGAATTCACAATGAAGCTACTCCGTGAAAATGCACCTGCCATCCTTGGGGCTCCTGGGGAGGAGAGATAACTCAATATCCTCAGTGCTTAAACCATTGTTACTTGCAGTCAATTGCATATGCAAATTGGTACAATCTCTACGGACTGCAACTTGGCAATATATTTCTATTTTGAATGCACGTACCCTTTGAATGATGATTCTACTTATCAGAATTTCTCCCGCAGGTATACTCACACAGGGATCAAAGGAGTGTATTTAAATATATAAGTTACAACATTACCTATGTAACAACGTGGTGAGGTCGATTATGGTACATCCGTAAAATGGACCACACACTGACGGTGAAGAGAAAGACTCGGGCCCATGTACAGCGGAAAGAAATTATATTCTAGATATATTGAGGGAAGGGAGTAAGATTAGTAATGGTTGGAAATAGATGTTAGGAATGTGAAGATATTTTAATGCCGTTTTTTGGTAAATGTGTAATGGAGATTTAAAATTTTCCAAAATATAAAAAAAAAATATTTAAAGACAAGAGTTAAGAGTAGTGGTGTGGGGGGTTGGGGATTTAGCTCATTGGTAGAGCGCTTGCCTAGCAAGTGCAAGGCCCTGGGTTTGGTCCCCAGCTCCAAAAAAAAGAAAAAGGAAAAAGAAGAAGAAGAAAAAAAGAGTAGTGGCGTGAATTGGTATGGATGTTTTGTTGTTGCTGTTGTTGGTTTTGTTTGTTTGTTTGTTTATTCACTTTACATCCTGATCTCTGCTCTCCATTTCCCCTTTCGCCTCTGAGAGAGTAGAGGCCCCCCCACGCCCACCCTGATCTCCTCACCCAGGCTCATCAAGTCTCGGCAGCCCTAGGTGCATCCTCTCCCACTGAGGCCAGACAAGACAGCCCAGTTAGGAGAACATATTCCACAGACAAGCAACAACCTTAGGGATACCCCATTCCGGTTGTTGGGGGACCCACATGAAGACCAAGCTTCTGACTGTTACATATGCGTGGGGAGGCCCAGGTCCAGCCCGTTGTGTATGCTCTTTGACTGGTGGTTCAGTCTCTGAGAGCCCCAAGGGCCCAGTTTAGTTGACTCTGTTGGTCTTCCTGTGGGGTTCCCATCCCCTTCAGGGCCCTCAATCCTTCCCCCAACTCTTCCATAAGAGTTCCCGAGCTCCACCCACTGTTTGACTCTTGGTGTCTGCATCTGTTTCAGTCAGCAGATGGGTGGAACCTCTCAGAAGACATGGCGTTCATCTACTGTGCCCCACAGCCCTGGGTTGTAATCCCAGCACCACATGAAAAAGAAAAAGACAGGCAGTCAGTCAGTCAGACAGACAGACAGACAGACAGACAGAATATTGACAAATATTAACTTTCATCTAGATTTTAGTGTTAGATATAATTTCTTTATTTCCTCTTTATTTTATTTTTTTATGATTGGATTTTATGTAGTAGCCTGGCTGACCTCTGTTCCTTCACCTCTCAAGGCCCGGATTAGAGGTGTACGCCAGCATGCTCAGCTAACTTACTCTATGTCAGTGCTGCTCAGTTCATGCAGGATCCCTAGGTAGCAGTTCCCCTAGTGTCCTCTAAGAAGTTGGCATTGGGGTGGCTTAGCTTGAGACGGTCAAGCTCTACAAACAAGCTAAGCCTCCTCCTAGAGCAAAGTCACAAAGATGTTGAGAACAGAAAAACTTGATTATGTATGAGTGCTAACGTCTATAGACAGAAAGTGAAATTAACTCATTCCCGTAGGATAAAAAGATTCCTCTTTAAGAAGTAAGTGCTGGGCTGGAGCTTTGGGTCCAGGGTAGAACACTCACTTAGCACGCTCAAGGCCCTGGCTCCAATCCCGAGCAAGGTGGGACTGTCCATGTGGACATTTTCTTTTTCCTTAGCATACATTAATTGTACAGAGTTGCATGCTCCTTGTGGCATGTTCACACGTGAACATACTTTGATCATAGCCACATATGTCCCACTGCCATCTCGTCCCTCTTTCTCAAATGGCCTTCATGGGTATTTTTTTTTTAATCACAAAAGCATGGAAATTAGGAAGGTGGAAATCCTTCCTAATTACATTCCCAGCGATACATTGTATCTCAGTGTAAGCCTTCTACCTGCTCATAGGAGATCTGGAAACCCATGCCATCTTATCAATTTTCTGAATCAAGGTTGGTAGTTCTATGCTGGCCCAGCTGTTCTGGAACTATGCAGACCATGCTGGCCTTGGGCTTACAGAGATCCACTTCCCACTGTGTCCCATCCCCACAGGCTGGGCTGAAGGCATGTGTCCCACGGTTTGCACATTTTGTAATCTTATCCATTGTCATTTAAAATATACCATGTTACTGCGTCATGAATATCATTTTGCAACGTGGCTTTAAATGTCTGTACATTGTGCTAACACTGCTGGCCAGTAATGTTGCTAATTCCCTGGGCGGAACATTCAGTGTTATTTCCCTTTCTTGGTGGCGATCACTTTCTAAGCCACTGCTAACGCTGATGCTGATCCTTTCTGGTTTCCACACATACCTACCTTAATTTCCTCTTTCCCACCTTAGACTTTATCTCCTTCAATAAACAGCTGTAGAGAATGGGAGTGTAGGTCAGAAGTAGCACACATACTTAGCACCAAGAAATAAATACTTATTAGGAATAAAACAACCAGATTCTGACACAGCAATTATATAAGTCTGAGATATTTGGGGGAATATGATGTGCACTTCCAGGACCTTAAAGAATTGCTACTGCTTGATAGTGATCTTATGGTTAAATAAAAAAAGTCTTAGTTGTTAGAAAATACTCAAATATTTAGGGGCGTGACAATGTCACAGTGTCTGCAATTTGCTTTAAAGATTTTTAAATATTTAAAAAAGTTTTAATAATTTTGAAAAACTGAAGCTACACTATGGGAAGTGGTAATTGTTACATATGGGTAATAAGTATAATTCGTTATATTATTTTTCTTAGAATTTTTCATTTGAAAATATATGTTAAACCCAGAAGACATGGGTTATTAAACAAAAAATATAGTATCAGGGATAACGCCTTACAAGTTATTGGTCAGGGAGGTCTCCAAAAACAAAAACAAAAACAAAAACAAAAACAAAAACCTCAGCCCTTGGCTGCCCTCCAGAACTGGAGAGTAAGGACCCATTGCTGAAAGCACAAAATTCTTTGGGTGGAGGACAAGAAAACGTCAAGCTGGATTGACCTGGAAACTTCTTCCTTGCTGTCCTGTTTACCCGGTGCTAGCAGGTGCTTTGCAGGTGACCAGTCGAGAAACGCCATCAGTGGTATTCTCCACGGGTGAGCCCTGCATGCTGCAATACCACCTTGCCAGGCCAGATGTAACCACAAACACAAAAGCGGCACAGCCGTTATAGGCGTAACCAATTGATTTGGGATTGGACTTGAGGCCTACTTCAGAACTTATGCCTAATACTGTAAATCTGGCCAAAAGCCCAGCTTAGAGAGGTTATAGGCCTTAGCGGGGAACTGTCTACTGTGATTTTGCTGAATGGGCATGTTGTCAAGCTGCCTTCTAAACATTCATGTTTATGCCCACAGACTAATGCTGCCCTCCACCTTAGCCAGAGAAGCCTCTCCCTGAAGTGGCCAGCAGTTAATGCAGAAGCTTATAACAGGCTAACGTGCTGAGGGTGCGTGAGAATAGAATTCCTATGTCAACATCCCCTCCTCAGACCTGGGGAACCTTACAGAAAAGGGTAAAGAATGCCACAGTCGGAGGATAAGGAAGAACGGTGTGAAATACCATCTTCTGGGCATGATATGACGTTTACTGCAGCCGTGGTTACCTCTGCAAACCTAACAGGATCAAGCCAACACGATCACTCAACATTCCAACATTGGAACTAGGGCGTGAAAGGGGGCAGGAGGCAATGCATTGGGGGTGTCTTGGCGATAGAGCGGAGTTGGGGTGCACATGACCAATATACACTGTTTACATGTATAGCATTGTGAATGGAGACATAAAAAGATAATCTAGCTTTGTGCTAGGTAGGTGCTGAGCTCTTAACAGTGCTGGGCAGAAACCTATAACCTCACAGGGTGGGTTGTCTTTGAGGAGCGTGCTAACCCTAGGAAGTCTCAAATACAATGTGATGGTTGCCCCCAGGCACCACCTTGAACCTGGTCTTCCTGGTTTCTTTCACACCATTACCACAAATACATTTTCTCAGGTTTAAAAGAAGTCCCACTCCTTTCCAGTGCCCTAGATCTAGAAGCACATTCATAATGATGTACACTAACCCGACAGCTGTGTGGTATATGGTATCCCAGAAGTCACCTCAGCAAACCTTTCCCGGGGAACCTACATGGTGTTGGTGCTGTGAAGGTACCAGGTTGTCAAGGGTAAATGGCAGAGGCCCCTGTTCTCTGTCCATAGTCAAAGAAGCCTCTCAGATGGAGAGCAGGGCCTATGCAAAAGAGGGGGCTTCTGTAGGCAGAAGGGATGGACTAGCCTCCGGACATAGCCATAGAGAGGCTGGCAGGACTGAGACCCAGGAGAAGCCAGCGCAGGTGTGCGGGCGTGTGTATATTTCATAGTTTGCAGGTTGGCAAACAATTCCTGCTTTGCAGGCCAAGAGGAAACTGAAGGTGACCCCGTGAGTGCTTACACAAGAGAAAACAAGACAATTTTTGGTTGACCAAATTCAGAACTTTATTTGAGGATGCTAAAGTTTAAATTTCTTTTTTTTTATATTGGATATTTTATTTATTTAAAGTTTAAATTTCTTAAACTTCTCACATCAGAACAAACATTCCTGTTTGTTTCCCAGCCATTTAAAATGATTTCTTTAAAAAAAAAATCATGGTTGGGGATTTAGCTCAGTGGTAGAGTGCGCAAGGCCCTGGGTTCAGTCCCCAGCTCCGGAAAAAGAGAGAGAGAGAGAGAGAGAGAGAGAGAGAGAGAGAGAGAGAGAGAGAGAGAGAGAGAGAGAGAGAGAGAGATCATTCTATTTCGTGGGTGGTACCAAACCAGGCCAGTCAGGATTGGGGTGTAGTCGGGGTCCTTCTACTCAGTGTAACTCTCTGGTTGGTTCTGAGGGCGATGGTTTGTTTTCAAAACTGCTTTCAGTTGGAGTGACCTCAATAGGCCTGATCCAGTTGTTCAACCTGGCTCCCTGGCTTTCTCTAATCCTTAACAGCTAGCTGAGGTTTTAAGACAGGAAGCCAAACTCTTCCGTATCTTTTCCTCCCACTAGGAACCCAAAGATATTTCCTCCTAAGGGGGCGGGGCATTGTTTGATCGGGCACAAGCCCTTGCCACCTGCCTCTGGAACTGGTCCAGAGCATCCCGAAACACACTTGCGAACTTCGAAGCAGGTGCATTCTATGTCATCATAAGACGAAATGAGATGACTGTCTTTCGGGTACCAAAGGACAGTTTTTGCCCTGAGCGTGCGACTAGTTTCCCCTCTGAGCAACCGGGTTAGGTATGCAAAGAGCCGTCGGAAGAAGCAACTGGTTCTGGCTCGCTGGCCTCCCTGTCCCAAAGCAGGCCTTCTATAGCCCGACTGCTCCCCGCGGTGCTGGCAGCACCATCCCAAGGGACCCGTCCTTAAACTACCTTAGACTACCGCTGCTCTGTAGCTGCTGGCGCGACCTCCAGGATTACCCGGCTCATACCAAGCGCCCCCAACTCGCACTCGAGGGAGCGGCTGAAGTCCTCCCTTGAGGCACCCAGAGCAGGACCTGGCTCCTGCGTGGAGCACTAGGCTGCAACAGCCACCGTCGCTGACCCGCTGGGTGGGGCGGGAATTGGCGCTCGCAAGGACTGGGGCTGGCCGGGCAGTTGCGCAAGTTGCACTGGGGCAACTATAAGAGGGGCAGGCAGGCATGGAGCCCCGGAGGAATCCCTGCTCCAGCAGCTGCAAGGTAAGGCCTTGGGCGCATTACTTTCTCCTCCACCAGTCTTTCTGATAGCACCCCACCCAGCCCTGGAAATTAGAGAAACTGAGGCAAGAAGGAGGTAGTGTGGACAGCTTGGTGCTGAACTAAGTTTTGCAGGGAAGGACTCTGCAGACGGAGCGAAAGAGGCTGGGAGCTGAGGGGCATTAGAATCCTGGCTGGGCCGGCCTGTGCCCACAGGGCACCAACCTGTTCTTGCAAAGCCAGCCAGGACTCCAAGCCTGTCTTTGGTCTGCAGACTTGAGATGATTAGGGGACAGAGATGAACAGATCCGGCAAGGCTGGGCGTGCAGTGGAGCAGCCCACAGCTTTCTGCCTTCCTGAAGACCAGATACAGCTTCGCTTTGCTGTAAGAATTCATTTTCCATTGAGGACCTACCTAGTACTAAAACTACTGTTAAGTAGAGATAGGTAGAAAAACTGTCAGGAAGAACACACACACACACACACACACACACACACACACACACACACACACACACCAAATGAACCATCACCAACAACGAAGAAGCTAGGATAGGACTCTTTCCACATCTGTCCCAAAGCCATACAAATTATCTTCTTCAGAAGACAACAGAACAGCAGATCGTAGGAAAGGCCTGGAACCTGCACCCTTTTTCACTGGCAGGCATTTCTACCCAGGATGGTTAAATGCACATTGCCAGCCTGAGGCCCCAACATGCCCCTCCTTCAGCTGTCTTTCTCGCTGGGGTTCATTAGACTGCATTCTGAATATGGTGCCCATATACTCCTCTATGTCTTCCTCTGGGAAGTGGTGCGTTAAATATGGTCAGATACCACCGCGCTGCCTTGTGTGAATTGCTACTTGGGAGAGGACAAGGCAATCAAGTCATTTCTATTGGGAGCATAGTGTTCAGGGGAGGTAGGCAGAGGGCGGAGACTTGGTGGCACCATTGTGGGAGCATAGGTTCTCTGGGCGTCCTTTGCAAGGTGGAAATGGACTTCCAGTAGTGAGAGTCATAATTTTTTTGTAGAGTTCTTGGTGGACAGTGGTCAGCTGGGACTGGGGGAGCATTTCTGAGCTTTTCCTGATCTGTATGGTACCTAGAACCAAACTTGAAAAGAGGCATGTCTAACAGTCAGGTCACTCTCCTGGAGAGTATAAGGACCACACTGATCATGTATTTCGTTGAGGCATGGAAGAAGCGCCCCTCCCCCTCCCCCTCCCCCTCCCCCTCCCCCTCCCCAATAACTCTTTTTGGGTTCTGTCCTTCCTCAAGCACTCAAGGACATTGGGCTGAGGGGGAACATGCCCATGTTGACTAAAGAAGCATCCTTCTCATATTTGGTAGATCTTATACCCAAGTAACAAGCTCTTCTTGGTATCTGGGGGAAATATTTTCCTCCCCCTGTGTTCCAGGAAAAAGCTCAAAAAGCCAAAGACGGAGCCAGGAACGCTGCAATAAATTCCTGTCCATCAGCCCCAGGCAGATGCCTCGCATGTCTCGGTGACCCATGTGGGACGCAGAGATGGCTGTCCCAGACGATTCCCTTTACGCAGCCATCAGTCTCTGTTGCACCCCAGCCTGCATCCCCCTACAGGCACATGGGGGACAGGGAGATAGAGCAGGGTCTCCAGGAACACAGAATTCTTCTCCTCTGTCTATCCAGTTACCTCCAAGAAATGCAGAGGTTAGATTAGAGGGGAAGACGAGGCACTCGGATACACTAGGAGGCTCAGCACTGCTCCCCATGGGAAGGCAGATGTCCCCCACTCTACAGAAAACTGCCTGTTCCCATCTCTCTTGCTGCCTGTGAGCTCTCTGTGATCTACAATCATGTCCGTGCTGACATTTCACCAAAACCATAGACTAAGTCTCCATCTGTGTGCACATTGCCTTTGCCCTCAGGAGAACCACAGAGTTCTGCAGGGAAGCCACAAAGTAAGCAGTAAGAGATCAGCATGGGTCCCTTGGCAAAGACAGGGCACCTAGAGCACTGGAAATGGACAGCTCGTGGAGGGGTGTGTGGTGGGGAGTCACTGGGAATGACAGTCCACACAGCACAGAACTATGTAGGTGGGGGCGGGGGGGAGGGGAGGATACAGAGGAGATGTGGAGGCTCTCCAAAGCTTTGGAGGGAGAGAAAGCTACGTTAAGACAGTCTCTTAGGTACTTCTGTTGGGCACAAGTAAATTCTAAAATGGCCGGCCATGCCTGTAATCTCAGCACAAGGAAGACAGAGGTAGGAGAAGAGAGTGTTCACAGCCAGTCAGGTCTATGTGAGGGTATCTCAGAACAGAGAAAGATGATTTTCAAGTGGAAGCCACCTTAGGGACAGTTTAGCCTGGTCAGCCAATGGTGATGAAGGATGGGGAATACTTTACTTATTCATTCAACAAAAGTTGAATAAACACCTGCCCTGCGTCAGGCCTTTGATAAATGCCGAACCAAGTGCAGATGTCATTAATGGATTGTGGTACAGCCCCCCAAGCCTCCTGGTGTGTGGCAGGAGCTCCAGATTCCTTCTGGACAGTGCTCCGGGAAGCCACTGAAAATTGATCAGAGTTGACGCAGGAGTTGAAATCTATTTGCTTTCCCTAATGGGAATGAAAGCAATATAACCCCCTCACCCACACTGTGCCTACCAGCTAAGAATGTCAGCATGATTTCTCAAGCAAGGCCTTTGGTTGCAGAGAAGAGAAAATTGCTCCTGCTAAGCTTAGTGACTTTTTCAAATTGTGTACCATGGCCAACACTTGAGGAATGAGATAAAATCCCCACGAGATCACCTGCAGCAAGGGCAGATCCTTTAAAAAAGAACCCCTCTTGAAAACAGTGTGTGAGTGTGTGTGTGTGTGTGTGTGTGTGTGTGTGTGTGTGTGTGTGTACAAGAGAGTCATGGCACATGCACATGGCACATGTATGGAAGTCAGAAGTCTATTTGCAGGAATCAACTGGTTCCTTCTACCATATGGATTGTGGGAACTGATCTCAGGTCATCAGGCTTAGGGGAAAGTGCCTTTACCCTCTGAGACATCTCACCAGACCTTGTTTATCTGTTTGTCTATCTAGAATGTGTGTGAAAGGGGGAGGGGCAGGCATACATGAGTAACAGAGGGCATGTGAAGGTCGGAAGACAAGTTGTGGGTCCAGCATTCTGGTCCCACAGATAGAATTCAGGCTATCAGGCTTGCTATTAACTGTCTTTATCCAGTGGGCTGTCTTGCCAGCCCAAGAGAAATACTTTCTAACTCTATAGTTCAGTAAGATAGCCATGGACCATAATTAGTTGGACAATTCAAAATACCTCATAAAAATTAATATTGAGAAGGCAGAAGAGATGTCTCAGTGGGTAAAGTGTGTGCTAGTATACACAAACACATACTATATATGCAAAAATTAACTTAAAAGAAAATTTTATTATATTTAATAAAAACCTTACTTTTGTTATTTTTAAGGGAAGGGGAGTGATAGAAAGGCAGACAGACACGGAGAGAGAGACAGAGATAGAGACAGAGAGACAGACACAAAGACTCAGACACAGACACAGAGACATATACAGACACAGACACAGATACAAACACATAGACACATACACAGACACACAGACACAGACACACAGACACAGACACAAACACACAGACACACAGACACAGACACACACAGACACAGAACACAGACACACACACAGACACACAGACACAGACATACAAAGACACAGACACAGACACAAACACACAAACACACAGACACACAGACACAGACACAGATACACAAACACAGACACAGACACACAGACACAGATACAGACACACAAACACACACACAGAGACACATAGACACACAGACATAGACACACAGACATAAGACACAGACACAGACACAGACACACACACACACAGACACACACACAGACACACAGACACACACAGAGACACATAGACACACAGACATAGACACACAGACATAAGACACAGACACAGACACAGACACACACACACACACAGACACACACACAGACACACAGACACACACACAGAGACACATAGACACACAGACATAGACACACAGACACAGACACAGACACAGACACAGAAACAGACACAGACACAGACACAGACACAGACACAGACACAGACACAGACACAGACACAGACACAGACACAGACACAGACACAGACACGAGTGTTGAGTTACATTCCCTCAGAGCTAGAGACCGATGACAGTCCTGGATCTACAGTTACTGGCAGCTATGAGCAACTTGACTTGGGTGCTGAGACCTGAACTCAGGTGCTCTGGAATAGCAAGTCCTGTGCTCTCGTGACTATGGTGCCACCTCTCCGGCCCTGACCAAAACATTTTAAAAGAAGTCACACCTCCCGTGTAACATTCCCTGTTCTGCCATTCAGCATTGGCCTCCCTTTTCTCCCTCCCCATCCCCTTCTGAAGCTCAAGAATTGTCATTCTCCTCTCCAAGCTTTGGGTTTGGCATGATGTCCCCCGATTTCATCCAGGTTGCACTGATGGCAGCATTTCATTCGTTTTATGGCGAGTACTATTTCATTATGGATATGCACCACATTTTTATTTATTCGCTCGTACCTCAGTGTGCACTAAGATTTGATTCCGTATCTTGGCTATAAACATGGGAGCAAAGTATCTCTTTGACGTACTGACTTCTTTTCTCGGGGTATCCCTGGGAACAGGACTGCTGGATCATAAGGTAGTTCTATTTTTAGCTTTCAGGACCATCTCCACACTGTTTTCCATAGGGGCCGTATTCATTTACAGTCTCATTAGCAATGTGTGTGCCTTCGCCTTCCCCACACCCGGTCCCAGGCATCTGCTATCTTTTGTCTTTTTGACAAAAGCCATTCAGGAAGTGAGATGATATCTCACTGTGGTTTTGATTTGCATTTCTCAGATATTTTCATGTGCTCCATAGGCAAACATTATCTGAATTTAATTCATAGTAGCATACCAAAGACTGTCAGGGAAAAAAAAATCTACTTAAAAAAAATCTGATGGCTGGAGAAGAAAGAAGAGAGAGTGTGTGCTTTGGGTCTCTTGGTAATCTCTGGTGTAATCAGCCCGGGAAGCTAGGCTGAGTTCAAAGATGGCGGCCTTGGCCAGCAGATGCCTCTGTCACCCAGTGCTTCCCCAGGCACCAACATTTCCCCCATTGCTGCATGGAGGCAGTGGCAGGCCCGACCAGGGCTCTGCTGTCTTCCAGTCTGGATCTGAAGAAGCAGTCAGCTGTGCCCTGCCTTGCCAGTCTTGTCCTGAAAGGCCTGTCCTGTCCCCTGGATGGACGGAAGCTGAGAGTGCTCACGCCTGAGACGACCAGTGTCTTGGGGAAATGAGGGTGTGATCTCATCTGCAGGGATGGGTGACAGCACAGAACTGTCCACAGAGAATCACCTAACTGGGGGCAGGCTGTTAGGTGAGATCAGAAAGGGGGAGCAGCGCTACAAGCCTCTTGCATCACACCAGTCTTGAGCCTTTTTCTGAAGACGTAGCACTGCCTGGAGCTGCCTTGGGGCCTCCCCTCGCCGCTGTTCTTTTAACCTCTCCAGTGTGCCCTGCCAGGGAGTCACAGTGGAGAAGGGGAGGCATGGCATGGGTAGATGGCCACGGGGGTTGGGGAAGAGGCAGGCAGCCCTCAGGTGAGCTTTCCAGTGAGAAGACCTGAGTAAAACAGAAGCAGAGGGCAGGGAGGTAGCCTCCCCATGCCTACCCGTCCTCCTGAATGGCCCCTCTTCCTTCCAAGGCTCTGCTGCAATAGTCCCAGAAGTGAGGAACGTGGTGTACTACCTCAGTGTGTCAGTATGTTAGCAACTCCTCTGCCAGCTCCTAGGCTACAACAACTCCTAAGTTAACCACTCACATCAGAAACTTCCAAAAAGGTTTTTTTGTGGCCAGGTAGCTGCCAGTAACCTTTCTCCCTGCCCACCCATCCATCGGCTCCCTGGAATCACATCCATGGCCCCTTTCTCTTGAGCTCCAACCAACCCCCAATTCTAACTGGCAACTAGAAAGTAAGTATCCTATCATCCTCAGGGTTAACCAAGGCAGTGAATGATCAACTTACATGTTCCCCCTTCCATTGCAATTAGTGGTGTTCATTCTTATAACAGAAGGATACTAATTTGCACTTTAATTTTATGAGCACCATTTATTTATTTTGGGTTTTGTTTGTTTGGTTTTTGGTTTTGTTTTGTTTTGTTTTTGTTTTTTGTTTTTGTTTTGCTTTTGGTTGGTTTGTTGTTGTTGTCGTTGTTGTTTGAGACAAGGTCTTGCTCTGTAGCTCAGTCTGGCCTGGAATTGACAAGAAACTCCCCTGCCTTAGCCTCACAAATGCTAAAATGACAGGTATGCGTGGGTCACCATAAACAACGTTGAGAGCTGCCACATGGCTCTTCTGCTTTTGGTTGGATGATCAGCATTTGGCTGCATACCTGTGCCTAACGGCAGAAGCAAGCCTAGTGGTTATTCTCCATGGCCACACCTCTCCCTTAGGACTTGGCGTCCTTTCAACTGGGAAAGAAAGAAAAATAAGACATGGGGAGAAACTAGTAATCGCCACAACATGGCTATGTACCTTGATGTGTTAGTGTATGTGTGCCTGTGTTGCATAAGCATGTTATGTGCTGTTGGGACATCAGTTCTTAACATGACCTTGATCTCAGGTGGATCTGTGACCACTTCTCTCTGCAAGCGCCGATGTATGTCCCAGAAGCCTGGCCTATCATCTTCCGCACACTTACTTGGCGGCAGCATCTCGATTCCACATTTCCAGGGCGCTGTGATTTATTGCCAGCATCTACTGAGGCATAGTGTCCATGCCGAGAGAGGCCTTGTAAACCTGCCTGTCCGTTCTGATAGTACGGGGTGGCCATTGTGTGAAAATAGCTACGGTATAACCATAGTTAATCTGCTAGTAAGCTTGGTCAGGAAGGAGGGTGTCATTGACACATAAATCTTGGAAATGAATGCCACAAATTATTGTGCTGCAGGGGGGAATCCACAAGCACCAGGTACCCATCTGGAATGCCCGTGGGAGGCACTGGGCCAAGGGTTCGACTCAGAGTCAGCTGCAGGTGCTGTTGCCCTGAGCATTTCAAGCTCTGCCCAGCAATTCCAATAATTTTTAAGTAGCTGGCATTTACTCCCTCAACCCTGAGCCAGGCACAAGTCAAGATAGGCAGGGATATAAAAAAAAAAATTCCTCTCATTTACCCTTCGATGCCAGTACATGTGTTAACTCCACTTCTCTGATAGGACCAGATGAAGTTAACTCTCCTTCCCAGAGACACATGGGAAACAAATAAGCAAACAACAACAACAAATACAGCGCCTGCCGTCAAAGTCTGGGGCCTAACTGTTACACCTGTTTCCTCGGTTGGGGTCTCAGGGAACTCAGTGGGGGATATCAGTTAGCAGCCCCACTGATCTGTAGAGAACCTGTTCCAGGACTTCCGGTGGGCCCCTGAAAACCCGTGAGAATTCCAAACCATTTCTATCTATTTATTCCTCAGATGGGCCCACAGCACTCGGTTCATCTCTCCTTGGACGTTTATGTTTATGCGATGCCTTAGGAGCATCAGTAAATTAAATAAATGTTACTAGAAACCCAACACTGTGATTCCACGACAGTTGATCCGATATCCAAGCAGCTCCCGTGTGACTCAGAGGCACGTAATGTATACAGTGTAGACAGCCTTGGATGAGGGATGATTCACACCCCAGGGAGGGACAGGAAGAGACAGTTTGAGACGTCATAGTCACACTCAGCACGGCACAACCGAGAGCCATTATCCATTTCTGGAATTTTCCATTTAGTATTCTTTTGGATCACAAATGACCACGGGTAACTAAAGCCTTGGCAAATGAAGCCATGGATGGCGGTGCGGCGGGGGTTGGGGGTGGAGGGGGAGTTGCTGGATTTCAGTCTGTCCCGCACACAGCTCAGCCTGACACTTACCGTTTTGACTTTGGGAAACTCGGCTCATCTTTCTGAGCCTCATTTGTTTTCTCTTCTGTAAAATTCAGATTAAAAAGAGCGTACCTTGAAGCAAGCACGATAAATAATATATAAGCAGATTGCTCGTTTTGGCGTACTGTCACAGGGTGAATTACATTAATACTACCACTGATGGAGGACAGCCGTGTTACCTGTTCCCACCAAGACCCAGATGAGGAAGAACAGAAAGAAGTTAGCTTTTCTGCTGTCTCCCCTCTTCATCCTAATATTCATGAACGTCTTTATTATTCAGGCTCATACGTACACCCTTAGTACGGTTCACTGGCTACAGGCTTGCATACATTTAACTTTATTACCTTTCTGCCTCATGCATCTCATCAGGCCTCTGTTTCTTA
Organism: Rattus norvegicus; assembly: GCF_021556685.1. Taxonomy (NCBI): domain Eukaryota; kingdom Metazoa; phylum Chordata; class Mammalia; order Rodentia; family Muridae; genus Rattus; species Rattus norvegicus. Next base: position 58,481,395 of record NC_141537.1, read on the forward strand.
ATCAAGAATCTGCAGAGTGTTAATTTAAAAACCGATGGCTCCATGACTGGAAATTCCAGCATTCTAAGCAACCATGCTAGGTCCTCTCCTGCCTCCACGACTTTGCACGTCTCGGCTCTTGGCCACTTGTGGTAACTGTGTTCTACTCTCCCAGCCTGTTCTTGGTCTTCGACACCAGCCAAGGCAAACCCATTCTGTGATATCAAACACTTGTCCCCTCCCCTTGTGGAGCGCCTACTTGCTTGTCTGTCCCTCCTGTTACCCCGAGCCGCAGGAGGGTAGGAAGTATCTTCCCTCCTTGGTGTCCTGCGTCGGACTGGCGGAGAAATGCTGCTAGGATTCAGATTCCCGGTGGGAGAGGAAGGAAGTTATGGATCAGTAATGAAGACCTTAACAGACATAACAAGAGGCTGCTGCGGTGAGACTAACAGGAAGGGCGAGGCAGCCCTGGGTCCCTAATGATCTTCCACACGCATTAGCTAATTTGATCTTCATAAAAGCTCAGAGAAGGGTAGACCATAGGGAGGAAGGTAGTTTTGAGTGGTTATGTGATATACCTTGCAGTTAGGCAGTGAGTAAATGACAACATTCAACCTAGACCATAAGAGTCGGTTCTCTTTCCCTTGAAATATGCAACAAGACCTCCATCATCATCAAATCCATTTGACAAGACTTGCCCCATGATCTATAGGACACATCACTGTGGTTTTATCAAACTGTCAATACTCTTCCCAAGGGTGGGCATTTCATTGATCTAGGTTCCATAATGAATTGTCTTTGACTTTGACAAGATGGTAGCTAGTTAGGGAAGAAAGCAAATTTTATCTATCCACAGCCTACAGCAGGTTGGCAGCAGCACCACTGGATGGATTTATATTGGGTCTTGAAAATGGCATTCCTTCTGTTTCTAGGTCCAAGAAGAAGAAGAAGACCCCAGCGAGGAAAATGTGCTGGAGACCCCTGTGCCGGTTCCTGTGGCTTTGGTCCTATCTGTCCTATGTTCAAGCTGTGCCTATCCACAAAGTCCAGGATGACACCAAAACCCTCATCAAGACCATTGTCACCAGGATCAATGACATTTCACACACGGTAGGGAGTCTCTTGTGGGGAAGCAAAGGAGAAGTAGGGCTAGAACCAGAGTCTGAGAATCACATTGAGCGCCTTCTGAGTGTCATGCACCCCCTAGAACCTGAGAATTTGTAAGCCTAGGGTGTCCATTCTTCCTGGTTATGGCTCGAGACACTACTGCCTGCTGGAATTCAGAGCTGAGTGGCTCCAATTCTAAACCTAGACTGCTCAGTTGTGCTATGTGAGTACCACATAGCTCTCATTCGAAGCCATCTCAGGGATTTTAACGTTGTCCTATGCTCCCATGATGAAACCATAAGCTCCGTGATAGCATATGGCGGCCATGCTCACATTCACTGCCACAGGAAGCCCAGCCCTCCATGGCTAGCTGAGCATGTAAGGCTCACATCAGGCCTAGGAGAACCCACGTTCCTCCCTGATTCCACAGACCACTCTCTCCCCTTCCTTAGCCCTTTGTTTCTGTCTCTCTCTTTCTCTTTCCTCCATGAAACTACTTCCTTGAGTCTAGTTCCCAGGGTATAAGAATCCCTAAAGGTCATGGCATTCATTCCATTGACATATGACTGGCTTCCCAGCAGTGTCTCCACTGGGCAAGAGGATCTAACGGTTTCTAACTACAGCTTCTCCTGCCTGTTTCTGTTACTCCTTTCAAAGTCACACAGAGAGCAATCTTTCCCTCCTTTACAACCAATCTTCTGTGAAGTTGCTGACAGCTGTCAGTGCCCACCGTAGTCTTTCTCCGAGACTCAGCATCCTACATCTTCAGTCATTTCCTCAGAAGTATCTAAGCGATTCGTATCTCACCACATCTGCTTCCCATCTGTAAGATCTTAGGCAAGTTCTTCCCGTGGTCTTTAAACCTTGAGTTTTACCATCTTGACAATGGTAACATCATATCACATCACCAAGTTGTTCTAAGGCTTAAACGGGCTACAGCAAAAGACTTCCTTCTGGAGCCATCTGGAGCCACATCCTGGCCAATGTGGATGCCTCACAGTGGCCTTGGCAGCCCAGGAGAGGCTCCATATTCAGGATCAAGGACAACTTAAATTAAGACATTTGTACGTTTTGTGGAGAAGTTCTCATCATCTTTCAAAAATAGTCATCAGGGCTGCACATGGAGAGACCCAACTACCCAAATGTGGGTAGAAATGAGAGGAAGCCAGTGGGGAAAACCCTTCCCATAACCAGATTCGGCAGAGTGGGGGAGGGGCACAACTTTGACCCTAATGAGGGAGAACCACACAAGAAGACTAGGAGGGAGAGATCTGATGAGGGTAGGAGGCTAGAGAAAATATAAGGAATGGAGAGCTATGGCTGGTTCCTCACGGATGTCATTTGGAGAAAGGAATTGCTCCACATTAGTCAGAAGCGAAGGGTGGAATGGTTCGGAATGAACAGAAAGTCTGGGAGACCAGCTCCATGGCTCCCAGTCAGCTGACCACAGGAAAATAAGGACCTGAACCAGGAAGGTGAGAAGGAGAGAGGCAGCTCAGGCTCACGGACATGAGGGAGGGCTCTGGAGAGCGATTTCCCTGCCATTTGCTGAGCACCTGTTGTTCCTCTTCCTCCTGCACAGCAGTCGGTATCCGCCAGGCAGAGGGTCACCGGTTTGGACTTCATTCCCGGGCTTCACCCCATTCTGAGTTTGTCCAAGATGGACCAGACCCTGGCAGTCTATCAACAGATCCTCACCAGCTTGCCTTCCCAAAACGTGCTGCAGATAGCTCATGACCTGGAGAACCTGCGAGACCTCCTCCATCTGCTGGCCTTCTCCAAGAGCTGCTCCCTGCCGCAGACCCGTGGCCTGCAGAAGCCAGAGAGCCTGGATGGCGTCCTGGAAGCCTCGCTCTACTCCACAGAGGTGGTGGCTCTGAGCAGGCTGCAGGGCTCTCTGCAGGACATTCTTCAACAGTTGGACCTTAGCCCTGAATGCTGAGGTTTCCAAGACCACCGGGCTCCCGAGGATCATGTTGAGGGAAGAAACCTTGGCTCCCAGGTATCCTCAGGAGAAGAGAGCCATGTGTTCACACCCCTCATCCAGGACCCTGTCCGTTTCTCCTACTCCTCTAGACCGCCCTTCAGAAGGCATGGCTCTGCAAGGCTTGACTAAAGTTATCCGCACGATTCCATGAGCACTAGGAGGGGATTGAAGCCTTGAAGAGGGGATTCTCACCTGGTTCTTCGGCAAATATAGATAAGAGCCGTCCTGTCCCCTCCGTGTTCCACCTCCTCTGGGTGCGTGTTTCACTGTGGCCCAGCGGATGTGAGGAAGGGGTGGGTGGAGCCTCTGGACTGTCTCAGAGTCTTTGGGAGCACCATGAAGGCTACATCTGCACACAGCTGGAAACTCCCAAAGCAGCACATGCTGGAAGACGCACTTATTTATTTATTCTGCATTTTATTTTGGATGGATTTGAAGCAAAGCATCAGCTTTTTCAGGCTTTGGGGTCAGCTGGGGCTAGGAAGGCTCCTAGGGTGCTGTTTTCAATCCTACTGATGGGTCTTGCCCGAGGCAAACCTACTTTTTTGAGTGACTGGAAGGAAGGTTGGGAATCTTCCAAACAAGAGTCTATGCAGGTAGCTCTCAAGTTTGTCCTCTGGTGGCTGGTTTGTTTCTGTCGTGACTGACTCTATGCAAACACGTTTGCCGTGGCATTGCCTGGAGCGCAGGCTAGGTTATTATGAAAAGAAGATGAATTTTGTCAAGTGTAATATGCATCTATGTGCACCTGAGGGTAGGGGATGTGTCAGAGGGAGAGAGAAGGATCCAGAAGCATTCTCTGAATAACAGAGCTGTGGTAGACTTTTCTGAAAAGGCGAGGCATTTTCTCACCTCTGCAGCCACATAGTGTGGCTTTGTGAAAAGGACAAAGGAGTTGACTCTTTTAGGGACATTTGAAGTATACCAGACACCCTTAGAGGGGGCTAAAGTTACAGGCCTTTTGTTGGCATATTGCTGAGCTCAGGGAGTGAAGGCCCCACATTGGAGACAGTGAGCCCCAAGAAAAGGGTCCCTGGTGTAGCCCTCCAAAGTTGCCCAGGGTTGATCCCACAATGCATTTCTTAAGCAGGCAAGTATCCCTGGTAGATGTTTGCCTGTCAATATGTGGTTCTCATCTGATTGGTTCATCCAAAGTAAAACCAGGTCTCCCACCCATTCTGTGGGGCAGTTTTGTTCCAGTGGGAATGAGAAATCACTTAGCAGATGGTCCTGAGCCCTGGGCCAGCACTCCTGAGGAAGTGCCAGGGCCTCAGGCCAGGCTGCCAGAATTGCCCTTCGGGCTGGAGGATGAACAAAGGGGCTTGGGTTTTTCCACCACCCCTGCACCCTTGTGTCACCATCCAGCTGTGGGTGGCAGATCAATGCAAGAAAACTTGATCGAACGCAATACACTTTTAAGACTGAGCACAGCTCTGTGCTCAGCCCTGACTGGTGCTGTGGGCTAGAGAAGCTCACCAAATAAACATAAAAATCAGAGGCTTTTGTCCCTGCGGTCAGACCCTACTCAACAGCGTGCCAAGGCGCGTACTTCGCCACAGCAGCCCCACACAGTTGAAAATACAGTGCTGTCTTCAACGGAGGAGAAAGGACCTGAGCTGGGGGTGGCAGTGCCCAGGGGACCCCTGCTTACAGTCTATAGCATCTCCATACCTTTCAGGGCACATTAGCATCCACAGCTATCGTAGCACACTGTTGACACAGGATAACTGGGATCATAAAAATAAGAAAATACAGGTTGACTGTCCCTTATCCAAAGTGCTCGGGACTAGAAGAAGGGTTTTGGATTTTAGAGTCTTTCCAGGCATAGGTATATTTGAGTATATATAATGAGATATCTTGGGGGTGGGACCCAAGTATAAACATGAAGCTCATTTATATTTCATAATACCGTATACACACTGCTTGAAGGTAGTTTTATACAGTGTTTTAAATAATGTTGTGTGCATGAAAGAAGTTTTCACAGCGTGAAATTTTCTTCTCGTGGCATCATGTCTGCACTCAAAAACCCTTCAGGTTTTGGAGCGTTTTGGATCTGTTAAGAGATGTTTAGCCTATACCTAAAGCTATACTGACAAACAGGTTACAGGACCAGACCAGACCCTGGATCCTCAGCCCTGTGAAGTGTGTCCTTCCAGTCAGGTGGAGGTGAACTGGATCGGGTTTCATGGTGCTGACTAAAAGAGAGGAATTTGAGGTAGATTTTGGAGGAGCTGAGGGATGTGATGTTGTTTTACTAGACAGTGGGTATGTGGAGGGGTAAGAGTCGGAACAGGATGTGACAGGGAAGACTGAAAAGAACGGGACAGAACAACAGGAAGTGCTGAGAGGACTTTGTGGGCCGAGAAAGTGGCTATTGAAAGAGTCCCAAGTGCCACAGTCTGGAGCGAAGGCTTGTGGTAGCTGGTGTCATGGCTGGTGTCAGACTGCTCTGGGGTAGCGCTATGTCACCTTGGTCACCTCATCAAGCTGGAATGTCCTGATCCTTTTGCTCAGAAAACCTTGCACTGTGGCTTGTTCCCAGATTGTGAAACTTCCCATATGCAAAAATGCTTGGTTTGGGTTTTGTTTTTTTTTGTTGTTGTTGTTGTTGTTGTTTTTGTTTTTAAATATATGTGTAACAACAGCAACAACAAATTTTTGTTTTATTTTGTGTAAATTCAAATAAATTAATGATGCCTCCCTGCTTTGTTTTCTGTCTCCTGCTGTGGAGGGGCTTCCAGAGCACTGTTTGTGTGTGACAGGGCAAGGCCTGGCTGGCGTCCAGCCATCACCAGGGTCAGCCCCACCCGGGCTTGGCCACAGCCAGCTACCAGTTATTCAGGCGAAAGGATTACCCTAAAGCCCAGGGCTGGGCAAGGAGCACATTCTGCACCAGAGGCTGTGCAGTCCTGCAAACCGGCCTTGAGAAGCACCAGGTTATTTTTAAAAGCCAGAGTCAAAAGTATCAACAACAAAACCCCAAGCAAATAACCAAACCCAAACCTCACAGACAAACGGCAGGTCAGCCAAGCACACAGAGCCAAAATAAAGAAGAAGGGGGAACCTCGCTCCTAGCAGTCACAGAATAGCCATCCCTTCAGGACCTGGCCTGCTCAGTTCCTGTCCAGAGGGACTGTGGGACTATCAAAGACTGTCATTTCCATGGCAACTTAAAAGACCATGTCCTCAGCAGAAAGGTCATGGGTGTCTCTAAAGATGAGATGCTAAGGAGGACCCCACAAAATCCAAAGTTAAGCAAACCTTCCTCCCTCCACATCTCAATTAACAACAGGTTTGGTTGTTAGTTGTTCGCTGGGGAGCATAGGGGTGTCAGCTTCCCCACCAGCTGCTACAACAGAGGACTATGTCTAGGAGGGTGAACAACAGACATCTTTCCATAATCCTGGATCCTGGATATCCAAGATCAAGACCCAACATGGTCAGGTCTGTTAAGGGCCATTTACAAACTGCAGCTGCTATCTTAATGCAGGACCCTCACACAGTAGAAACAAAGGAGGTCCCTTTTGTGACAAATGCTAGTCCCATTCCTAGAGTTCTTGTGAACTAACCCCTTCTCCCAGACCTCATCTAACTCCATCGGTCTGGGGATGAGGACTGCAACATATGAGCTTGGGGAGACACGCCATTCAGTCCGTGTACTTCTATACAACGTAAGGGAGGGGCTGGACTCCCAAGCTCCTCGGTGAAGGTGGACCACAGGGGGTGGTGCAGATGTCATTTCAGCAGCTCCTTGGGTCTCGAGAGTTCAAGGACGTGGCTGCCGATTTGAAATCCTTTCTCTGCTAGTGTCAGAAAACCAAGGCAAACCACCCTGCTGAAAGAGACACTGCATCTCAGCCCACGAAGATAAGGAACCCAAGCCCACGTCCCTCTTTAACACTTTCCCCTGCGTTTCTGTCTTCCTCTGGCAGCCTCACTCTCGTACAGGGTTTGTGAAGATGGCCTTCAACATCTCCAGGCTTGTGGGGTCCTTGGTGCCCATCACAGCAGGAGATGGACATCTTTTCCCATTCAGTGATACCAATGAACACTCTACGGAGGGCTCTTTAGCCAGGCCTGAGCCACATGCTCCCCTTGTTACTTAGGACAGAGCAGCTCCATGTGTGCATGTCTGGGAATGGGCAAGTGAAGACCCTACTTTTTAATTCACAGAAAAACAGATGAGTGGATAAGTGAGACAATTTGGCTTAACACATACATACATACATACATACATACATACATACATACATACATACATACATACACACATGTGCGCATACGCACACACACACTGAGAGAGAGAAAGAGAGAGGGGGGAGGGAGAGAGAGAGGGAGAGAGAGAGAGAGAGAAACAGAAAATGTATACCTGCCAAAGCCTTTCAAACTCTGTTGCGTTCCATTATGTGTATAACTTGGCTGGCGAAGAAGTCTTTGAACCCAGCCTCTCAGTCCTGGAAGTTCCTGCTACGGCCACCTATAATTTTGGAGCCCGGGACCCACACCTGGTAGACTGGATACAGCAGCCAGGCCTAGAACCATCACCACATACAAACTCTCTTGGAAGAATGTAGAGTAGTGGGGTACCCCCATCCACTCCACCACAGGGCAAGGCTGCTGGGGAGGAGGGACACAGGGAGTTGAGCATGCTTAGGAGAAACTCCTACTGTCCCTTCAGCATCTCTGGGGTTTCTAGCCTTAGCTCACCCAGCACAGGCTGCCTTTCATGGTCCCACAGAAGAAAAGGTCACTGGAGACTCTAGTTCACCATCCTGTGGATTCCTGGAGGTGACATCTTGGGAGGAAAAGGTGTCTGGAAAATGGCAGAATGATGAAGTTTAGGTGTCACTTCCTGAGAGGGCAAAGCTAAGCTCTTGCCCCAGAGGCATAGAAAGGTTCAGCTGTCCCCTGACAGTCTGGGGCAGGCCCACAGATCTGGAGATGCTGTTCCAGGTCCTTGGTGGCTGGGACAGGTTAAGACCATCTTGTTTCTGAGCAGCCCTGAGCCTAAAGGCCCAACCAAGAAGGCTTGGAAAAACTGTCTAGTACTAAAAGGTGTCCCCAGAGCAAAGGCCTGAAGGTGTTGTTCCACCATCTGTGGTCATGCTGTTCAGGCCCAGGGAGGAGAGATTATCCTTCTCGAATTCCTTTTTCTGATCCTTTACCACTCAGGGGCATTGCGGTTTGAATGAGAGATGCCCCGAAGACTCTTGGCATGTGAAAACTTCAATCCCGGTTGAAGTACTGCTTAGGTGATGCAGCCTTGTGGGAGAAAATAAGTCAATGGAGAGAGGATTCAAAGACATAAAGCCTTTCTGTTTCCAGTTGGGGCAGTTCCAGATATAAGCCCTTGGCCTTTTGCTGCCATGTCTGTGTCTTGCTGTCATGCCCCCATTCTCCCATCATGGATTCTTATCCCTGGGACTGTCAGCCAAGATATCCCTTAAACTGCCTTTCTTTGCAGGGTTTTATCATAGCATTAGCAAAGTAACTGATATGGGCGTTCTGTGTGTCTCCCCTAAGACAATAGTTCACTGCTGCCACACAAACATGTGGCAGGCACTACAAAGAACCTTCAAAGTTAGGCCTTTGCCTTTGCCATGTTTAGTGAAAAAGGGCCAGACTGACCAAGCAGCCCCTTGCAGAAGATCCAATCCCAAAGGTTTTCTGCAATTCAGTTCAGGCATCTATCTATCTATCTATCTATCTATCTATCTATCTATCTATCTATCTATCTATCTATCTATCTATCCATCCATCCATCCATCTTTGGTTTTATGAGACAGGGACTCTCTATGTAGCCCGGGCTGTCTTAGAAGTCCTATGTAGACCAGCCTGGCTTGGAACTCACAGAGATCTGCCTCAAGTGCTGAGATTAAAAGCGTGCAGCCCCATACCCAGCTTGACTCTAGATTTTTAACACCTGCATCCAAGTCTACTGATGCCCATCCATACAAACCCACCAGGGTTCCCAGTACATGGCTATTCTCAGCCCCAGGTGATTTACCTGGGAAATCACCCTCTTAGACTAGGGAGGGTAGAACCAAGTGAAAATACGAAGAGAAGTAACAAGGCTCCTGCTGTGATCCTTGTTTCCTCTCCATTCTCCGCCAGTCACCAGCAAGTGCCCAAGGCTTAGGCATAAGGAGACAGGTCTTCAGGTGAGGAGATGCTGGGAAGCCACGAGGTCCACAGCTGGGTACGGGAAGTAACCAATGTATTACGTAGTCATTATTATTGCCAGCGAGTCAGACCAGCAAAAAGAAGGAAATTGCTGCAGCAGATGCTGCAGAGCCCTGGTGTGCTGTGTCGCTGCAGCTGGGGCCAGCAGCTCCTCTATTCAGTACAGCAACATTGCTCTGCCCTAAGGAGCCATCTCAGCCCCCACACAGCCTGTGATCCAGGGTATATGTCCATGAGTGGGAACCGGGGTCTGTGGGGAAACACGTGGCTTTCTTCTGTCCCTGGAACATCATGGGTCACTGTCTGCATAGAACCGAGGTACGCACTGCAGTGCCCACATTAATATTACACTTTCTTCCTGGCCTCACTCTCTGTGAATCTCACTCCTACCTTCCAGGGACACTTGTCCATTCACTTCCTGTACTGGAGTCTACACACACACACACACACACACACACACACACACACTCACATACAATCACTCACACTAACACACAAGCATACACTTACTCTCACATATCACTCACATACACATAACATACACTTACACACACGCATATACTCACACACACATATACTCACTCACATACACATACACTTACACACATACATGAATTCACATATATACACTCACACACGTATACTCACACATATACAATCACTTACACACATACACTTACATACATGCATACACTCTCTCACACACATATACACTCACACACACAAACTCACATACTCCACTCTTCCTCATACACACTCTCAAACATACATTTCCTGTCACTGTCTCTTGTCTTTTTCTGTCTCTGTCTATGTCTCTGTTTCTGTCTTTGTCTCCATCTCTGTCTCTCTCTATCTCCCTCTCTCTCTCTCTCTCTCTCTCTCTCTCTCTCTCTCACACACACACACACACACACACACACACACACACACACACACTTTGTCTTATGCTCTGTTATTGAACTAACCCAAAGTAAGAGAATTTCAAGGAATGTGGTGCAGATAAAACTAGGAAGCAGAGCATGCAGAGCGGTACAAGGAGCTGAAGGAAAGACACCCCCACCTCCTAAGGGAAGGGGTTAAGAGAAGAGGGCCCCAGAGAAGGAGGAAGTCCTTGTCAGAGAAGCATCCGAGACACAGCAAAGATCAATGAGAAGACAGAGTATCCATAGAGAAGGGAGAGGGAGGGCCGTGTTTAAAAGGGAAGAAGGAAGAGGGAAGAAAGTAAAGGATGGACACACATGTAGAAACTCAAACATTGTAGACCAATGGACGAGCCATGACCATTGATTGGGTACTGGGTCCATCGCAGCCCGAGCCCTCTGTCCTCACACTCACACACATGCATACATTCATTCACACACACATACGCTCATTCACACACTCACACACATACACTCACTCTCACACATATACACTCACACATACATACTCACACTCACACACATATACTCACACTCATATACACACTCACTCTTACACACATACACTCACACACACTCACTCTTACACACATACACTCACACACTCACTCTTACACACATACACTCACACTCATATACTCACTCTCACACATATTCACTCACTCACACACAGGCCTGAAGAATTGAGATTCTTTGAGAAGACTGAGTGCAGCGGTTCAGCTATGTACCCAGATTCTACTCACTCTTCCTTTCCTTAACAAAACTCTGAATTCCCAGACATCAACAGAAGGGAAATTTGAATATAGAGTCCATTTTACTTTCATTGAAAATAGATTTTCTCATTTGATACATCTTGACCACAAGTTTCCCCTCCCTCCATTCCTCCTAGTCCCTCCTACAAACCCTCTACCCCAGATCCATTAGAGGTGATGATAGCATGGTGATGTGTAATCTTCAAGCGCTGCCTTACGTATTAGCAATCCAAACTGAAGCAGGTTAGGCTGAACTGGCATGAAGTCTAGGGTTGTAGTGGTTTGAAAGAGAACAGCTCCCGTACAATGTTTGGTTCCCAGGTGATGGACTCTTTAGGAAGGATTAAGAGGTGTGGCTTTGTTGGAGGAGGTGTGGCTTTGTTGGAGGAGGTGTATCACTGGGGCTTGACTTTGAGGTTTCAAAATCCCATGCCAGACCCAGTCTCTCCACTCCACTTCTATCCCCCTCTGCCTCCCCCCTCCCATGCCCCTCACCTCCCACCTCACCCCCCCTTCCACCTTGTGGATCAGATGTAAGCTCTCAGCTATTGCTCGAGCGCCAGCCAAGCCTACCTGCCTGCCTGCCGCCAAGTTCCTCTCTCCGCGATGACCATGGACTCGCCCCACAACTAAATGCTTTCTTTCATAAATTGCTTTGGTCATTGTACTTTGTCACAGCGATAAAACAGTGACTAAGACAAGGGCTTACCTTTGTTATCTACTTCAGAGAAACGCAGGCTCGAGCTGAGATGAACAAGATCAGCACAATGCCGGCATCTGTTAAAGCTCTGTGTTTTCGGGTAAAACTCGCAGATAAACACTTCAGAGGTTTCTGGCTGCCTGAGCATCCTGCATCCCAGAGAAGGATAGTGGCGACTGGGGGAGGGTGAAGACAATGAGGGTATGATGAGGGTCTGAAGCTGAATTTAACTTTCCTTTGATTTCGCTGCCTGGCAGATGTCCCAGGGCGTTGCGGGGGGGGGGGGGGGGGGGGGAGCAGGCTGTCAGAGTGGGTGTGAAACAGTGAACCAAAACAGAGATTTAGCAAATCAAAGAAGGAGAGAATGGGAAGAGCCAGCTGTGAGATGCTGTGGAGGGGAAGCCTGAAGCTCCCAGGGAAAGTCAGAGGAGCAGCCAGCAGGGCCTCAAGCTCTGCCTCGAGCCTACTGTGGCTACTTACAACAGAAGCCATCTCTCCTGCCCAACGGGATCGTGAACGGGGATCGTGAACGGGGATCGTGAAGCGACCACTTGGCGGCCATCCCATCATATTAAAACCATACAGGAAGGACTCCTGTCTCCTGCTCCACTTAGATCACTGTGGAATAAGATACTTAGCTCTTTTTAGACTTTACCCATAGTGAGACGGATGAAACCTGGGATAGGCTCCTCTCCATCCCCCTCCCCCCATCTTGTGTACTTTAGCCCTTCTCAGAGCCACCACTAACCCACCTCCAAGGGAACTCTCTGGAACTCAGGAGATGCGCAGCCAGTGGGGCAGGGCAGGGACCTGAAGAGGGTGCATGAGGCATCCATCTTTGTGCTTCCCCTTGGTACTGACAGGTGGTCCGTCCCTTACTAAAGCTAGTGAACCATCTCAGTTACACGACCCCAGAAAATATCACCAATCAGAAAACCTCCCCTCTCCTCACTGCCTCTCCACCACACACACACACACACACACACACTCACACACACACGCCACACCATACACACACCCCATACACACACCACATATACATCACACTACACATCCATGTACCACATACACACACATACACACATCACACATGCACATACCACACCACACCTAAACACACATGTAATACACACATACATCATATCATACCTAAATGCATATATTACACACACATACACATACCATATCCCACATACACATATAGTACAACACACTCACATATACCATATCGCAGCATATACACACTATATACACACACCACACCACACATATACACACATGTAACACACATACATCACACCATGTCTACACACTTCATCACACATAAACACACATGGAACACACACATACATCACATCACACCTATATACATACACATACCACATCACACACCACACAGACATACATTATACTACACACACATACACACATCACACCACACATACATGTACCACATATACACGTATAGCGCACACACACACACACACACACACACACATTCCTGCCCCTCAGAGTCTTTCTGTGTCTAAAGGGTCTGCATTTCTCTGAGGAGAACAAGTCATAGGCATAGGAAGCCTAGCCTTTCCACAGGGGCTTGTGATAGTCAAGCCCCCAGCACTCCCCTCTTATGGAATTAGACCATGACATTAAAACTTTGAAATAGAGCTGCACACTGGTGACTGATCCTGGGTCCTCCCTCCATGCTCTAGGAAGGCAGGGTTTGTGATCCTTGCCACCCTTGGCAGAGTAGGACAGGGTGTCTTAGTATTCATCCCAGTTATTGGATAATGGAACAGAAGCCTAGAGGCCTCATAATGCTTGCCCCATAATTCACATCTGAGGATTTGAATCTCTGTTCCACATCCAGGCCAAGATGGATTCATGTATACCTGACCTGAACCCGGCTCCTTCCTGCCTTAAACACGCATTCAGATTTCCACAGGTTTTCAGCACATCCTCTGCTCTCCCATCAGCCTCAGCTGGTAGGGAAAGTGTGCGCTAGCTCCTGACGCTGAGGTCTAGGACACACACTCACAGAAGGTCAATGCCTGCACTGTGGTCTCCAAGTTCACGCCTAGGTCTGCGACCTTTCCCATTGCCTGGTCTTGGACTCTCTCTAGTTGTCATCTGCCCAAGGCTGTATCTCTCTGGTGAAGAGCTCTTTAATAATCCTTTTGTAAGGGTTGGGGATTTGGCTCAGTGGTAGAGCGCTTGCCTAGCAAGCGCAAGGCCCTGGGTTCAGTCCCCAGCTCTGAAAAAAAGAAAAGAAAAGAAAAGAATCCTTTTGTAAATTTTTATTTATTACAATTGTATGTCCATAGTGTGTTTCGGTGAGCGTGCACATAACCCAGTATGGATAAAGAGGTCAAAGGACTCCTTTGGAGTCTCTCCTTCCACCTGGGTTATCAGGATTGCAGCAGATGTCCCTTCCCTGCTGAGCCATCTTGCCACCCTGAGGAGCTCTTTAAACCTCATGTCCCTCTCCTTACCTTTTCAGTACCCCTCACATCCATATAGTTTGTTAATTGATCATCCCATATGAACGTGTAGGCCACCAGCAAGCAGCATTGACCTTTTGGCCTATTTTATATCCCTCTATAACCCCAGGATCTAGGACAAGTCTTGGCACATAATAGGTACAAAACAAGTATCTGTGGGTGAAATGGGTATCTGGTCTCAAGAACCAAACCCCTCTGCACCTCTTTGTATTCAGGCTATTAAGTTTAGGAGCAAAGAAAAAGGCATGGGGCAAAGCAAGGTTCAGGACAGTCTGTCCACTTAGGCGATCCCAAGGCAGATGTGGCATCCAGAGCCTTGTCACATGGATAAAGCAGTGGGAATTCTACCAACCGGAGAATTCAGCAAGAGGCAAACTTTGCTATGTTTGTTTCACGCCTGGAGCAGCCGTGAACCAGAAAGCTGTGTTTCCGAGGCAAGGCAGAAAGACAGAGAAAATTAAGGGGTATGGGAAGAGAGACGAGCCCCTTGTCCCAGACTCTCAATCACACTTCTTCCTGGCTGAGAGTCAAGAATGTCAACCCAGCTGACAAATCACAGCAGACAGCCTACAGAGACAAAGCCCTTCTCTGAGAGAGATATCAAACGAGAATCTTTATAAAAAGCCGTACGTGCTTAAGACCAGAGCGTGGGCATCCACCGAGTTTGACTTTATCGGCACTCTTCTCTCACCTTTAAACCTGAACCAAGCCCTTCTTAAAACACATGACAACTTTCAAAGAGGAGAGAAGTAATCCACATTTGGAGACAGGATTTCATATATCCCAGGCTGGCCTTGAAGGTGCTGTAGAAATGACAACGATCTTGAGTTTCAGATCCTCCTGCCTCTGCCTTTTGAGGGCTGGGTCACAGCTGTGTGATGTCACACCTGGCTTGTGTAGTGCTGGGGATAAAACTCTGGGCTTTAAACATAGTAATTAATTAACAATTAATAATGCACATTAAACAAGCACATCACTAACTGACCTACATCTCCAGCCCCTCCCCTCCCCTCCCCTTTCTCCTCCTCTTCTTAATTTTTAAAAACTTTTCTTATCTTTAAACCCAGTTGAAAATCTTGTCCTTCATTTTATCTTCAAAACCTATCCAGTCGTGTACAGAGACATGAGTCACTCGTCAGCACTCCTGAGAAAGCTGAACTTGGCTATGCCTTTCTTACGGTATATAGTATTATTGTTTTTAAAAAATTTGTTTGTTTCATTAGTTATTTAGGGACAAGGTCTTGATATGTAGCCTAGGCTGGCCTTGAATTTACAATTTTCCTGCTTCAGTTTCACAAATGCTGGGATCACAGACGTGGGTCACAACGTCTGACTCACTACTCTCTCACCTCTCTTAAATTTATTTTTGCTCCCTTTTAACCTCATCTTTATCTAATAGACACAGCTGTGCCTTACACTGACTCATCCTGAAATCCTTTGCTGTGATATAGTCCAGGTCACAAAGTGGAAGTTCCTAGCTGGGGCAGGAATTGTCCTCAAGCTGCAGGACTGCTCCTCTCCAATGGCCGAACAGCAGGGTCGTTGCAGTGATGGGTTCCAGGCAGAGAACCTTTCCTAGTTCTGCCCCAATCCCCACTGTGCAGTCTCCTCCTACCCTGACTGTGCACTTGGACACACAACACGCTTTGTCCCACCAGACAGTGGTGAACAATACACAGCAGAGGCCAGAAAAGAGTTTGTACCCAGAGGCTTGTTCCGAAAGCCCTGCCACTGTCCTGTGAGCAAGCCCAGACTAGCTTCCAAGAGGAGGAGCAGCCATCCTGGCTGCATTAATCACAGCTTTTATTTTCTGAGGCCTTGATACCGTCAACAACTGACTCTCTTAGGGAGCAAACAGCTCGCACATAAACCAACCAATCCAGAAAACACTCGTCCAACCACATCCTCTATGGGGCTCTTCCACAAATGCCTGGCCTTGGGGTTTGAACCTGGGACTTCACACATGCTGGTCAAATTCGGTAACTCTGAACTACACCTCCAGCTCTCCCTCTCCTTTTAGATTTTAAGGCAGGATCTCACTAAATTGCCAAGGTTAATGTTAAACTCATGCTCCACCCCAGGAAGTTCTTGAACTTGAAATCATCCTACTTAGGCTGCTTCTGGGTAGGTGGGATTTTAGGCCTGAGCCACCGGGTCCTGCTTCCCTGTGGGCCTTTTATACTCAAAGCATTTCCCTGCTATACTCTCAGGGCTAGGTATCAGACAATGAGCTAGGTAACTGATAACTCATACACAGGATGGCCCACTGAAACAACTCAATCTTGCCAATTCGAAACCTGATGATTCTATATGATGATTAATATTGTCCACCTGAGAGATGAGACTCTGGGCATTTTGGGGAGGGTTCATCTAGTTTAGATTAGCCAAAGGGATGCCTGTGAGGGATTATCTAGATTACATTAATTGAGGTAGGAAGATCCACCTTACCCATGGATGGTACTGTTCCATGAGCTGGGGTCTTGACTGAATAAAATAAAGTGAGCTGAGCTGACTACAGATGAGATATGATAAGGTGCAGTGAGCTGCTGCCATGACGGACTATACCCTCAGAAACTGTGAACCAAAACAAAACATTCCTTCCCTAAATTGCTTCTCATATTTTACCACAGCAACAGAAAAGTGACTAAGACACCTGGCTTGCCTTGTCTCCTTTAGCTCTGAAACCAATGGGAATCACTTCATCTCTTGGCCTTGAACTCTTAGGAAGAGTCAAAAGAGAAACTCTCTAAGCAACTGCCCCACGCCTTGACAACTTCCTGCAGCGAGTGCAAGGACGTGTCCTTTTTAACTGTGCCAGCCAACTTTCGGGTTGGCTCTCATTGGTCTGTTTGGACTTCCTGCTTACTGCTGAACCAATCATCCCGCCCAGGAGAATGCAGCACTCTGGTTGGTCAAACCAGGGTCAATCCCAATTGGAATGAGAAGGAAATCCTTGTGCTAAAGCATGCCGGGAAATCGTCCCTGCCTGAGCGGGTGGAAAGAGAAGACTCGCTCTGACCCTTTACTTTCACCCGACACCAAAGCCCGCTCTCCAGATGAACAGATAAATGATCTTTGAAACTGGACATGCTCATACACGCAAGCAGTCTCACCAACTGAGAGCTGGAGACAGGAAGATCAGGAAGCTGGACTACGGGAGACCTTGTCTCAAAAAAGAAAGTAATGTTGGATCCCAAAATTAGAAAAGGGTAGAACAACTGTTCTTGACTCTCATGACTATTTCTAGTAAGAATGAGGAGCCCTTTAAAACATTTGTCGCGTTTATTTGTTTATGTGTCTGTGTGTGTGAGCGCATGCACCTGTGGAGATCAGAAGACAACTTGAGTCAGGGTTTTTCTTCCCACCATGTGGGTCCAGGGGATAGAGGTCGGGTTTTCAGGCTTTGTGGCAAGTGCCGTCCTTTACCCACAGAGCCATATTGCTGTCCCTGAGGAGTGCTTTTGTTATGAACTATACCTGAGTGAGCCTTAATATTAAATCATTCATATTGTTCTCATGTGGGGTTATTTATTGATCTTTCTGTTTTGTCTAGGGTCGTTCTTCCACTGGGAAAATGGGCTCTTTTCTTCATCCATCATAATAGAGTCTGTGTTGCTACGGTTTTACTAAAAGATAGCTATTCTCGTTCCTCTACAATAGACAGGATGAGTATAATGATTACCTTACAGCAGAACAGCACCTTGTCATCTATGAAGGACTTTAAGGCACATCATTAGCTTTGATCCCCTAAAATAACCTGGGTGGAGGAAAGCAACTTGCATTCTATTCATTTTCTATAGCTATGAGCGCTGATTCAGAGAGGTTAAGCAACTGACAAAAGGTCACAGAGCTCTGTAGCCTTGGGCAGCAGGAAAATATCAGCAAGGAGTGAGTTTATTCACAGCTTTGTTTATTTAACAAGATTATATTTTAGTGCCACAAACCCGGTCAGGGCCAACTCCCCAGCTAGACTTCTTCCTGCAGTACACAGACTCTGATAGCTCAGAAAAATAAAAACCCAAACCGAGCCAAACAGAGCCATGAGAAGAGGCCAGCACTCGAGCTCAGCTGCGACGGGTAGATGAGCTTCAACATCAGACCCCGGACTGTAGCTCAGGCCTCACTGCAAACAACAAGGGCACTCATGGTTCATCCTGCTGTGGAACTCGCCTGCTCAATCCTCTCTTCTGATGGTAGGACAGCCAGGAGCCATAGCTAGGGTTTTGTCAACAGAAGAAAGGGACAAGCCACACAAGCTCTGGAGGAAAGGGCGAGCTCTGGTTTGGAGTAGAAAGCCCTGACAGTCAGGAGCTGCTCCTTTTGAGAACATCCACCTACCTCCTGCATCCAACCTGGACTGCACCGTTACCTTCCCAGCATCCCCCAGTCACACAGTACAGCCCTGCCCTCCCTGGCCCACAAGAAGAACTCGGTAGATAGTCAAACTGCATATTGCTTTGAGGCTTCTATTCCAGAAGGGCCCTCCAGGCAGTGGAGACACAAACACCAATTCCAGAAACGCATCCATCTGTTAAGATGTGTTCCCCCCGCCCCCTTGGGAGAAAAGCCCAATCATACCTTCTCCCAGTTGGAGTAACTGCAATTACTCCCTCATACCCTGAAGTGGGAAAAGACTGTCACAGCCAATCAGATGACATCAGCCTGGGAACCAGGGCATCCCAGCACCAATCTTTTCATAAAACCCCATATGGGAAGCTACAAATTCAATTTGTCTTGTCTAGGGGAAAAACGAGGTTTAAATATGTTGAATCAAAAATGATGTCTCATGTACCAGACATTAGTGATCCAGAACAAATGCCTTGGGAAAAAATTACCCTGAAAATGTCAAGTATTCAGGTTACTAAAGAACTGGGAATTTCGGCAATGACCCAAGCACAGAAAGTCCACACCAGACACTGCATGTTCCTTACTGGGCCCTGGAGGCCTGGGTGCCTCAGCAGAGCCCTGGTTTCTGAGGGATGGCCCGGGCAGCTTCCTGTAGGGATGCTGCTTACCTGACTCCTGGGGAAGTCCAGCCTGGACACCTTCCTGGTGGGTTGGGCCAGCAGGAAGGAACTCAAATAGTCCAGCCTTATCGTGTGTGTGTGTGTGTGTGTGTGTGTGTGTGTGTGTGTGTGTGTGTGTGTGTGTGTGTGTTTCTGAGCCAAGAGCAAAGAGACAGCTCCCACCTAAGCCAGCTGAAGTCAGCTTACCTTACTGGAGGGCCAAGCACCTGAGAACCTGAGACTGGATGTCAGGAGGCTTGAGTCCCAGACCTCAGCTCTGTGGCTGTCACTAAGCAAGTAACAAGGGTCTTCTCCCTAGACCTTAGTTAGTAAAAACTAGGAATAGATTTGAGTAATGTCCACTAACTACTTCAATTTTGCAACTTACAAGTTTTTCTTCCTTTTGCTCTTTCTTTCAAGAGTCTGTAGAGCTGCCAGGCAGTGGCGGCACATGCTTTTAATCCTAGCCATTGGACAGTAAAGGCAGGACAATCTCTGAGGTGGAGGCCAGCCTGGTGTACAGAGTGAGTTCCAGGACAGCTAGGACTACACAGAGAAACCCTGTCTCAGAGACAGACAGAGACACAGACAGAGAAACAGATACACACACACACACACACACACACACACACACACACACACACAGAGGGGGGGGGGAAATCCTTGAACAGGAATAGTCATTTAAATCAGTCTTCCTGGGTTCGAATCCCTGCCCTGACACTTCAGACTCTGATGTTGAATAGTACTGTTTAACATAATTTGGAAATAATAAAATTCACCTTCTGGCCTGTGAAAGCATGAGGGCCCAGAATAACATAATAATAATGTATAGCTCTTCTTTACGGAGCAAGTGGTGTACACCAGGCCGTAAACTAGACACCACCGATACAGAGATGATCTAGTCTCAGAGACTTGAGAGGCCAGGGTGGGAGGGTTGCTTGGGTACAAGAACTGAAGGCCAGCCTACAACAGCCGGGCAACACAGTGAAATCTCATCAACTGGGAAAAACCAACATCAAAACAGAGGGCTGGGAGATTTCTCAGCTAGCAAAGGTACTACTCACTGCTGGGCAGACAACTTGAACTCAATCCCTATAACCCAGAGGATAGAAAGAAAGAAAACCAACTGCTTCGAGATGTCCTCTGACCTCCACAAATGTGCTGAGGCACACCCCACACCCCTACCACACACAAATAAAAACAGACAGAAATGGTCCATAGAGCATGTCCCTGCCCAGCAGAACATTGTCTCTTAGTAAGATGTTGCCCAGAAAGCCCCGCCCTGACAGTCATGAGTTTGCATCCCCCAGGGTGTCGTGATCCTGGCACCCAGTCTCTGGCATAGAGCTGAGCATGGAGCAAGCCGGTCCCCTTGCAGGAATGAGGCACACATCGACTGCCTGATGCCTCTGATGTTTCTTTCTCTCCTGCCTTCCTTTTCCCTCTGGATACCACTTGAAGTCTCACTTCAAAGAGCATTAAGAATGAACAAAATCTCTCCAAGAAGGTTCCTCCTCCAGAACCCTCCTCTCTCTGACTTTCTTCTATCTCTGTTTGTTCCCATTGCATCATCCTGTCTCACAGCCTTGCCCCACTTGCCCTGTTTAGGGAGCTCTGAGATCCCTCAGTGCTTCCTGCTCTCCTAAGAATACATTCTGGCCTCACTCTTCCTAGAACCAGACTCAGCCACGATCTGCTTGGCTAGTAAGGACTCTGGCTACAGGAACAGTCAATTGTTTTCCCCAGAGGCTGGCTGGGGAAATCGTTCAGTTCCTGTATCGTCAGCAGGGAAGGGAATTATCTGGGCACTGTTACACGCAGATGTGTCCCCAATGCAGAAGGAAGACAAGCGGCTGCTGTCTCAGGGACCAGCTGTGGCGGGTCAAGGAGATCTTGGTAGAGGAATAGGGCCCTGGCAAAAACCACCACCACCACCACCACCAACAACAACAACAACAACAACAACAAAAGCAAAAACCCAGTCAGCCCCAAAGGTTTACAGGCAATGTTCTGGCCATGGGGCAGACTGGTGGATGACTTTCATAGACATGGCAGAGAACTGGTAAGTTGAGTATTTTCACATCAGATGTTTAAGGAATTTCCACATTCTTTGCTTAAACCTAGGTTATAAAAATAAAATAAAATAAACTACCTCTAGAGGAATCCTGAGGCCTCCTTGCCACCATGCACATCCCAGAGGCTAGGAGAGAGAGAAGAGAGAGGGAGAGGAGAGAGAGAGAGAGAGAGAGAGAGAGAGAGAGAGAGAGAGAGAAGCAGACAGACAGACAGGAAGAGAGAGATAAAGAGAGAAGCAGACAGACTGAGGCATACACACAGAGAGAGAAAGAGAGAGACAGAGAGAGGGGGGAGAGAGAGTCTCCTGTGGTCACCCCAAGTTTCTAAAGTCCAATCAAATAAAGGAAGGTGTGGCTCGGTGGGTAGAGAGGTATAGAGGGAAGAGGTTAAGCCCCTGGGCTTCAGGAAATACTACAGTGATCTTTAGGGTTCAGGTGCCCCTGGAACTTGCCCCCACAACACCCCTTACCTCTGTAGGTGTTCTAATCCTCCCATGGTATTCATGGTTAATAAAGAGTTACTTCTGGTTGGTAGTAGAGAGATGGCTCAGTGGTTAAGAGTGCATACTGCTCTTTCAGAGGATCTGGGTTAGGTTCCCTGACCCATGTCAGGTAACTCACTGCCATCTGTAAACTCCAGACCCGAGGATCTGTAGCCCTCTTCTGGAATCCACGGGTACCTGTACTCATGTGCACGTCCCCACGCACAGACATACACGTGACATGAAATTAAAAATATAATAACAATCACAAATGTTGAAAAAGAGTCATTTCCTCTGATTTCATGAGAAATTTTCACAAAACCCTTACATCTTCCTGTAGCAAAATTTGAGGCAACCACTACACCTGCTGCCCTGAGACAAAGAGACTAAGAGCTGGGGCAAGTCGCCGAACTCTTCAGTCCTCTACAGAGGCTGGAGCTTTCAGAAGAGCTGAGAGAGTGAGGGAAAGGGTGGGGCCGGCATTGCAGCACTGTCCACTCACTAGGACCACACACACACACACACACACACACACACACACACTCACACCCATTCTCCTCACATACCTAAAACCATTCTTGCCACTGAGTTCAGTGTGGTCCCTGATCAATTGTGCCCAGTGCCTGGTGGCTTCCCAAGAAACTGGGGCCCATCTTTCTCTCCAGGAGCATAGGAGTCCAGTGGCTTCTGTGGCCTTCTACTTCCAGGCAGTGCTTAGCAAAGAAACCCAGCCCCTAAGACAACAAGACAACTGGCAACAATCACTGGCAGAATTAGGGGACAAGAAGAGTCCTCGGCCACAGTTGGTGGGAATGCAAACTGGCACAGCCACTCTGAAAATCAGTACCGGGAATCCTCAAAAAAAAAAAAAAATCAACTAAAATTAAATTTACCACATAACCCAGCGATACCACTCCCTGGTGCATGCGCAAAGGACTTGCCATTCTATTCCGTAAACACTTACTCTCCAGTGCTCATTCTCACACTGTTCATAAAAGCTAGGAAATGGAACCAACCAGCCAGGAAACGGAACAATGGGAGGGGGTTGGAGGGGCAGGGAAAAGGATGCAATTCTATTTCAATTAAAACACATTTAAGAAAGAAAGAGGGAGAGAAGGAGGGAGATGGAAAGGGAGAGAGCGAGTGAGGGGAGGAGGAGGAGGAAGGGAAGAGGAATAGGAGGAAGAGGGGGAAAAGGAGGGGGAAGAGGGGGAAAAGGAGGGGGAAGAGGGGGAAGAGGAAGGAAAAGGAAAGAAATCCAGCCTTGTCTACCATGTTAGCAACCCCTGCTGGGTTGAGCTGAGTATTCTCTGCCTACAAGATTTCAAGATTTTCCCCAGCTAGGCTCTAACATGGAGCTAAATGGTTTGGGAAAGTCAACATGTTCCCTTCAACCAGAATAAACATTCGTTTATTTGGATTCTAATCTTGATGCTGTATTGCCCTGGACAAATAGGTTTACCTCTCTAGGCTTCCATTTTCTTCCGCGAAAATTCTGGATCCTGCATTGTATAGCTAAATTCTAATGTAAGTCTATTATTCTAGAATCCCATGAATAAATGAACCAGGTCAGTGCCCATCAATCAAGTCACCCAGAAACCTCAATAACTTGCCTCTGAGCCCATGCACTAGCACGGAGAGTTTGAACAACAGCCCCATTCCTGGGCTTCTCAGTTCTGTTTTGGAGAATCTGAAACCACGTGGGTTCCAGCAGGTGATCCAGCAGGCAAGGGCTCCAGGCTGAGCACCAAGAAAGAGATTTTTGGAACCCCAGCAACAGCTCAGTAGCTTACGGGCTGTGTCCCCACCCCCCACCCCCCGCCCCCCACCCCCCGCCCCCCACCCCCCACCCCCCACCCCCCGGTTGTCTCAGCAGGGGTCGGTGGTAGAAATGAACTACAAGATTGTCCTGAAAATTCTTGTGTGGGATCTAGAGAGCAGTGGGTAGTCAGCTGCTGCCTGGCCCTTCTTGCCCCTGAGGGTTGGAGGTGAGATGGCAGGGAGACAACAACACAGACCCCAGGAGCAGGTGAGAAACACCCACGCAAACTCATCTGAACACTTCCTTAATACCCTCCACCCGTGCTCCATTGGTCCCAAGAAAGCATCTCTTTTAAACAGCAGTCCCTGATTGGCTGGCATTGTCTAAGTCTTGGTCTCTCCAGAAGTCCTTAATTAGATCCTCCTATGGGAGATGCTTTTGTGGCTGCATTCCCCGCCCTCTCCCCTCCAGGCATTTACATAGAAGTGGCCTAGCATTCCTGCTACAGTCCGCAGAGTCTGGTAAGGGTGTGGAAATCGGGAGAAAGAAACGGAAGATGTACTGGTACAGGGGCTGGCCAATCACTTCTGTGGGTTTTTTTTGTTTTTTGGTTTTTGGTTTTTTTTTTGGTCTGAGTGTTTTTGTCTGAGTGCCCAAACCGTCTCACTTGCCTGCCAGTCCCCGCAAGGAAGGGAACTAGAAATCTTCATAGAACGCAGTTGATAAAGACTCCGTTTCCAGAACCAACTGAACTGCCGCATATCTGAGTTCCCAACTTCTTACCTTCAGCTCCATTCTTAGGACTAAGAGCCTCTCCTCTGACCTGGAGTTGGAGGGACCCTGTTCTCACAAATGCAAGTCTCCTTCGGATCGGATTCCAACCTACTGTTCAAGTTTTACCACCCAGTAACTGCCGCGCGATGTCCGGAAACAATTCCATGGCTCAGCAAACATATTTATTGTTGTTTATTTTTGTCTGTTGTTTTGTTCCCCTGGGCTTATTTTTCTTCTTCCATTTAGTGACCAATGCGAGCCCAGAAAGGCAGATGCGGCGAAAAGAGTGAATTCACACCGAGATATCCCGGGTTTGCACTGTGGTTCAGTCCCTTATAACACTTTGATCCCGAGGTCTGGGAAGAAGAGCAACCAGTATGTGTAGCCGCTGGGTGGCGCGCTTGGCGATCATTTGTGGACACATCCCTTTGCCAAGGGTGACTCCTTGCTCCTAGAATCCCAGCTCTGACAAATGATGACTTTGTCTCTTTGAGGAGGGACGCAGTACTTTTCAATTTATTTCATTGTCACTTCCTGTGAGCAGGTCCTTTTACATACTTGACATTGTTATTATCAGGAGCCAGACCAAACGATATACACAGAAGGGTTGGGCAGGATCAAGGTTTCTAAAACCCACATCCTTTCCACTGCACCCAAGTCACCTCCATCCCCAGTTGGCAAGGAGGCGACTGCTGAACCTCTGACAGGACCCTCATCTCCTGGCGGGGCAGGACAAGAAGAGAATGCCTCTCTTCTTTGTGAAGCAACCCAGCTTGCTTCACTTTATTGAAAGTCTTGGTTAAAAGAACATAAACGTTCCGAGAATGCATTATGGGTAAAACATGCAGATCTCCCACATTTCTCCTGTCTTTCCCCATGGCTAGCTCAGGAACTTTATAGCCAATGTTTTCGCTGCATGGGAGACATTTCTCCAGGAATCATTTGAGAGAGCCCTGCATGACACCAGTCGATGTCCAATTGGCCCCCACACGTGGAACTTTCTAGAAAGAAGACCACCAGCTTTGCTTTCTGAACCGCTGTTAACCAAGGGCAGGCATCTCCCCTTCTAGGAGAGTTATGGGGGTGGATTACATCCTCAGGATATCAGCCGCCTTTCAGGTGGAGAGCTTAGAGAGTCCTTAAACAAGTCTCTAGCACCCCAACTTTTGTTCCTTGTACCCCAACTCCCCCTAACCCCACCAGCACAGAGCAGAGAAGGAATCACATGCTCCCAGATAAAAAAAAATGCTGAGGCTGACCTGTCTGTACTGAGTTCTTCACCAGGCCCGTGTGGGACACTTGGTCCACCATGGCCAGGGATGGAATGATAAGAACATATACTGGCTAAGAGGCCTTCTGGAACTCAGGGCTTAGCCCATGTTTCCTGAACCCCTTTCCATAAGAACCCTCTGACCCTTTCTGTACAGATTCTCCGAGACACAAAACTGTGTTCAGATCCCTTCCCTACCCATCACTAAGAACAACCCAATCACAGAAGAGAAAGAGTAAGTGGTCACAAACACTTCAGGGTACCAGTGGACTCTGACTACAAGCAAATGACCCAATGCAATCTTCGTTGCTTTGGGGTTTGTGTTTGTTTTCATTTGTTTGTTAATCTGTTGAGATAAACTGTCTCTGCTTAGTCCAGGGTATACCTCCAACTCTTGATCCTCCTGCCTCTGCCTTCTTGGTGCCGGGATTACAACCATGTGTCACCACATCTTATGAACCAATAAATATCAACATATTTCTCACTTAGTATATATTCACTGAGGGGTTTTTCTATACCAGGCCTGGATAAGGCTCTAGGAAGTAGGAATAAATAGGATGATAAATCTTTGCCTTGCTGGGAAGCGAGCTGGATTTGAAACAGTAATATAATATAATATAATATAATACGGTTTATGCTGGGGAAAGTGGAGCTACCATGACCTACAGGGGTCCCATCCCAGCATAGGGGACAGAGAGCTGGGTCAAAACAAAAAACAAGCAAGCAAAACCAAACAACGACAACAAACCAAACAAACAAACAAAAACCACTTTTTAAAAAATTGGGGGCTGGAGAGATGGCTCAGCAGTTAAGAGCACTGATTGCTCTTCCAGAGGTCCTGAGTTCAAATCTCAGCAACCACATGGTGGCTCACAACCATCTGTAATGGGATTTGATGCTCTCTTCTGGCGCGTCTGAAGACAGCTACAGTGTACTCATCTATAGTAAATAAATAAATCTTAAAAAATTATTTAAAAATTGGGCAAGAATCCAAGAGTTGAGAGTCTCTGAGCAGATAGGGTGGATGGAGGAGGCAATATTTTTGAAATTTGCACAGGAAAAGCAAGGCCCTTAGATGCATGCTAAGTAGAAGAATCCAGATCCAAAGAGCCACATGTTATATGATTCCATATATCCAGAATCTATGAAGAGGAGGTGATGGTTGCCAGTCAGCACCTAGCATGAGAATGTGCACTGGCCGTCACCGCGCACAGCTGTCTGAGAAATAATAACAATATTGCAGAACCAGGTGATCCCGATACATAAAACAAAAACATTGACTTTGAGACTTTAGCAGTCAATTGGAGCCTAGAGAAATGGTTCAGTGGGTAAGAACACTTGCTGAGCAAATATGAGGCGTGTTCAAGTTTGCCTCTGGATTGCTGTGCTAAAACTCTAACCAAAACCAAGCTGGAAAGGGAAGGGGTTTTTTGGCTTACACTCCTGGATAACAGTCCATCACTGAAAGAAGCAGAGGCAGGAACTTGAGCAGGAACCTGGAGGCAGGAACCGAAACAAAACCAGAGAGAAACACTGCTTCCTCCCTTGCTCTCCATGGCTTGCTCAGCTTACACAACTGAGGACCATTTGCCAGGGGTGGCAACTGCTCACAGAGGGCTGGGCCCTCCCATATTAATCATCAATCAAGAAAATGCCCCACAGATATGCCCACAGGCCATTCGGATAGAAGCAATTCCCCAGTTGAGGGTCTCTCTTTCCAGGTGACTCTACTTCATTCAACTTGACACAAACTAATAAGCCTAGGAGCCTCGAATCCCCAAGACGGGCATAAAAATCTAGGCGTGGCCACATGTGCCTGTAACACCAGCATTAGAGAGGTAGAAACAGAAGGATTCCAGAAGCTTGCTGGCTGGCCAGCCTAGCTGAAAGGGTAAGCTTCAGGCTCAAAGAGGAACCCTACCTCAAGGGAATAAAGTAGAGAGTGAGAGAAAGACACCTAATATCCATCTACAGCCTCCACATGTACAGGTAGGTACCTCACGCATACATGTACCCATACCCCACACACAAAGGGATGAATGGTTGTAGGTCATAGTTCAGTGTTGTAAAAGGGTGGCTCTGGGGTCTGCTGAGCAACTGAATCATATTCGCTTGGGATGGAAGGACAAGTTGCCCCCTGACAAGCTGATCCTGAGAGCCATGGTAACCAGTGGGTATTTGTATGAAGAATGACTGACGTAGTCAGACTTGCCCTCTAGGAGTCTTACATGGACGTCCTGAGGAGGACACGTTACAAGGGGGACCAGTGGGAAAACTGGCACTGTTCTCCAGATGAGAACCAGGGGCAGCAATGAAGGAACAAAATCAGGGTTCCAGGAGGGACCAGAACTCAGGGACTGTAACGGGGTGGGTGTGTGTGTCTGACAAGAGCGAAGAGCTGAGGATGATTGAGGTGAACGTGACTGGGGTAAGGGTGCCACAGGGAAGGAGACTAGAAGCCATTTATTGGGATGGGGTAGGGGAAAGAAGCTGAATTACATCCACAAGGGGCCCCCTGAGTTGGAGACACCTGCATGAAACTCCAGGAGGAGCCACAGGGCTCTGATCACCACGGCTTTGGGAATGAGCGTGTTGCCCTGAGTGAGTGTGGAAGGCAGAAGAGAGAGAACCAAGTAGTGGTCTGGAGAGTTCAAACACACAAGAGACCAGAAGCCAGGAGCCAACCACGAGAAAAAAGAGGGGCACTCGGGACCCCAGGAAGGAATATCTTAAGAGCTTGGTGGAGAGAGCTGGGTGGTTAGTGAGAACTAGGACAGGAGTTAGGGAGAGGCCAGGTCCTGGAGATTCTGACAGGTCATAGTATCCATGATGCAGGGAGATAGGACAGATTGACGAGAGAGAGAGGTTGGGAGCAGAAGAAATAGATTCTTGGAATGAGTCTTCGAAGGAAAGAACTGATGTTGGGGGCAGGGCTGAAGCAGGAGGGGAGCAAATTTGTTTGAATTCTCAAGGCCTGGAGAGGTGGGCACCATTGTATTGAAGTTTCTAAAGAAATGGGTATAGTCAGAATCCACAGCCTGAGATGGGGACACCTTCCTCTGAATGAAGGTCATGAAGGTTAGGCTGTGTTGGGTGGTGGGGTGCTAATAAACCCAGAGATGAGGGAAGGATATTGTCACGTGGCTTTTACTTTGACGCAAGGCAGGAGACAAGATCAAACGCTGAGGCTGCAGGCGAGGGGAAGGCAGATGTGGAAACCTGCTCAGGGAGCCGGCTGTTAAGTTTCCAGGAATGTGAAGAACAAGTTGTTAAACATAGTTATTGAACATCAAATTAGACTGGCGCCATATAAACCTCTCCAACGCCTTTGTGAGCACCGCAACACTGGGGCCGCAGATCTCAAGTCATGGCATGGTAGAGATGAGAGCAAGTCACACTCGACAAACTGAGCAGAACGCCTTTCCCGCCTTTCCCGGGGCTTCAGCAAACTGAAGCTCCAGCCCAAGGAACTCAGAAGCAATGGAGAGGGGTCAGACTGCTGTGTACTTCACAATAGGCCAGCCAGCTCTTATTGATTTTCTGGGCTAGGCTAAAGTTTGGTAATTGTCCTCTCTGGTCATGGGCATGGTTTCAAAGGATGTTTTCCTTTCTTGTGGGTAAACATTCTGACCTTGAGGTTTGTGGGCTAATGGACAGTGACTTAACCCCATAACTGCCGAACTGCTCCTATTGCTGGGAGTCCCTGTTTTCACACTGGAGTCCCAGGCTGTGTTAGCTCTAGACTCACAGTGGTTCTCAACCTTCCTAATGCTGCAACCCTTTAATATAGTTCCTCGTGTAAGCCCCAAACATAAAATTATTTTTGTTGTTACTTCTTTGCTACTGTTATGAATTGTAATGTAAATGTCTGATGTGTGACCCCCACCTCCCCCAAGACGGTCTCCATCTGCAGGTTGAGAAACACTGTTCTAGACCTAAGCACAAGATAGGGTGGAGCAGAACATTCCAGCTCCAGCAGACAGCAGGCCGAGTTAACCCTTCATTGTTATGGTTTTGGGTAAACCATTTCTCAAAAATTCAACATGTCTGCCTGCAAGAGTTCAGTAGAACCTGACCCCATGGGTTAGGACAGCAAAGGGGACAGACTCAATATGAAGGCAGAGATTGTCAGTCCTTGCATAATACCTTAGTCTCTCATCAGATGTCTGCAGGTTTAAGCAAAGAGTCGGTGTCTTTAGAGAAAGCAGGCTTCAAGTTGCTGGGAAGTAACCAAGGCAACTGTCATCCGAACCCACACATCTGAGGTCTTATCTCTGGCAAGCTCGTGGGAAGCTAATGGTGCATTGCTCAGCTGTGACCTCCAAAATTAGCGATTTTTAAGTTAACTAAGAGGGAATGCTGTGATTTTTGTCCTAATAGATGAGCTAACTTCAGGGGCTTGCCAAGGGCTTTTGGTGGGATAAAGTTTGTCCTCCTCAGCAACTTTGTCATTGTCATTTAGATGGCCATCTAAAGTGTCATTGGTCTTAGCTTAGTCTAGTCACAAAAGCCCCTGTCTGTAAACATTCTGGCCTTGTGACCATTTAATCTGGTGTTTTACAGCAAGGCAGTTTAAAGTATTTAATAGATAACAGGTTAAGAGCCCGGAGTCTATCAGGTTTTTGGACCTGGTCACCTCCTATCTCTATGGTTCAAAATAGCTGGATGAATGGATAGCCTTCTGCAACTGGTGTAAAATTGAACACCGTTCCTGAAAGACTTTGTGAGAATGAGAAGATGTTCATTATACATTCGACAAAGGACACGTTTACCAGAGTTTATGAAGAAGCCATATAATCCAACAGCGAATAAACAACCCAATTAGGAAAGGAACTGGTATACACATGGGACACAGCATATGGCACACGGAAAATACTCAATCACTAACCTTCGGGAAATGTACAATGACATTTTATCGCACGTGCAGCACCCAAATTGAAAAAGAAAAAAAAATTCAGGGGAGGTGCAGAAAAACTGGTTCACTCATACACATGGCATTGTCCATTAGCACAGCATGTCAGTGACCCAGCAACCACCCTGGTAGACATTAGTCCAAAAGAACAAAAACGAATGCTTATGTAAACCCTTCCGGGTTCAGGAGCTAGAACTAGAAACGACTCAGTGTCTTCTGATGGGTTCACCGTGAAGTGACCTGTGGTTCTCACCTCACCCATGCCTCAGTAGACTGCTCAACAAGGACAGGATCATAGAAGCACCAACTTGATGGCCCAAAGCCCATCCTCAAAGATCATAGGTCATAAGATTTGGTTCATCTAATGTCACTAAACCAGCATGATAATGAGAACAGATTTATGGTTGCCAGGCATTGGGGTCGAAGGAGAAAAGAGAGTGGTGGCTTTGGGAACAGAACAGGAGGAATCCCTGTGGTGACAAAAAAAAAAAATGTTCTGCATCTAACCTATGTCCAAGTCAGTGTCCTGAAGAAAAGCTGTGTAAAGGCATCAGAGGTCTCCTTGTGTTATCATTGTCTTTTGTCTTTTTGGAGATGGCCTCACATGGTAGTCCAGGATTGCCTGCAACTCACGCCCTGTTATCCAGGCTGGCTTCAAACTCACAGCAATCTTCCTGCCCCAGTACTGGGATGGTAGGTGGGAGCCATCGCTCCATGCTCTTTGTATTATATCTTACAACTCCACGTGCATCTGCAATCATCTCGGAGTTTAATTAAAGACGTGGAATTTCATTTATATAGCACAGTTAATGGACAGAATTAAATATTCAGTTAGCAAAGATGCAGGGCAGGTGGAGGGCAGTAACCGTTTGTTACTGGAGGGCTCCTGACAATGGAAGTCACAGGAATGGTCACATGTGAGGAGGAACTCACTCCTACATATGCAGATGACAGCAGATGGAGTATAAATCTGAGCCAAGTGGGTGAGCACTTCAATGTTAGGTTCCTGGATGCGATATGGTTCTATAAGACACCGTCATTGGCTAAAGGATAGGAGACCTCTCCGTGTTCTTTTATTTTTAATTTAAAATTTATTTTATGCCTATGGACGTTTTGCCTGCATGTGTGTCTGTGCATCTTGTGTGTGCAGTGTCCTCAGAAGCCAGAGGAAGGGGGAAGAGCCTCTGGAACTGGAGTTATTAGATTGTCGTGAGTTGCATGTGAGTGCCTGGAATGGGACCCAGGTTGGGTCTGGAAGAACAGCCAGTACTCTTACCCACTAAGCCATCTCTCCAGTTTTCTGTCTTATTTCTTACAGTTATATTTAAATATAATCATATCACAACATTTAAGTAGTACAATTACAAATCAGTGCGCTTTTAAAAAAAATAGCACTAAAATCATACAACTTCCTGTTTCACTTTGTCAATGCTGCTTGAGTTGACATCTGTTGTAACATCTGCCATGTTGGTAGCCTACAGCAGACTGAAATGGGAGTATTTACACCATCAGAATGGGCAAACACTACAAAATCAATACTTTCCTCCAAGCCCGCTGTTACACATAAAACAGTGCACCATGGGGTCATAGTCTGGGGCAGTGGAGTTCTCTTTGAGGACAGGAGCAGGAATAGTGAGATTAGTTGGGCACTGTCCATAATCTAGTTGGGTGGACACCAGGACTTTATGGTGACCTAGCCTGCCCTGCTTACCATTATGAATGTTTTTGGGAGAGTCTTTGAGGAAGAGCTGAGTTTGAACTAAGGGCTTCTTGGGTAACCGTCACCTGAAGCAACTTGTTTCTTTCTCACCCTTCGTAGCTGACTCTATAACTCCCACAGACTGGTACAGGGACATGGCAGGTACCCTACTGAGAGGCTGCCTGTGAGCCTGTATTCCTCAAGCCTGTCTTCCTCAAGGAAGTTTACCAGCCCCAAGGTACCAGAGGCTCTATGCAGGGAATCTACTGGGGCTATATATGTCACATCTGTATGGTGGACATACATTTACTAAAGTGCCAAACCTCTTACCCTCCTCCATTTGCCTGAGAATGGGATATGAGCTACTCATCTGTAACTTGGTATAGATTGTTCTAGATTCTATACCATGGGAGGTCTCCTCCCAGAACACAAAAGGAGATATCAGTATTGCCTTGTGGATCTGAATTCAACCCCCACACAGTCTTTATCGTGTTGCTTTCCCCTGTTGGGGTTAATAATTCGTCTCATAAATGTCTTACCCCCTAAAATAAAATGAAAAAATTGACAGTAAGCGAATCTGTTACCCAAAGGGACAATCTGCCTTAGTGTCTCTGCTTAAATCCTACAATCTGAGATATTACAGGGGTTAAACTCATAGAGTCCAAGTTGTCCTTAAGATCCATAGATAGCCAAGGATGATCTTAAACTGAATATTTTCCTGTCTCTGCTTCCCAAATGCTGGGACAAAAAGTGTGCAAAACTGCTATACAAGGCCTACTCAGCCTCAGGGAACTATTTTAGCTGCTCTTATTGTAGCTAGCATTCTTCCATGTGCCTGCAAGGGAAGGTCAGTGGGGAGGAAAAGCATTTAGCATATAATAGTTAGTGCTTGGTGTTGAGCTGAGAATGTGGAACCTGAGCTGAGAGAGACACAGAGGTAGCAAGGATGAGGGCTGAGAATAGAGTAGAGGTGTCCACAGGCTGGAGGCCCCAAGGGGCTTTAGCATCACTGCTGTTCAGCTGATAGGATAAAGGGGAGTGGTAGTGGTCAGAAGACAATCTCTAGACTCTCCAGTGTGGCCCTGGATATGTGCAGGAGCAGAGATGAGGATCCTCTTGGTTTATTTCCAGGGCGTCTGAAGCCTCCTCTGGTTGAGGCAGGATTTGGGGTAGAAGAGACGCTGGAAAGAGATAAAGGAAAGTAGAGGAGGAAAGAAAACAGAATAAAAAGGGAAAGCCTAAAGAGAAAAACCATTCGTTCTTAGCACAGTCAAGAAAGGAAAATTAATGTAGAAAGCTAAAGGGAGTTTGGGAGAGCGCAGGTGATATTAAATGTCTCTATTTTAATCAAAAAGGCTAAAGGTCTTAACTGAGAGTCTAAATCACCCTAGAGGCCAGACTAAATTGCAGCCTTTGTAATTCTCAAATTGTCATAAGAGTCTGAAATTATCAAACTTTTCAGAGCATGTCCCAAGTCACAAGACAAAGGTTACCTACAAAAATGAAAGAGTGGCCAGGATAGTCTTCTTGGTTCATGGGGACCAACCCCACTGACATCCCTCCATAGCTCCCAGTCCTCAGTGGCTGGGTTGGGGCAGTGGGGGCAGGGCTGGAGACGAAGCTCCATGCTGCCAGCAGGAGCAACCTGAGTTCTTTTTAGAGACCTCTGTTCAGGTGAAGCCAGTATTATTGACTTAACTGCAGACAAGAATTTCAGGGTGAGCCAGTGAAAGGCAGAGTTGGAATCAATTAGAGGAGATCTAGGCTGAGCAAGCGTGGGCTTCCCTAAAGACAGTCATACATGAGTGTCTCTACTAGCCATATATATGATTTGGGTGGCTTCTGAAGTCACATCTCAAAGGGTTCTATTTATCTTTTTTTCTTGTGAAATAAACTGTACATTACTTCCTGGTGTGCACTGAAGGGGATTAGGGCTGATAAAGGAAGACCCTGGATCACAGGGGATGCGTGGATGTGAAAGCGTTTCTACTGTGAACAAAAGTGAATATTGTAGAGAGCTCTAGAAACTATCTGGGAAAAGGTAAAGCCGTCGTACTAAGACCTTTAGCATGGTTCGTGGCTATTTTAGCATTCTTCTTTGAAATTATCTCTCTGTAAAAGCAGTACTGTCTCTATGTAGGCAATATTCCCAGCACATTTTGGTAATTGTGCCGAAATTCTTGATTCTCAGCAAGCCCAAAGCTTCTCCAGACTCCAGAGTAGGGGTTCCTTTCCTCTCCCATTTTTCAGTTGCCCCTAGATGGACTAGTGGGGAGAAGGAAGCGTCCTAGACAGAGGAGGTTTGAACTGGAAGAGAGGAGGCTGAATTGAACCGCAGGAAAGTCTGAGCCCTGTGGAGAACCCAAACATGGGCTCAAGAACTTAGTTTACTTGCACCTAAGAAGTGAAAGAATCTGGCAGTCCCTTCGAGGCGCAGAAGCTGTGTCATCGCCTCCTCAAATATGGATTGTGTACTGTCGCATAGTGCTCAGCAAATGTTTACAGACTGAAAAGCTTAGCAAATGTTTATAGAGTTAAATGGAGCTGAAAAGAGAAGGACGGACGGAGTCAACTAATCCATTGGGAATGTGGTGGAGTCTAAACTCAAGATGGGCAAGGGAGGATCCTCTTGGTGGAAGATGAGTGGAGACAGCTTTTCTTTTCTTCTTAGTGACCCCAACACCACCTCCCAACCCTGGCTGGTAGGTCACCGCACCAACCATGCCTATAGCCATCGCTAGTTATCTCGGGAGCAGCGGGACCACTCAAGCATGCTCCCACTAGATAATTTCTGTTGTGTCCAGTGCAAAACTCAGCACGTTGGGAGCTCAGAGAGGCCCTAGGGTAACACTGCAGGGCAGAAGTGGGCCTAAGCACAGCACCTTCCAGTGGTCTACCACTTACACTGGCTGAAGCCACGCTCTGCCTCTCACTTACTCCGTATTTGTGCCCACTGATCCCTTCAAACAAACACCAGTCCTGCCCGCTCAGAAGCTTGTGCCAAATAACTTCCTTGTTCTGTAGGTAGAGGTGGGGCATGGAAAATTCCATAGTTCCCATTGTGAAAAGTACTCCATTTTGGGAGCAAAGGAAGGGCAGGGGGAGGAGGGAGAGAGGCGAGAGGAGATGATTCAGAAACAGCTGAACTTTGAAAAACGGAAGAAAAAAATCTCTCATGCACTGCAGAAAAGTGCGTTTTTAAATGAAGCTTGCCAAGGGACTGAAAAATTGCTTATGAGCAGAGGGCATTGGCTGAGGGAGCAGCGAACTGACAGGGCAGACTGAGGAACTGCTGGGACCGTGCTCTGTTCAGAGGCGGCAAAAGAGACTCAGAACACATGCTCAATCACCAACGTGCAGGAGGCCACCGAGTCCTCCAGCCTCTGAATAATGTGACCACCAAGGAAGATGGATTCCAAATAGGACAGCCACTAAGTGCTATCGCCACTAAATGCCTTGAAGCTAAATATTATGGCTACTAAATACCAAGCTAGCAAATGTTAGTGGTGCTGTTTAACACCTAAATTAAATAGCCTGATGCTAAGTATTATAGGCAATAAAGAAGACTGAAATTAAGTACTTCTGATAATAAATATTGTAAGCACTACATAACACTGAAACTAATACTCCAAGGGTGGGATACTATGTGCTCTAAATATATGGCCCCTGAATCGCCCCGCCACTAACAGTATAGCAGTGAGACCACACCTCAGACATCAATATTAGTGTTAGCACTCTAGTGTGCCAGGCTGTGGAGAATCAAGAATGTTTGTGAATAGAATGACAGTCTTAGGCCCCTGAATTCTCATCTTGGACCTATTGTCTGAACTCGAGCTACAAAGTCTGGAGCCTGGTGGGCACTTGGACAGGAAGAAAAAAGGCATTAATTTACTTTTTTGAGAGGGGGCCTTACAAAGAGTTTATGGTTTCCTTCCAGTAGGATGCTATGCCTGGGGTTGGCAGCCAGTGTATATTGTCCTAACCCTAATGTTGGTTCACTCCTTTTTTTTTTTTTAAGATTTATTCATTTATTATATATAAGTACACTGTAGCTGTCTTCAGATACACCAGAAGAGGGCATCCGATCTCTTTACAGATGGTTGTGAGCCACCATGTGGTTGCTGGGAATTGAACTCAGGACCTCTGGAAGAGCAGTCGGTGCTCTTAACCACTGAGCCATCTCTCCAGCCCCCCTAACCCTAATGTTGGAATGCACTAATAAAAGACTTTCTAGGTAGGGATGATGGCACATCCCAGCACTCAGGAAACTGAGACAGGAGGATCACAAATTCAAAGACAGCTTAGACTACATAGTGAGACTCTGTGTCAAAACGCCAAGAGCTGCAGATAGATCTTAGCTGTGTAGTGCTTTCCTATTTAAGAGTTGTGGAGAGACCTCCCCTAAAATGTGACTTTTGATATTTCGTGATTCTATAGATTGAGAAACGGGCAGGGTTCTGGTCTAAAGAACCTTGCCAAGGTCTCATTTGCTCAACTGCATCCAGCCATTGGCCAGGCCAAAAGGCTCCCTCCCCATACCTACCACCTTGTTCCTTTCCCATATGGTCTGCTCCGTATGGCTATCTCGGGCTCCCACGGTCTTTTTTTTTTTTTTTTTTCCGGAGCTGGGGACCGAACCCAGGGCCTTGCGCTTCCTAGGCAAGCGCTCTACCACTGAGCTAAATCCCCAACCCCGGGCTCCCACGGTCTTAAGATAGTCAAACCAATTTGTTAGACTGGCCTCCAAGAATGTGCACCAAACAGTCAAAGACAGATAATATTGTCTACCTGCCAAGATCCATCCTCAGGACTTACACCACGTCCCTTCCGCCACATTCTGATGGCTGAAAGAAGTCATAGAATTATCTCAGATTTAACAAAAGGAAAGCCAGGCATGGTGGCACATGCCTTTAATCCTAGCACCTGGAAGGCAGAGGCAAGTGGATCTCTGTGAGTTCAAGGGCAGTCTGGTCCACATAGTGAGCTCTGCAATGACTAAAGATGCATTCTGCCAAAAGAAAGTAAATGAAAGACAGAAAGAAAAAAGAAAAGGAAGAAAGAAAAGAAGGAAGAGAGAGAGAAGAAGAAGAAAAAGAGACAGGCTCCATCTTTGACCAAAAATAAGGGGTAAAAGAATCTTCGGCCATATTTAATCCAAGCTATAGGTGCAATGAATGCTGTGGTGACTCAACCAGTATTTACTTCAGGGTGGAGGCATTTGTTTCTGAGGAACTGTTGGTGCTCACAGCTGTATCTTTGCTCAATAATGGTTTTCTCTTAAGGGAGGACATTTCCTGAGAGAGAAGAGCTTAGCTCCCTTACGTCAACTTTTATAATAACTCTAAAGGGCCGTGCCAGTTCTAGAGTCCCGTAGGTCAGTCACAGTTGATAGGTGCATTGGAGTTCAAACTTCTCCTCCTTCAGAATGTGTTCCCAAGCATCTTTCACAGTCACTTCCCTCGTGTGGCTCTCTGTCCCTAAGCGTTTCCCAAGTGCCTGACCTCAGCCATGAACGGGCACACAGTGGGTTAGACAGCATTCACAACAGGACTGGGCCTCCATCAGGCAACAGAATATGCAAAGGTTAAGGCTCAGTGGAGAAGCGTGGGGTTGATGGAGTGAGTGAAATGAGAGAGGCAGCTGAAGTTCAATCCAGGCAAACACTTTCCTGTCATGCTAATGCGAATAATCAGGACGTCGTCTGCCATTGTCATCATTATAAATACAAGGCATTGCAATGCCTGTCTTAAGACTTAAATTCTGTAACTACGGCTCTGGTTGCTTATTTCAGGGTGGATTGAAGATGTGAAAATGATGAATTGAAGGATGCGGCCATACTGAAGGCTACGGGAATGCTCCAGGTTCCCCGTTTTGCACCACAGTTTACACGGCATTCTCCATCAGCCAAGTTCTTTCCATTTACAAGAGACCGGATTTAGGTAAGGTCATTCATTCATCTGGAGAGTTAATTATTCATTTGAATTGGTTTGTGGAAAAGGCTCCAGAGAGCCCACAAGAATAAATTGAAAAGCCATTAGAACTAACGGGAGAATTTAATAAAGTAGCTGGATGCAAAATTCAATAGCTTCCTCATCAACTAGCAACCACCAATTAGAAAATACAATGGGAGTAAGCAGGCAGGGGGACAGCGATAACAACAATAACAAAAGCCCCTGGGATTCACCGGCCCAACAGGGCGGGGTACAGGAAACCATCCCATCAAGGCGGAATACAGCAAACCCACATCTTCCAGTTTATTAACTTTGAAATCTCACGACATGATTAGATGGGAAAGCGTGCCGTGCTCAAACGTGGGGAGGGAGAAGGAATACCCTGGAGAGAAGAGCTAACCTGCTCCGGTAAAAGGAAAGGAGAGTTGGATAGGGAAGTCCGGCATGATGGGGACGCATCCTTCAATCCCAGCATTCCGGAGGCAGAGGCGGGTGGATCTCTATGAGTCAGAGGCCACCCTGGTCTAAATGGAAGTCCAGGTCAGCCATTGCTAAGTAGTGAGACCTTGCCTCAAGAACAAACGTATTAATGACTAAGAAAAAAAGGTTCAAGGCGAGCAAGAAAGAAGTTTGCCTTATCGGATTAGATACACGCTGAAGCAGAAGCTATAAAAATAGCATGATGTAAGACTTGGCAGACACATGGGTGGGTGATACTTACCAGTAGATGCCAAGGTACAAGAAAAGCCTGTTCAGCACCTCAGGATGTGGCGCCTTACTTACAGCAGAGTTGTTGCCACTGTAGCAAGTTACACTAAGATGAGGTCATCCCGATATCCCATTAGATATTATGGGAGTCGGCTTGAGAAGAGGGGACATTAGGCAAGAGATGCAGCTCAGTAGGTAGAGTACTTGCTTAACATGTGTCTCAGTCAGTGTCCTATGGCTGTGAAGAGACACCATGGACCACTGCAACTCCTGTAACAGAAAGCATTTAATTGGGAGATGGCTTACAATTGTGAAGGTTTAGTACATTATCCTGATGGCAGGCAGCCTGGCAGCATGTAGGTAGGCGTGATATCCGAGAGATCTACATTCAGATCCAAAGGCAGCAGAAAGAGAAAGACACTGGGTCTAGCTAGGGCTTCTGAAGCTTCAAAGCCCACCCCCAATGACACACTTCCTCCTATAAGGCCACACCTACTTCAACAAGACCACACCTCCTAATCCTTCTAAGTAGTGCCACTCCCTGATGACTAAACTTTTAAATAGATGAGCCTATGGGGGCCGTTCCTATTGAAACCATCACAGCATACATGAAGCCCTGGGTTCAATTCCCAAGAGAGAGTGATAGAGGAAAATAAATAAATTTATATATATTTCACATCAAACTTTATAAAATGCAATACCTCAAGGGAAAGAAAGGCGCACACACAGAGACACACACAGATACACATAAACACACTTTGCGTAAGGGGATAGGGTATTTTCCCCACTATTTTTTATTCATTTTACATCCTGACACAGCTCTCCCCTTCCTCCTAGCCCCCTCTATGATCTCTTCCCCTGTGATAGTTTTGTTTTTATTCTGATAAAATACACACAGAATTTACCATTTGTGAACATTTTAAGTCTGTGACTCAGAGGCAGCAAGTGGATTCACAGTATGTTTAAGGTGCACTACTGTGATTTGGGGGAATGTTTTTGCATTTCAGAGCCTTTTCATCTACCCACATTCCCACGTGCCCTTGAAGCACTAGCCCCCTCCCCCCCCCCCCCCCCGCGCCCCCTTACCCTCAGCCTCCAGATATTTCGCTATGTTGTATTCTTTCTCTGTAAATGTATCTACTCTGACACTTTGTGGGCCTGAACCCACACAGTCTTTCCCTTTGGGTCCTGGCGTCTTGCACTTAGCTTGCTTTCAGGGCTCCTTTGCCCTGCAGTAAGTTTCAGAATCCCATCCTCTTCATGGCTGAGTGATGTTTCCTTACATGTAGATACACGCCACACTTTACCCATTCACCCCACAATGGCCACTTACACTGTTTGTTCCTCTTGGCTACTTGTATACTAACATTGCCTGTGTTGGAATTCCTGCTTTCATTTCTTTCAATGATATAACAAGGAGGGTGGCGATCATTGGCTCATATGCTAATTTTATGCTTAGCCTTTTGCAGAATGCACGGTTTATAAATTTATCATTTGCATTTTAAAATGTTCTCTATTGATGTTTTATAATTTAAAAAATGAGCATCTTCCCCCCCCAAATGCTTTCATTTTGGTCTTTTTTTTTTTAACATTTATTTATTTATTATGTATACATCATACAGATTTCTGCCTGCATGAATACACCTGCAGGCCAGAAGAGGGCACCAGACCTGATTATAGATGGTTGTGAGCCACCATGTGGTTACTGGGAATTGAACTCAGGACCTCTGGAAGAGCAGACAGTGCTCTTAACCTCTGAGCCATCTCTCCAGCCCCCCCCCCCCTTTCTTTTAATCCAGAGGAGGACATCAGGTGTCCTGCTCTGTTACTTGAAACAGGTAACATTCATTCTCTCAATGAACCTGGATCTAGGCTGGTGTCCAGCAAGCCCTGAAACATTAGGATGAACAGGTGTGTGCACAGCCACATTTGTGTTTTTATGTGGATGCTGTGGATTTGAACTCATGTCTTCATGCTTGTGAAGCAAGCAGTTTACCCACTGAGCCATCTCCCCGTTTTGTCCTTCCTCACTTCCTTCCTTCCTTCCTTCCTTCCTTCCTTCCTTCCTTCCTTCTTTCCTCCCTCCCTCCCTCCCTCCCTCCCTTCCTCCCTTCCTCTGACAGATTCCCCAGATGAGCCAGCACAGGCAGCTTGCCCCCACTGCCTCCCTTTCTTCCTTCTACCTATCCTAAGACACCAGCCCCGAGCCAAGCAACACATTGCTCATTATTTGTTGTTTGGTTGGGGGATTTTGTTTTGCAGGGGAGGTCTTTCTAGGAAGCCCTAACTGGCTTAGAACTCATTACAGAAACCAGGCTGTCCGTGAACTTGGAATGATACTGGCCTCACCGTGACGAGCAAAATAACTGTTTTAAATCTACCCAGGATTTGGTTTTCATTAGCTAAGGTGACAATGACAACTCTGGCCTTTTGAGAGGGGAATAAAAAGATTTCTTTTCTTTCTACTTAGGTGTTTGCGTGCATGCGATGGCAACTGAGGAGGCCAGGATTAGTCAGAATGGATCCTCTGCATCTGGAGTCAGACGGGAATGTGTGCCATCCACTGTGGGTGCTCAAAACCAAACTGGGTCCTCTGCAAAAATCGGTGTATGCTGTCAACTGCAGAGCCGTCTCTCTAGGCCCAC
The DNA here is from genome assembly GCF_021556685.1 of Rattus norvegicus. NCBI lineage: Eukaryota > Metazoa > Chordata > Mammalia > Rodentia > Muridae > Rattus > Rattus norvegicus. Next base: position 58,522,805 of record NC_141537.1, read on the forward strand.
AACTGTGTATTTTAACGAGAATATATTATTTACAGTCGCCAAGGAAAAGGGGGCCAGGCAGGGCCCTGACAGGACGGACACAGGAAGCAAATAGAATAAGCGAAAGCTTGGGCCAGAGCCTTTATTGTGATTTCCACGAATGAAATGGGGTCCACACCCCTCGGAATAACTAGTTGGAATAGTTTTAACGGGCTCTCAACTAGCAAGGTAGCTCCTAGATATCCAATATCTAGCCTTGGCATAACGTAAGGCAGGGCGAATATTGGCTTAATTGATGCGTGAGAGTCAGATAGAGGAAGTGACTGAGGCTCTGACCACAGAATTGATTCCTGCAAATGAAAGCAAACTAACAGGCAAATTGTTCAGCCTTTCTAGGTCAGCACTTCTAACCCGGGGGTCGAGATATTTACATATCAGATATTTGCATTATGGTTTATAACCATGGCAAAATTACAGTTATGAAGTAGCAACAAAAATAATTTTGTGGTGGTAGTGGTGGTGGTGGTAGTGGTGGTGGTGGGTTTGCCATAACACAGGAACCGTATTAAAGGGTTTCAGCATTAGGAAGGCTGAGACCCACTGCTCTAGGTTCTCAGCTAAAGATGTGTGGGTTGCCTCCCCAGGATCAGGAAGGTCACCAGATGTCAAAGCACACTAGACAGTACCATGGGGTCACAGAATCTCTAATGGCAGAATCCAGAAACTGTGATGGTGCACGCTATCAACTGGACAAGGTCTAGACCGAGCTAAGGTGGACCTCTGCACGTGCCTGTGAGGATTTCTTAGTTGGGTCTGTTGAGGTAAATAGACCCATCCTAACTGGCAGCACCGTTCCACAGGCTGGGTTGGGGGATGAAAAGAATGCAGGGAGCTGCACATCAGTACGGCTGCATCCACGACTGTCTGCTCCTCAGTGTGGATGTGGTGTGACATGCTCTTCAAGTTTCCACTGCCTTTCTGCGTACTGACTGTCCCTCAGCGGTGGACTGTAACCTGGAGCTGTGAGTCAAATAAGCCAGGCCTCTTTAAAGCTGCTTTGGTGGGAACATTTTATCACAGCAGCGGAAAAAGAAACCGATACAGAAACCAGGGAAATTTTGGTATGGTTCATTCTTATTTCTTTTAGAGCATTTGGTTTATTTTGCTAGCATTCAACCTTTCTTCTGCCAACCCTTCAAAACGCAATTCTGCATTAAATTTTTAAAAAATTGTGTATACGTGCGTGTTTCTATGTATGGGTGTGTGCAAAGGAGTATAGAGGCCAGGAGAGGGAGTCAGATGGCCTGGAGCTGAAGTAGGCAGCGTGGGCTGTCCAGTGTGGACTGGGAACTGAGCTCAGGTCCTCTGGAAGAACAGCTAGTGCTTTTAATCACTAGGCCATCTCTCCAGCCCCACAATGATGCTTTTATTCCACCTATAGCCTCTCGTGCCTTTATTTTATAGCATTGTGGTGTCTTTATTTTAATAATTTTATGATCACATGATCACGAAGAGACTGAAGATGAACTTTTCCCCTCCGGCCCAACAGGGTGGAAATGTTGAAACACCCCATGTATATAATTGACTCATAGTGAAGCAGATCACTTCTGGCTTGGGAAGAACATCATTGGCCCAGTTAGGAAGAGACACACAGGGTCGATGACCTGGTGACTTGAGCCCTTTATGTTCCAGTAAGTGTGCAGGACAAGCCTGAGACACAGAGGGAGAAGCTGGCCTCAGGATAAAAGCAGGGGAGGGAGCTTCGGACAGTGGCACATAAACCCAATAAACCCAATCCCTTTGCAGCACAGAGAAGCTTTAGATCTTCAGGAGGAAATAAAATGTAGAGATTCAAGGAAAGAATGTTTGGAGAAGAACCAAACATTTCTTTTTTTTTTTTTTTTTTTTTTTTTTTTTTTGAGCTGGGGACCGAACCCAGGGCCTTGCACTTCCTAGGCAAGCACTCTACCACTGAGCTAAATCCCCAACCCCGAACCAAACATTTCTTATCCTGACTGGTTTTATGTTTGATAATTATCTCAATTTTCAAGCATTTGGAAAATGGGAAAATGTACCTAAAGATCAGCTCTAGTTTGCACTTGACTCAGTGGGAACAAATGATATCCTAAATTGGATTTGTTCACGCGACACTAAACTCTTGGGTAATAGAATGTTTTGGGGTTTTTTGTTTTGTCTTATTGATGTTTGGTTTTGGTTTGTTGAGACAGGGTCTCTCTGTGTAGCCTGGCTGTCCAGGAACTCACTGTGTAGACCAGACTGGCCTCAAATTCACAGAGATCCTTATGTCTCTGCCTCTCAAATGCTGGGCTTCCCGTGAGTTTGTGTTGTATCTCAAATATAGATTTTTTTTCTACTTCATCTTTGCAAAAAAAGAAAAAAAAAAGCTATTTCCATAGGATTGATTTTACGTGCCATTTAGAGTCTAGAACAGCAAGGGGGAAACTGAGTCTGTCCCCCAAAGGCAAGATTTCTATATTTGTGACTTTTTGTGTGTTACAATTATGGTTGTGGGCATGAGTAATTTAAATAGGTATATATATGAATATAAACATGATTAGGATGGTTTTGGACTGTTTGGACTGCCACTACATCTGAAACAGTTTTCTCATGGTCCTTACCTTGGTCAAGTCTAGAATGGTCATCTTTAAAAAAAAAAATGTTGGGCCTGAAAATGGTTCACAAGTAAAGAGCCCTGGTACAAATCTCGTCACATAGGTTCAGTGCTCAGAGCCTCCATATAAAGTAGGGGAACGGGGCACTGGAGAGATGGCTCAGTGGTTAAGGGCACTGACTACTCTTAACTAGGGTCCTGAGTTCAATTCCCAGCAACCACATGTTGGTTCACAACTGTAGTAGAATCAGAAACCCTCTTCTGGTGTATCTGAAGACAGCTACAGTGTACTGACACACATAAAATAAATCTTAAAAAAATAAAAATAAATAAAAAGGAGGGGAACTGGCTCTACAAAGTCCTCTGAGTTGGAGAGATGACTTGGTGGTTAAAAGCTTGCACTGCTCCTGCAGAGGATCTGAGTTTGATTCCTAGGACCCTAAACGACCAAATTAACGCTATTCCTGGATCTTATAAAGTTACAGTTTAGGTTAGTTTATTATTTTTTTTTTTTACTTTTATTTAGGCACATGTGTCAGGGGCATGCTCACACCATGGTCTGCGTATGGAGGTCAGGAAATGAGTGAGAGTTGGTCCTCTCCTTCCAGCCTATGGATCTGGGAGATCAAAGCCAGTTCATCAGGCTTGCTAGCGAGGGCCATTGCTTGCTAAGCCGTCTTTCCAGCCCATTTGAACCAAGTCTTATTTTAAAAGCATTCGAGCTTTTCACTATCTTCATAAAATAACTCCTTTCATTATCCAATGTAATTTGGCCTTTAAAATCCAGTGTTTAAACTGATAAATATTTATCTTAAAATTTCCAAAAACAGGCTCTATTCTGGGGTGCCCCTATTTTAAATCCAAACTCTTACAACCACACCCAAACCCCTCTGTCTGAAAATGAACATGGCGTGAGGCTGTTTCTCTGATTTCCTGCTAAGCCAGGCTTTTCGAGGGAGAAGAACCTGGAGGAGACTGGGAAGTGCATGAGCACCTCGCTTCGCACAGGAAGCTGGAGCTGGAGGTACAATTCTAAGGAAGACAACAATCCCTTCCCCACCGGAAGCTGTGGCCTCTCCCTCTAGGTTTGGCCCCACCTCCTCTGGGGTTCCAATGGAGCTCTTCCACAGCCCTGGAGGTGAGTAGCCAAGGAGCAGTCCCATTACATTCCTCAAACGGACTCAGGCAAATTCGCCTTGAGCCTGACTTTTCTGATCAATACATTTGCTAGTACATCCATTTCTGGGCCTTGTAGTGAGGGCGAAGGATGCCGATGGCCCTGAAACCGTGTCCACAAACTCAGCATGAGCCCAGTATAAGGCAGTAGTTAATGGCATCTTCTGCTTTGGCAAAGAAGGCCGCGCCCTTACAGCAAGATTGGCAGGCAAACACCGCCTCATAGGCCAACTGTGAGTATCTGGTGTGGTTGATGAACAAGGAAGTCCTCGCTGGGTGGGATATAGGGAGCACGGTGATGGTGTTCCTGAGACTCCCCACAGAACTTGCTCATATCACACAGATATTGCCTTATGCAGGTCACACATGACGAGAGCCCGATCCTCATTGTCCCTGCAGTGACATGGGGTGGGATGGGGGGACAAAGCTTCTCCCAGGTGTCCTGGACTTCCTACCCAGACTGGAGATGAAGCTAGTAATACCCCCAGGACAAACAGCCTTCCCAGGACTCTGGCTGTTTATCCCTGAGGTAACTTCTCCCTCAGAGATGGGCATCAGTCAATAGCCCTGAAGGTGGGCATCACCCCGGCTGGTTATTCTTTCCCCTTTCATGTGAATTCACCCAGGGTACTGGGTCTCTCGTGTGAACAACAGAGACCACTCTTCCAAGCCTCTCACATCTCCTTATCCCCGGTGACCTCTCAGATCTTTATACCGGCCATTTTATCAGGAGCTTGCTGACAACTGCAATCTGGGCTTTCTCACTCCCCGGTCCATACGTCAAGAGACTGGGGGCAGGGAGGGGTGTCTAACATCCTGACTCTTGGCCTTTACCTGTCTCTCTACCACTGCTTCCTGGGGGAGGTGGGACACAATGGTGGACAGAGGTGGTATCAGTCCCAGGAGGTGCAGCACCCGCAGCCTGCCTCACCAGTCAGCATCATATAACTCACTCTTTCCTTGTTCCAGAGAAGCCAGGATCACTTTGAGAAACTGATCCTTTCTCCTTGTTATTTTCCATCCCGGGCAGCTCAATCTGCTGCAGCCCCCACTCCCAACCCCCCCAAAAGAACACACAGATCTTAGTTAAGACCCAGTATCACCGGGGCTGGAGAGATGGCTCAGCGGTTAAGAGCACTCGACTGCTCTTCCAGAGGTCCTGGGTTCATTTCCCAGCGACCACATGGTGGCTCACAGCCATCTGTAAGGAGATCTGATGCCCTCTTCTGGTGTGTCTGTGGATAGCTACAGTGTACTTATACGTAATAAATTAATAAATCTTTAAAAAAAAAAAAGACCCAGTATCACCAAGAGGTTCAAAATCCAAGTTGTTATGTAGCAGGTCCCTGGGAACACATATGGACCCAGTCCTGATCTGAGATGCAACACTCCAACCTGTGTATGCTCCTGAAATGTCTAGGTGCCCAGAACCCTGCTCTGGGGCTTCCCATGGAGACCTCTAACACTGCATTATTTTTAAGTGACTTCTGTATCCAGGTATACTTCCAAGTTGGACAAAGACAAGGAAACCTGAAGAGACCTAAAGAGACCACAACTGGCTCTGCAGAGGGTCCTAACCTCTGCTAATTAGTTGATTCCCCAGAGTGTGGGAAGATGTATGAGGTACCTGGGCAGGGCTTCAGTGAGTTTCTGCCCAGGTCTGCAGAGTGAGGGAGGGAGGGGCAGGACCACGTGCCTTTCCAGACATTGCTCTCTGTACTTTTTGTCTCTGGGCACAAGAATGTGAGTGGGCATTTTACTCAATGAAATAGTCCAAGTCCTAGCACAGTCCCAGTAAGCAGGTTAACTGCTACTGTTGTTGGTGAGTGCTGTTTGCACTGCCTGTGCTCTTGTGAGTGAGAAAGCAGAGGCAAACAGTTCTTCTAAGAGCCTGTCTCCTTCTATGGGACTTACTCCAGTGGCTGGATGCCAGCAGCACCCACACAGGGCCACAGGGCTAGAGAGCCAGACTCCCAATTGGTCAGTGTTGGCAGCTGTCCTAGGGTTCAAAGGTATGTGATTCTCTGTGCTGGTACTTCAAGCCTAATGTCCCTTTAATAGCCCTTGTCAAATTGCCATGGCTCTCCCTGGAGATTTTCGTGACTGTGGACAACAGCCATTATCGGGCCTCCAGGGGAATGGAGATGTCTTTGGATTCTGGATTCTGGGAAAGAGAGTTATAAAAGCGAGTGGAACTGATCCACACCAGCTGTGTATGAGCAACTCTGTGGCAAGCCAAGATACAGAGCCCCGCCATGGGGAAGAAAATCTTTACACAAATGTATTCTGGGCTCAAACACTCCTTATATGCCCATGCATATGCATGTACACGCGCGCGCGCGCGCACACACACACACACACACACACACACACGCACACATATAAAAGAGAGGGGCAAAAAAATTAAAAACCAAATAGCTATAAGTGCTTTCTTTTGACATAGAGGGGGAAGGTGAGGGAAGAAGCTGGCCAAGCAAATGGCTTAATTTTCAAGTTGAGAAATAGAATAAAAATTTTACATTAATTACATAAGAGAAGTTTTCAAAGGTTTCGGCATCCGAAGAGTGTGACATTGAAAATGTCCTTCCTGGGGCTAAGGGTTATAGCAGAGATGTTTGCCTAGCACACATGACGTCCTGGGCTCCATCTCCAGCACCAAATAAGCCATGTGTGTTGGAGTAGGCATATGATCCCATATGGGAGGATCAGAAGTTCAAGGTCATTCTTAGTCCTGTAGTTAGTTCAATGGCAATCCAGGATGTAACATCTTATTTCAAAAAAGCAGGAAGTGCCCTTCCTTTTCTTCCTGTGTAATTTGAAAGAGGAAACCACTTTAAATCCCCAAAACCTTTAGTACCTAATAAGAAGTGTTTTTCAGGTTCCTTAAAAAGCCCGTGGAGATAGTGGATCCACTTTAGTCCTTGTGGGGAAAAAGATCTTGGTAGATGTGGACTCCACCTTCTTCTCTCTGTGCTATAACACAGGCAGCAGAGGCTTGCACCCTCAGCAGGCTTGAGGACAAAGTGCTCTAGAGATTGGGAAGATGAAGGGCGTTGAGCCGGTAGCCCCATTGTTTGTACAATGGAAGGACTGTCCAGCTCAGCATTCATCCCCCGTCCTTGTCCTTGGGTTCCTTTCATGCCCCACTACACTAGCCCCCGCTCCCGCAGGTACTGCCTCTGGGCGTGATTTGAGAGGGGGTCACAAACCCCTCCTGACTGTTTCTTTTGATATGAAGCATCTTATGTGAACTTCCTGTAACATTCAGTGAACTATGAGGAACCCATAGGAGAAAAGGTTGAACGTCCACAGGTTTTACCAGGCAGGGTCAACTATCCCCTCGTAACATCTTGCACACGTCAAGAGCTAACCTTGGAAAGCCAGGGCCTGATGCTGAAATCCACAGCTGGCAAATAATTCAGCAGAACAAAGCACCTTTTCCTCTTTGAGGAGCTGCAGAAGAGAACTGCTACGCTGAGCCACACCCCAACGTAACAGGAGTCCAGATGGAAGGGTCAAAAAAACGTCTGGAGGGAGGGCTAGGCAGAACACTGTGGGTAACTGAAAAATGGAGGTGTGAGACCCCAAAGCAGTGGGCTGGCCAAAGCCAGATCCAGTGTGAGCAGAATCAGAAGGGTCCACAGGCCAGTGTGGTGGCACATGCCTGTAATCCCTGCATTTGGAAGGCTGATGCAGGGGAATCATACATTCTAGGCCATCCCGGCCTGCATAATATCTTAAATAAAATGGTTTAACAGCACTGGTGTTTCAATGTTTAAAAAGCGAATCTCTGGGATTAACATGTATGCAATACCTTTATTATAATTTTAAACATTTTCATAAAATTTTAATTTTTAGAAAGAGTATGTGCATACAATCCACAAATAATAATAATATACAATGTTTTCCATTGGAGTTCTGTATAACTGGTGAATTTTTACAGGATGCTTTTGTAATCTGACACTCTTGTGCAGGGAACCTGTGGGTGCAGTTTACCTATGACTTAATCAGATAACAATAAACGTTTGGTTACCACTGAATTCAGCAGTCACTCCATTCTCTGAGTGGATGTGGGCTGTTGGTCAGAAGAGGATGATGTGAAATGGTTCAGAGTTAATCTGCCTTCTGGAAGAAAAACTAGGAGTTTCCTTCCCATCTGTAGGTTCAGAATCAGAAGTGCCATCCCAGGGGGGTGCAGCTGGTATGGGGACATCATCTCTTAACCAGGGGCACTGGCCAGCACTCGTTTGATGAGTTGTTCACTTTCTTGGTAGTTAAGCCCATCTCTGAAATAACCCAAGCCTCTGTTGTCCCCCAGAACCCTGATGCTAAGATGTGATGTTTGGAGGACTAGGCAACCTCTGGTCAATGCTTTCAGGTGCTTCTTATTACGAGGGACACCTCAGTCCATCCTTTCACAGCCTGCTCGGAACCCAGTCCATCTGTGGTCTCATGTGCTATGACTGTCTTGCCCTCTTGGACCAGAGCAGATAGTGTTTCCTGTGGTAGCATCCGAAACATGGCTTTTGAGTGTCCCAGGGCTGAAGTATATATGGGTGTTAACTGGCCCAGGGAAGAAGAAAAGGGAAAGGGGAGCTGGGGAGACACCTGACAGTCAGTTACTTGGCGCTGAGCTGCCCACATTCAACCCTCACCATCCAGCCCCGTACTTGAGGGCTGGCATTCCTCTGGGGTCTAGGAAGATAGAAATGGGATGAGTGTTTCAGACAAATAAAGCGACATCTGAAGGAGCTGCTGGTAGAATGGGGCCCAGACAACAGTGCAGGAGAAAAAGAGGAAACGATGTTTTCTGGCTGAATAAAAGAACACACACATCTTATGTGTTATAATTTGTTGTATGCACGCACACACACATAGTGTGTATATTCATAGGCATGCACTATGTATACTATGTGTATATGTTTGTGTAAAGATCACTGCCACACCTTGGTAACCATCCTTAAAAATATAGCACTAAGGTCGGCTATATGCCAGGTAAGCTTCCACGGGACAACAAAACCTAGAGAAAAGACAAGCAAGCCACAGTAGCATATGCTGTCGAGTGACAGGTCAGTCAGTAAGTATGCCAGTGACTCAGAGTAATTCATCTTTACGCCTTGGGAGAGTTGAGGTACCTCAAGAGTATGGCCTTGAACCTGAACTAGAACAGTGAGTGGAATTTGAGTAGAGAAGAAAGGTAGCTTGCTACAGACAAATCATAGCAAAAAGGACAAAGGTGGCCCATTCAAATTCGATTTAGAAAATGATCCCACTGTCCTTCACAAGCCCAGGTATGCCTTAGTATGACCAACCACTACAGAGCGCTCAGGATCACACAAGCTCCTACTATGCTAAATGGACATTGGGTGTTGGTGTCTATAGGAAAACATAAAATATAACCTTTGCTTTTAAGGACAAAATGATGACCCTATCAGATGTCCAGTGAGTTTCCAGGATGGCTCTTCAGTAATGAAGTCTTACTACCAATAAAAGGCAGTGAGCTCCGGACAGCACAGACATGTTTAAGGATACCAGATTTGATGATTACCAAGACACTCCCTTTTGGCAACTCAGCAGTTTCCTTCTCAGAACTGGTTCCCAGGAAGCGTCCAACAGCCTTCCCAGTGTATTCCTTCATCAGCTTGGAAGCATCATCCGTCTGCAGCCAATGACCAGTTCAGAATGAGAAGCCAACGTAACTGTAGACTATGTCTTAGTACCAACCAAAGTCTGGACTGCCGGGTAACAAAGAGCTGGTCCAGTAAGGGCTCTATCTTAGGCTCTGCAAAGGATTCTAGGAACAAGGTGGAACCAGCACAAAGAGAGAACCCAATGTGACCTGTGTCCGTGCCTGCTACATTCGTCGATGAGAAATATGAAAAGCTCTATTTGGCCTGAGAGGAATCCCGCCCTGGCTCCTAACAAGCCAGTCAAGAGGTGAGAAGGCAGGAGCTGGGAGGAACTGAAATACCAACTTGTGTCAGCATTTTGCAGTCCTGTGACAATGTGGATTTAACCATAAAAGAGCAATCTATGAAGTGAAGGAACGTTCCAAATGCATGAGCAGACTTGCTCCTTGTATGACAGAACTGACAGGTGCCTGTCACTCATGTCACTGTGAGTTGAGATCAGCATCAGTGGAAACTGGCTAACTAGGGCAGCTAAAGAGCTGAGACCGCAGATTTGCACTTCCTGAGGTGGCAGTGTCTGTGTTCACTGTGGCACATTTGACTACCAGCCTCCTCAGACAACGGAAGACAAATGAGGAAGAAGCTCTTTGGAGCTTTGAGGTTCTGGGCTCTAAATCATTGTTAGAAAAACTTCTTTTCAAGACAAAAATAGCCAGGGATTCTTTTACTTCCACAAGTTGGCAGAGGCAGGCAAATCTCTGTTGTTTGGGGTCTGGTCTACAGAATGAGTTCCAGGACAGCCAGAGAAGCTGTCATGAAAAGCAAACAGAAAACAAAAGCGTCCAAGGATGTTTGGAAACACGGCTGCTGTGTGTCACTTAACATTTCAGTCGAGTCACTCGTGGTATTGGTCCCAAAAGACTGTTTCCGAGCATCACCATGGCCATCCTGGTTTGTCTAAACGTGCTCTGCGATGTACATGCAAGTGACAAGATGGAGTGACAAAGCAGGTCTCAGAAGCCCCATTGCTCAGAGCTGTGACTGTCTTTCAAGGAATTGCACGCTCTGGGATTGGATCAGAGGGAACCACAGTTCTTGTTTCTACAACAGCTGAAGCATCTGCGACAGACTGAACCCACAGAACCAACTTCAAAACCTAGGTCTAACCAAGAAAAAACAAGGCACAGAAAGAGCTGCACACCACTCTCTACTTACCCCTGAGGGATCCTAGTGCATAATCATACGAGAAACGTTAGGTGAAACGTGGTCATTCTCACTATGACCTTTAGTCTTGGAGATTAACAAAAATGCTTACTCTTATTAACCAAGCAACCTGGGACGTGACCCTCAAGTTAACTGAGAAACCCCATTTCCTGAAACACCCGGCTAGAAAGTGAAGTACAATTCTCCCCACATTAACATTCCCATGGCAAAGGGTCAAGGAGCCAACTGAGGATCCCAAGGGAAGGCGTCTCAAAGGAAGACCCCACACAAGGAGTCTGGTCATTGAGAAACAGCATAGCGTCCTGATAGCGCTCATCTAAAGAACTGTGCGATAATATCCAAGCGACTGACTGGTGTTTTAACACACAGGGCTGCTAAAGAAATGTTAGAGAAATATCTGGATCTAGGAGAATCTGGCAACACTGTCTGAAAGGATGGCAAATTTCTCTAATCCTAAATATTAAGATACATTTTCAAATATTAAGGATATGTGTGCACTGGAAGAAAGGTGTCTGGAAAGCAGACTGAGTCGGGCAAGGGAAACTAGACCAACTGACAGGCAAGTTGTGGCCATTCTGACAGTATCCCTAAGGCACTTTCTACCCGATCTCTAGGACAGATGTGTTGCTGGGGACTTGTAACAGTGTTCAAAACTCCCATCCTGTCTAGAACTGACCCTAAACACAGTACCTGTCCTTGGGATACCTCTAAAGGGCCTAAAGTTTTCATGACTTTTCCTTCACTATCTCTAAACTATTAAGGGCTTTCTGGAGCGCTAGTTGGTTTTCCCAAGACACTGCGATAAAACAGCTCAGCGATATTCTGGGATAGCATCCTTTAAAGTAGTACATTAGGCCAGCAACCAAGCAAGCTAAGTTCTCAGCCTTTTCCTTTCTACAGACTACCACTGCTCCTGTTCCTTTGTTATTGGTTTTTGTTTTTTTTTTTTTCATTCAGTAAATATTTATTCCACACCCACTATGTAAGGGCAAACAAGAGGAAGTCTCAAAGCAGATGTTTTAATGGGGAGACAATTTTAGATAGTGATTAGTGCCAAGAGGAAACAAACAGGATCTGAGAATCCAGTCAGGAGTCAGAAGTGGGGAGGTATGAGGAGCCCTACTTCAGATACTGAAGAAACAGCAGAAGTGCTGATGGCTCAGTGGAGATCTGAGGAACAAGATCCTAAGGAGACGGGGCAGGCACAAGGCTCTGAGGGGGCAGAAATCAACGTACTCCACATTGTGTATCAGAGTTATACAGCACGGGGCTTTGCTTATCTCCCGTGATCTTCTTTCCCAAGGGCCTACTCTCCATAGTGTCAGAATCCGTGTGGACCCTGACTCTAAGTCACCCTCCATGGCCAGCTTTCTGTAGACAAGACAAAGTACAGGTAGAAAGAATGTTTAAAAGTATGTAGTGCAGGGAAGAGCCGGGAGTCCATGTGGTTAAACTGTTTATTTTGCAGGACCAGGTAAGACTTCAGGCCCATAGGTCAGAGCCTCGTGCCCACTGCCTTCCCTCACCAGAGAGCTCAGTCCCTGGGAGAAGGTGCTGAGGGGCACATCTGGGCCATGTGTGGTCAGGCTGGTGCCCAGCCCGCAACCATATCTCCAGTTAGCCCCTCCGCCAGGGACAGACAGTTCTCAGGTGCTGCCTGATGCCAGACGGACGGCCTTCAGTCCTTCCCTGGCATCTCCAGCACTCAAGACTACTTTAGTAAGCATTTTCTCTGCTCCTAGTTGTGCAAACTCTGTAACCGATTAAAAATGTTAAAAAGGTTCTTTTAGAAAAACTCATAAATAATATATTTGTGTATATTAAAAATGAGACACATCCAAAAAGTCACAATTTCTCACTTACAGACTCCATAACAAAATATGCATCTTTAAAATTCAGTACTCTGGGACACTCTTTACAATAGTTTCCATCTGAGAAGAGATTAGAAATCAGTTGCAATTACATGTGCAGATTTAGCACTAAGACGGTTAAGTTAGAAACCTTCATGGTGCTTTTCAGGTGTTTCCTTGTGGCTAACAAACACCACACTGGAGAACGGACCAAGAATGTAGACAACCCACAGAGTCCCCAAGAAAGTGGGTATCATCTAGGATCCTTTCCTCAGTGAAAGACATGGCTTTCTTACAGGCTGCAGGCACGATCAGCTGTCAAACCATTTGCTTCTCTTCACAAGGGATGCTCCTTTAGAAGGGCCCAACAACTTCTGCTTATATTGTTCAACCAGTCGGTTGAAGTGGGCTTCTGCCTTACTTTCTTTAGCTTTTTTCTTAGGTGCCTGTGAAAGAAAGGAAACATAAGATTTGTTTGTTTGGTTGGTTTTCTTTTTTCCTTTTTCTTCCTTCCCCTCCCTTTTGCTTTCTTGCCTTCTCACCTGCCTTCTTCCTTCTTTTCTGCATGCCTGAAACTATGTATCTGAGGGTGTGTTTGAACTCCTGACTCATCTCTCTCCTTCCAAGGGCTACCCACTTAATTTCAAGCCCTATCAAGGGTATCCAAAACATGCGTAGGTACAAAGATCGTGTGCACTAGGAAGACGATTTCCTGGGAGAAGCTAGTTTGGACACCCTTGTTTGCTCCTGCCCACACAAGAAGTCCATTAATGAAATTTTGAGACTAGATTTCTACAATATAGTATGATATAGCCAGAAACTTCCCAGAGACAGATTTGAGTAGAACAGGATGCTAATGACTCTTTTATTCTTAAAGGGGAGGGAGATAAAAGCTTGTCCTCAAATGCTCAAGGAGGCTGGAGAGGTTGCTCAGATGCTAAGAGAACTGCCTGCTCTTCCAGAGGACCCTGGTCCTGTTCCCAGAACCCGCACTGTGTTACACAAGCATCTGTGACTCCAAACCTAGTGGACTCGGCACCCTCTTCTTGTTTCTAGGGGCACTAGGCATGTTTGCAGTTTATAGACATACCACAAACTACGTGTGTGTGTGTGTGTGTGTGTGTGTGTGTGTGTGTGTGTGTGTGTGTGTGTGTGTATCCATCATATATATGTGTGTGTGAGAAAGAGAGAGAGAGAGAGAGAGAGAGAGAGAGAGAGAGAGAGAGAGAGCGCACACAGGATCAACAGAACTATTATTTTCTACTATAAAGAACTAGAGCTTCTTAGGAAACTGGCTATCGCCAAAAACTGAAAAGAAACATGTGAGATGCACCTAGAACATCCTGTACAAGAAAGCAACACTACCAAAGACAGACAAGATCTCTTCAGAAGGGTTCAGGAGCTGATTCAAGATTCTTCTGTTGGCTTAGACAGAACAAGAATAATGGCTGCATTTGATTGACTGCATTTGGTTGAAACATAGAGCATTATATGAAAATTTGGGATTTTATAATACATACATACATATATGTATCAATTAGTTCCCGTGTGTGTGTGTGTGTGTGTGTGTGTGTGTGTGTGTGTGTATCTGTCTCATAGGCCACCAGAGCAGGTTGGTATGGCAATAGATCACTACTCTGGAAACTTAGCACAGCAAGGAGAAGAAAAAAAAAAACCAAAACATCTAAGCTTGCTTTTCTTATACGTCAAGATTCTTCTTTCTAGATTTCTTAGAACACCATTCTTAGGTGCAAAAGGGGTGACTGTATTGGAAAAATCACCATTCTGTAACTCATAATGAAATAACAAGTCTGTAAAACAGTCCATTGTTGTTATAAATCAAAGGTAAGCAGCTAGGGACATAACTCAGCAGCTGAGCACTTCTGGCCTTGGGTTCCATCCCTAGCACAGCACAGCACAGCACAGCACAGCACAGCACAACACAACACAACAAAACAAAACAAACAAACAAACAAACAAACAAAGCTGAAAAGGCGGTAGGGGTTCTAAGGTTTCTAGGTGGAACAGTGAAGCAGACAACCTGACACCTACTGACTGGTCTTGGCATTACTAACAGTCAACAACCAAACTGCAGCACTGGACAAGGTGCAAGGAAGCACATCTGTGAAGTGATGTGATCCAAGAAAACTGATCTGATTACAGCTCTAGGCCTAACCACCAGCTGACAGGCACACGGTCACAGAGACACATTACCATCAGGAAGTGAACTCAACATAAAATACATCCTCAAGGACAAACGACCTGATCCTCCAACAAATTAACAGTGTGGGGAAATGTAGTGAGAAAGAATAAACCTACAGAATGGAGGGAGGGAGGAATATTGCAAATGTAATGTGTGGGCTCTGTTAGCATCCTAACCGCTCCTAACCACAAATAAAAAACATTTTTGAGGCAATTAGAAAAAATTTAATGGCTACATTTTAGAGGGTATAAAGAGCTTCTGATTACTCTCAGTAGATATGATAATGATAGAGTGTGTGTGTGTGTGTGTGTGTGTGTGTGTGTGTGTGTGTGTGTAGACTTGGCCGTTCAGATATAGTCTGAAGACTTTCTGAGCAATGTGTCTCTTGAGACATATTACATGTAAAGTGGGATTTACTTTCATACACTCTTCTGGGGGGAAGCAGGCACAGGAAACACAAGCTAAGGGCCTACTTTCCTCCCCACTTTTACACTATGCCTCCCTCATCCTCTAGGAGCTGCCGCCTTACTACCCACTCAGCTATCCACAAAGTCTACTCTGCTCAGCCCAACAGAGCAGCAGCAGCACAAACCACTCGGCCCACCGACCTCACCTGCAGGGAAGAAGCTGACTGCTGCTTCTTTTGCTTCCGCTGGCCCATCTGGGGCTTTGGCTTCTTAGAAGGAAGGGACTTCACTTTGCCTCTGTCCCGCAGCCTGAAATAAGATAGCCAAGTAAATGTCACACAGAATCCTGAAAGAGCTTAGGAGACAAATTTCTTTTCTACATAGCTGTTTCTAAGCCTAAAAGCAGTCACTCTTAAATAGAGCCCACAGCAGCATATCCTAAGTCGTAATAGTTACATATTCCTTTGTTTGTTTCTCTGGGTTTATGCATTGTTGCCCGTGACTGCAATGGAAATCACAGAAACCTTCATTTACTTACCAAGATTTTTTTTAAAGATCATTTGTTCATAGCACTAATCTACTGTCCCAAAGAGAAACAAACGGGTGAGCCTCGGCTGACACACAGGCCAGGAAAAGCTTAGGAAAGAAGAATGGCTTAGCAGTCTGCCCTAGTGGCTCCTCTGAGTTCCCTCTGCCATGGTATGAGTCATGTCTCTGTGGGGGTTGAGCCGTTCCTGATAACTCCCATGGGAAGGGGAGCACAAGTCCCCCTTTTGTCCAAGCAAATGCTACAAAGACAAGCCACCTACACCACCCATGCACTGGGAAGCACCCTCTTCCGAGGCTCTCCTGCTCCTCACCTCACTTTGGGGCCTCGGTGTGAAGGGAGCGCCAGGACCTTTCTTCTCCTTGTCCCGTCGGGGAGCTCCACCTGCTCCACCTCGGCCTTGGTCTGGAACCCTGTCCACGAGGTGCAGCGGCCCTTCCCCTGCTCTCCAGGCGCCTTACTCTGATCCCGCGTGCCGCCCTGAGCTGCTTTCTGTTGCTTGTCTTTTCCTTGTTCTTTCTGTTCCTTTTGGGGCTTACTGGTCACAGGCTTAGATCCCATTTTTTGCTACATAAAACAAGAAATGCCCACCTGATTTCCAGATGCGGTTTACCTGCTGGCATATTCAGCAGAGGAGGCTCCTGGCATGAGCTGGTCAAAGAGGAACTCGGCCCCACACAGCTCACAGAAAAGTAAATGCAAGCAGTTTACAAGCTGCCCAGTAATGGACAGCTACTAGGCAGGGGACAAGGCAGCAAACAGGAACAGGCAGCAAGCATTAACCCAGTATTCAAAAGCCGGTGACAATCGTCCATGATGAAACATGGGCCAGGCATGACAACACACACCTAGAATCTAGGCACTTGGAAGGAGGGAATGGGTCAGGAGTTTGAGGCTAGCCTAAGCTATATGAGCCCCTGTTTCAAGACACACACACACACCCAAGTTTAGCACACAAAGAAGGTGAACACAAGCAGAAGAAACAAAACAACTGAAAACTACTTAATGTAATACAGCTAGAAAAATTTTAAGACCAGTGACAGATATTAAGGCACAGGCCTAAGGGCTGAGAGAAAACCAATAAAATAAACATCCCAAACTCCAAACTAGATTTATCAGTCACATTGCAGTAAATCATGAAGCCAAGAAGAAGGTAACTTGGAGGTAGTTGAAGTTCCAGAAGATGAAATTACCAATCTAGAATTCTCTACTCAATGAAATTATCCTTCACAAAAGTGAAAGAGACTTTCTCAGTAAGAAAGAGGGGGGAGGGAAGGCTGGGGAGATTGCTCAGTGGTTAAGAGCACTGGCTGCTCTTCCAGAGGTCCTGAGTTCACTTCCCAGCACCCACATGGTGGCTCACAACCATCTGCAATGGGATCTGATGCCCTCTTCTGGTGTGCCTGAAGACAGCGACAGTGTATTCACATACATAAATAATTTTTAAAAAAGGAATGAATGAATGAATGAATGAACGAACAAGCAAACGAATGAACTGTGGCCAGGAAATGGACTTTTCAAGAAATGCTAAACAAATTCCTCCAGAGGAAGGAAACGGCAGATTGAAAACCTAGGTCAACATGAAGAAGGGGAAAGCGTCAGAGAGGGGGCAGTGAAGTAAGGAAGTCAAGAGGAGATCCTAGCACTGAAGCAGGGTGAGAGTGGAAATGGCCTCCACAGGCTCATGTGTCTGAATGCTTGGTCCCCGTTGGCCACGCAGTTTGGGGAGGTTTAAGAGGAAATACATCATGAGGGCAGGCCTTGGGAGCTCACGGCCCTGCCCTGACTCCAGCTGGCTCTCTGCTCTGGGCTTGCAGTCTGAGGATGTGATCTCAGCCTCCCCCTCTGTTCATACCTGCTGCTTGCTGCTACCTCTCCCTGCCAGGATGGGCTCTTACCCCTTTGGAAGCATGAGGCTAAACAAACTCTTGCTTTTGCTCATGGTGTTTTATCTCAGCAATGGAACTGTAACTAATACAAGACACACACATAAATAAAACAAAATAAAAACAAAAACAACCAGGTTGATGAAGCCTGTGTAAGAAGGGCTTATCTGACAGTGGGAAGGAGGAGGAAGGATCACCTTGACAAGTGTAGTAGGTATATAAACACAGGGAACAAAGACTTCTAAGACAGTACAGGCAGCTTCAGAAACACCCGGAAGGTGTTTGTAAAGGCAATTTGGTAAGTCCAAGAGTAAGAGCCCAGGTTCTCCCACAAAGGTCACAGTTTTAGCCACTGTTACCATTCATCTGATTGCCATGCTTTTCACATACACTGAACACTATGTTTGCTACACATGCAAATGGTAGCCGAGTATTGATGCATGCTATAATTACAGATCTCAAGATAATCTAGCCCAGCATGTCCCAAGGGAAGATGGGTAAAAAGAGTAGTGACTACAGCTGAGCAATGGTGTATCAACTTATTTAAGCCTCCTTAGATGAGGGATGCAGATGTTATTAACCTATTTTACAAGCTACAGTTTACAGAAGTAACTTGCCAGGGAACATGGAGCCAAGAAAGGAAAGCTTACAGCTCCTGATTTTCCTTCTTCCCACACAAATTGAAAATGGTCTAAAACCAGCAGTTCTGCTGAGACCGGAGGATTCTGAGTTCAAGGCAAGCTTGGACAACAAAGGGAAATCCTGTCGATGATGATGATGATGATGATGATGGTGGTGGTGGTGGTGGTGGTGATGATGATGATGATGATGGAGGAGGAGGATTCTGGAACTTAAGCCTCAGCCACTTGTTTTGACATGGCCCTGACATGGCCCCCACACACTGTACAGAGATTCATGGTGGATCACACCAGTTTGCTTTTCTTCCCTTTCCACTCAGGAGAGGGACAGCAAAGAAAAAACCACCAGGGAGAGTGTTAGGAAACAGAGTAAACTCCTACTTGGCAGAAGCATAAAATGGAAAAGAGAAAAGTTTAATTAAGCCCCTGAAAAAATGGCTGGGCCTGATGGCACACACCTTTACTCCCAGTAGTTAGGCAGAGAGATCTCTGTGAGTTCTGGGTTCATCAGACAGGAGCCAGGAAGGTGGCTCAGCAACCAAAGGCACTCGCCACCCGCCTAACGGCCTAAGTTCTGCCCCAGCACACACATGCTAGAAGAGAAAACCAAGTTCCCCAAGCTGTCTTCTTCTGACCTCTAGAATCCATGGCACAGACACAGACAGACAGACAGACAGACAGACAGACAGACAGACAGACAGACAGACAGACACACACACACACACATGCTTGACAAAACCAAACCCAATTTAGGTTCACAGAGACAAATAGACAGACACACAGACATACACACAGGACAAAACCAAACCCAATTTAGGTTCACTACCAGGCTGCGCTGGATTCTCAGCTCCTTTACTTTAAGTTTCCTTCGATCTTCTAAAGAGAACTCCACTATTGGTCTCTGTGAGAGGAAGACAATATCATTCATAAGACTTTACAATCTGGGGGTGCAGTGGGCCTAATGCTCCCCCACCCGCCTCTCCTTTTGTCATCCTTGAGGCTGCTTCTCCCACCTTCTTTACAGGCTGGTTCTGCAGGTTGTGCCCAGTCACGATCTTTAGGAGAACCTCAACCAGATTCACCATCTCTTGTCCCCACCTTGCCCTGCCCACCTGGTACTCTTTCCCACCACCTGCCAGGGACACACGGCAGCTACTCTCAGCAAACGGGTCTCTCTGGGGCAGACTCACCTTCTGGGGCCCAAAGGTCTCCGGGTTGTTGTTGAAGTGGCGGAGGGCTCGGAGGGCATGCTCATGCTTTTGGAACTCCACAAAGGCATAGCCCAGGGACTGACCCTTCATTTTTCCATGAACTGCCTTTAGGTCTCGCATCACTCTACACTGTGAGTAGAAAAAGAAAAGAAAAATAAAACAGTAGTTATGAATAAGAAATAAAAACTTCCAGAGAAAAATGTATTTTTTTAAATCTTATGTATATGTGTATGGCCATGTGTGCGCATGTGCACTCGAATGCAGCGCTCACGGAGTCCACAAGAGGCAACAGATCCCTGGAGCTGGGAACCAAAATCAGGTCTCTGCAAGAGCATTATGTGCTCATACCCACTAAGCCATCTCTTCAACGCCCTGAGGGAAGTTTGTAATACTTAGCTGTTCATAATGCATGTAACGAAGAGCTACAGGATTCTTCAGCTTCTCAGCAACTTATTGCTGAGAATGGAGAACTGTTCAAAGACTCGATCCCTGAAGACAGCCCCCAGGAAGAAAATTAATGGAGACCTGATGGTTTTAGATTAAAAAAACAAATCCTGACATGGGATGAGCCCCGGAATACGGCAAGCTTCAGCTGTGTTGGGTTAGCAGCAGAAACTCTTTGGTGCATATTTTCCTCTAAATGTCAGGATACAGTAAATATCCTAGGGTCACGAGGAGCACAGACGGTAATCTGAGAAAATGCACGGCTTATACAGTATCACTGCCTACAGCTGCTCTTCTTCTGTAGAGGAGGAGGCAAAGTACAACAGACACAGACATATTACTACTCCGTGCACAGGTCCTAGTCTGTCCACTGCAGAGGGACGGAGAGAACGAATTCCTGACTTCAATATACTCACTTCAAACATCATTCAAAACACATCACTGAGATGCAGAACTTATACAAATAAAGGAACAGAAAATATGATGCTTTTGTCATGATTCCTGGGGAGACGGGAACAAACATCTACTTATCCAAGACAGGGAACCAAAGACAGACCAAGGTAAGGACAACACCAAAGTCCAGCTGGTGAGCCAGACACTTTACTGGAGGTTACTTACAGAAGCAGAATGACTCAAATGACTCAAAGACAGCTACGTCATCAATAGCCCACCCTAGCAGGGCTGACAGCTCACAAGCTGGGCACCTGTGTGTAGCACACTGCACAGCCTGAAGGCAGCTCGACAGGTTAGTGTCTTTTTTAGGTAGCTCAACGGCCTGGGCCTCCTCCAGGCAACTTATCAGGTCTCTGCCTCTGCCCGATAGCCTGGCTGCTCTGAGCCTCTTCTAGGCCTCAGCCTGTCTAACCTCTCAGTAGCCCTTACTGTTTATACACGCTTGAGGAGTGAGAGGTGTAGAGTGTGTGGTCAGTCTCAGGAAGGTCCTGAGCCTTTAAGGAGTGTTTCTTTTCTAAGCTCACCAACCCACCTTCCCTCCAGGACGCAGGCTTTATCTTAGAGGAAATGGTTACAGCCTGTACATGCACAATATACAGAAGTGCACTAAACTGCATGAGCTCAAAACGGGCACACACAAATACTGTGGGTACTCACAACTAACTGTGGTGTCAGACACGTTCTCACACATTACTGTCCTCTCATGCTACTTGCTCAATACCAAGGAATATGTTAAAGTGGCCTCTGGGTACTAGGCATACAGTTTATAAAATAAAACCAAATAAAGCACACCTAGAAGATTGGCAATGGCACTTTTAAGTCTAAAGATCACAGATTACTCTATGCCAAGCATCCCCAGGATTGGGAAAACCGAGATACTATGTTTCCTCAAAGAGCTCAGTCTATCTGAGGAAACAACCAAGAGTCTCAGGCCAGTATAATGGTACAGCCTTCAAAAGAGACAGAGCTGAGCGAACTCAGTTCTGTAACTCAATGGAGACGCAGTCAACGTGAAGGCTGTGCTGCTCAGGACGGAGTACTGAAGCCTCACATAGTTAACGCTACCTTAGGGGTTAGGGAAAGGGCACAGTGGGCACAGTGCTTGGCATGTACAGGGAGCGGCACTATTTGGAGGTTTGGCCTTGTTGGAGTGGTGTGTCACTGTGGGCGTGGGCTTTAATACCCTTGTCCTAGCTGCCTGGAGGCCAGTGTTCTGCTAGCAGCCTTCAGATGTAGAACTCCATGCCTGCCTGGGTGCTGCCATGTTACCACCTTGATGATAATGGACTGAACTTCTGAAACTGGAAGCCAGCCCCAATTAAATGTCACATAAGAGTTGCCTTGGTCACGGTGTCTGTCCACAGCAATAAAACCTTAACTAAGACATCACGTAAGCATGAGAACCTGAGTTCAGATTCCCAGAACCAATGTAAAAGCCAGGCATGATGGTGAGTGTCTGTCATCTCAGCAGTGCTATGGTGGGAGAGGGAGCTTCTGTGGAAACAGAGGCGCTGAGAACAGTAGGCGCGGGAGTGCAGTGAACAAGAGAGCCTGTATCAGACGAGTTGGAAGGTGAGGACTGACCGAGAACAACTGAGGTGTCCTGACATCCCCATGTGAGCCCTGCATGTGCTCTGTGAACTTTCTCTCTCCTCTCCCCCGCTTCTCCTCTTCCCTTTTCTCCTTTCTCTTCCCCTCCTCCTCTCCCTCCCCTTCCCTTTCTCTCTTTCAAATACGTGTATACATAGGCATGCAAACACACACACCTCTTTTAGGAACCAAAACACATAAATTGTATTCTCTGCAACAAAATCCACATATTATTTATGTAATGCTGACCACACAGCAGCGATTGAATAAATGCTTGCTAAATTAATTCATGAGAGATTTCCTCACATTTTGCTGTAATTTAGTCAGACATGAAACACAGTTCCCAAAAGAAAACTGCCAAACTCAACTTTACATGTCCAGAAGAAAACCTGTTGACACGCTGGCAACACAGCCTGAAACGAAGCCCTTGACTGCGAGCCTCACCTCCTTAATGCGAACCCCCTTCTCTCCTCCAGTGGCCTGCAGCAGCAGCTTCCTTAGCTGTTTATCATCCACTGACTTCGGGAGGTTGTGCAGGCAAAGCCTGGTCTGGGAGACAAAGATATTCTGGTTCTTGAGTTTCTGATGTTTCAGTAGCTCAAACTGCGAGAGGAGAAAAGACAAGCTCTGAACATACAGTACATCTGTCGGGCAGGCTCTGACCTGTCTAAAAGAAGGGGGTCATAACCCCATCTCATGCCACACCCATCGGAGAGAAAAGCAGGCTCAGGGAGGCAGGATGATCATGAACTCCAAAGTCAGATCTGAACCAAAAGTCGCCCAACTGGAGAAGTCAAATGACATTTTAAGATTCAATTTTTCATTTATAAAAATGGAACTTCAGATCAATATTTAACTCTCAGCACTGACATGGGGCCAAATGAGATTTAAAAAAAAAAAAAATAGAAAAAAAACCAAAAAACCCACATAGCTCAAAATGTGCCCCAGCACAAATTTGTTTTTTGTTTTGTTTTGTTTTTTCAAGACAGGGTTTGTCTTTATAACCCCTGCTGCCTGGAACTCCCTCTGTGGACCAGGCTGGACTCCTGCTCAGAGATCCACCTGCCTCTGTCTCACAGTGCTGGGACTAAAGGTGTGCATCACCACTGCCCTGCTTAGCACAAATATTCTTATACGTAATACTGAAGTTAGCATTTACACTCAGTCCTCACTCACCCAACTGGGAACGTCTGGTACTTCCTTCCTACAGCTAACTTATTATTTTTTTAATATTTATTTATTCTACTTATGAGTACACTGCAGCTGTCTTCATGCACACCAGAAGAGGGCATTGGATCCCATCACAGATGGTTGTGAGCCTTCATGTGGTTGCTGGGAATTGAACCCAGGACCTCTGGAAGAGCTGTCAGTGCTCTAACTGCTGAGCCATCTCTCCAGCCCAAGTTAACTTATTTTTTTATAACACTCATAAACAATCCAGTAAGCTAGCGAAAGTAACTCTAAAACTCAGTGTATCTTATTGCACTGCTTCTCCAATACCATGATATCCAGATATTCACTACTAAAAAAACAAAACACAACAACAACAACAAAAACCAAATTAAAAATGCTACTATAAAAAACAAAGCTATGCTGGAAAGACACAGTGGCTCCTCTGATCACTACACTACCTTTACTGCTCACTGAGCACTAAGGTTCCACAGCTGCACTGTGTCTTTACAGTTCTAGGCTGGCTTTTCATCCTTTAATTACTTTATTTTATTATCAGGCGTGTGTCTGTGTGAACCACACTATGCATGTGGTACTTTAGGGAGGGCAGATTCTCTGAGCCACTGTGGGTTCTAGGGATCAATTCAGGTCAACCAGGCTTGTTCAGTAAGCTCTTTTACCTACTGAACCACGCCACTGGCTCTAGGCTGCCCTTTTAAAGGTAAACTACATAAGCTAGAGATCCAGCCCAGCTGCTAACGTGTCTGCCTAGCACACACGTTCAATCCTCAGCACCATGTACACTGGGCATGATGCAATGGGCCTGTAATCCCAGTACTCAGAAGGTGGATGGAGGAGGATGAGAACTTCACAAATAGTAGACTACACTGAGGTCAGCCTGAGCTACATGAGACTATCTCGAAACAACAACAAAAGTAAGCTATGTGTCCAAAAGTAACAGCTACTCCATACACTACTAGGCAGCCAAGGTGTCAATGAATGGTAGAAAGCCTATAGATGAAGTCGATCTATAGTAATTGTATAATTTATAGATACCATCCCTCCCAAAAGGTATCTTAGCTACTCTTTCCAAAACCCACATCTCCTCTCGTGCCTAAGCCTGCCTACACAGCTTCTGTTCCCATGTTCTCCATTCACCTGTGTGCTTCTTTCTGACAAGGTAAAGGGTGGTCCTCACACGTGGCTCTTCAGGAGCAATGTAGCCCAACAATTGTTTCTGATTCTCTTACATAACCATGAGAGCCGTAACTGATGTCTCACCCACTCACCCGCTCGCGTTTGGCCATGTCTGCGGCACTCACACCCTCAGCAGCCTTCGTCCCAGCGCGGATCACTGCAGAAAGAGTGAAAAAGGCCAAGATGTCACCAAGGGAATGTTCACTGAGCAACAGGAAGAATGTGATTTGAATGATGCAAACCCTTTGTACTGGACCCTGAGGACTGTGTTGGCCAGTTGGTTAGGTCCAAAAATAGCTACAGGGCTAAGTTCTAGACTTAGACTTGCTCTAAAGACAAATTGAACATTTTGTAATCTTGTTTCTCTCTGCCTCCAAACAGCATCACATTCAGGCTGCAAGTCAGACAGGAAGGCGGGGAAGACGATCGAATGCAGCTATAACGTAAAATGCTCCACCAACAACCTGCCCTGACACTGAGCTGCTCCTCACCCACTCGGGTGAGAATCACGCAGCCATTAATTAGATGAGCCAGACTAGAGGACAGAATTACGGTTTCAGAGGCTGTGGATCCAAGAGCTGACAGCCTAACTTTATTAGCTGGGACTATGCATCTACACAGGAGTAGGCTGATGAATACTTAAAAGCTAATTTCTCATTCTTCTCTGACATTATGAGAAAGATGCTAGGTAAACATTTAAAAACCTATCAATAATACAAAAAAGTCATTTCAATTGTATTTTTCAACCTCTTAAAAACAAACAAAAGCCTCATTAGAAACAAAGACAAAAGCAGGTAATTTGAGTTTTCCTCCCTTGTGCTTCCAATCCTGCTATGGAAACAATCTGAGGCAACCAGACAGCAGAGAACAGAACTGATTAGTCTGCAAAATGGGTGACGGTTCCTAACGAAGCCACACCAACTGAAGTGGAAAACAATAAAACACTGTTAAGGAGGAAATTTGGGGTTTGTATTTGAAATACATCTCGAAATATAATTGCTGGTTCGCCCTCAGGCCATGGGGCCGGCTACTCAGATGCCCGGTTGCTATCTTCGTGCACTACTCACAGCCTTCTCGGGCCAGATAGAGGTTCCGCGTTCCAGTTGGCTTCTTCACCTTCTTTGTCTGAAGCTTTGCTGCCTCATCACGGGTCACAGCCAAGTCGACCTTGAGCTGCCGGCCATCCAGTTTAAGCCCACCACCCTGAAACATAGTACAACCTTCTCTTGAAGCACGGAGCAAGCAGAAAGTAAGCATTAGCATAGACCAAGGAAGAGCAAGAAAGGGAGTCGGCGCACTGTAACTGCCATGGAAGCCAGGCCACAGGCTGCATCTGCCTGGCTGGCTACACATGGACCCTTGAGACTCAAAGTCATTTTTACAACTGTACAAAAGGTCACATCTGTATGTACTTAAGAGAACCAGCAGTAAGGAGTTTACTTTACAGTAGCTCAGTCCCAAAGTAGGCCTACACTGAGGAAAGTGTTCTGTAAGCATGGTTAGCATTCTAAAGCTAGTATAAGAATATTTAAGAGACAAGGACAACATAGGATATAACATCTCAAAAACTGAATGCTTCATTTAAAAAACAGAAAAATTCTCAATATCTACTCTCTCTATCAGACACTCATCCAGTTTCACAAATAGCATTAATACCTTCTTTCAGTCTTTCATGTTATTAGCCTAGAATAGAGGCTGATACACAGATAACAATGAACACTAGAAATATCAAACTTGTTTCCTTACTTAAGAAATATGGGCAACTGCAATCATCTTAAAGTGTGGATTAAGGCCACCCATACAAAGCTCAGTGCCTAGCAAAAAGTGCTCAAGTCTTCACTTTATTAAAAATTAATAACAACAACCACCACCACCACCACTACCACCTAGTGCAAGCATCAGCTCTTGCCTATAGAAGCTACTGTGTCCCAGGCATAGGAGAAGGATATGCTTTCCTTACCTCGGTCTCTGGAGAAGCTGCTGCAAGGCATTTCTGAGCTGCTTCCTGAGTCACGAATTGTGCAAATGCACAACCTGCACAAAGACACAAAATTTAATGAGATACACCCTCATTCCCACAGTAAGCAAAAAGACAGCACTGAAAACATCCACGGCCTGACACAAACAGGAGGGGAGCAGCACCTAAGGAGCAGGTACTATGTTGAGTGCTGAGGGACCCCAGAAAGATACTACAACATACACATCCTTTCTTAGCAGTTGGTCTCAATTTTCTCCTTAATGATACCCACATGAAATGATGAGCTAGAAACATTTCACTCTGAAATTAATTATATTTCATAGTCTTAAGATGCCTGAGGCATCAAGTAATGGTAGCTATGCCTCTTGGGGTAAAAGAGGGCAGCCTCTATTGTATGAACATTGCAGGAAAACAGTCGTGAGCTCAGTTGTTAGCCTATGTTCTAGAATAATTTTTTGATTTTTTAAATAATTTATTTTTATTTTATGCTCATTGGTGTTTTGTTGCATATATGTCTGTGTGAGGATGTCAGATCTTGGAGCTGAGGTGTGGGTGCTGGGAATTGAATCCAGGTCCTCTGGAAGAGCCCTCCGTGCTCCTAATTGCTGAGCCATCTCTCCAGCCCTAGCATCTTTATAAAGCATCTTTCATGGGTTAAATAAATGGCTGAATGATCCAAAAGAATTTCTACTATGGATTAAAAGCAAATTTGCACAAATTCACCACATAGTAAATTTCAAAAAAATATGTTGTATAATATATTTCATAATATATTTACAACTCAAAACTCAAAAAGAGTTCTCTCCTCTAATAACACCACCTCATCTCCCAGAGCTAAGGCCTACATTGAAATGAATGCAGGCACACATGGAGTAGGTTAACCCAAGAGTCACCATCTAGAGAGATCTCTAAGTCCCCAACACAGGCCAAGAGCTCCTACTACTGTGTCCCCAACACCTCCCATCTGCTATTCAAACACTAATCAGGTAGCATCTTCCACAAATAAGAAGTACTTAAGGAATCTGGACCACCTACTACAGCACAAAGCACTAACAGATAGTCAGAAGAAACAAACACAGTTCAACCTCAGAACTACACATTAGTGGAGTCAACCATGCACGAAACAAAAACACTCGGGGAGAAAGTGATCCATATTGAACATTTAGGGACTTCACACTCTAAAAACAATATAACAGCAGCTTGTTTTATGTTTATTAGGGGGTGTGTATTTGACACATTCTAATGAAAGCATCTCTTGACCCCAAGGAGATTGGATTTTTTTCCAGGCCTTGTCATGAAGTTAATAACATGCCTTGAGATCATTTAAGACTACGTACGTGGGTTGGGGATTTAGCTCAGTGGTAGAGCGCTTGCCTAGGAAGCGCAAGGCCCTGGGTTCGGTCCCCAGCTCCAAAAAAAAAAAAAAAAAAAAAAAAAAGACTACGTACGTAACCATTTACTGTGTACTCAGCTGCTTTAGGCTTAACCATTTACTGTGTACTCAGCTGCTTTAGGCTTAACTGCCATAAAGAGAGCATGCCGTAAACCTAACTGTGCCTTGAATTTCCCAGTAAAGCATAGCTTTACTATTAAGTTATGTACTTTTCCAGGCCCCTCATCCAAAATTGTGTGTGTGTGTGTGTGTGTGTGTGTGTGTGTGTGTGTGTGTGTGTGTGTGTGTGTGTGCTGAAAACAGTGAGAGGGTGGAAACAATCTTAAACAAATGTAACTGTTGAAAGCACCAGGTAGACACAGGCTGGTAACATCTGTTGCACTTCCGTTGCTATACTGGGTCTGTTGGAAGTAGTAAAGGTACTTATTCCTATCAAAGACTTCCATAAAGGTTCCTCTTGACTTCACCATACCATGCTTTCTGTGCTGTCCAATAAGTATGAGGCAAAGTCCTCTATTAGGGACAGACAGCAGACACAAGACAACTGGAGAATTCAAATCAGGCTAACACTTGGCTAAATTAATCCAAGAGGAAACTGCTTTATTTTTGTTCCTTAATCCATGCATATATGTAATCTAGAGATTAAAGTGTATGGGAAGATGTGCATAGGTTATATACAAACACTATGCCATTTTATATGAAGAACTTGAGTACTTGTAAATTTTGGTATTTGCCATGGTCTTGGAACAAGTTCCCCAATGGGTACTGAAGGACAAGTGTACTGAAATAGAGGATGCAGAGGTAAAGATTTCTTTTTTTTTTTTTTTTTGGTTCTTTTTTTTTTTTTTTCCCGGAGCTGGGGACCGAACCCAGGGCCTTGCGCTTCCTAGGCAAGCGCTCTACCACTGAGCTAAATCCCCAACCCCAGAGGTAAAGATTTCTAATAGGCAGATTGCATAGTCATCTCATATCAAGAAAAGCAGGCCAGGTATGGTGGACACCTTTAATCCCAGCAATCAGGAAGTAAAGGCAAGCAGATTTCTGTGAGTTTCAGGCCAGCCTGGTCTACACAGTAAGACCCTGTCTCAAAAAAAAAAAAGAAAAGAAAAAAAAAGAAAAAAAGAAAAAAGAAAACAAAAGAAGAAGAAGAGAGAGAAAGAGAGAGAGACACCAAAGTATAGGAAAGTCACTGTCCCAGCATCAGTGCTGGCTCAGTCTCAGCATCCCCCTAAAGTCGTGGATCACAGGTATCTAGGCAGTAAAATGGCTTGCCAAGAGAACACAGAAAAGGTGTCAGAAAACTTCAGCAAATTGGAGCCAGCAAATGACAATACAGTTAAAAAGTTAAATTATGCTTTTAAGGGCTGGAGAAATGGCTCAGCGGTTAAGAGCTCCTACTGCTCTTCCAGAGGTCCTGAGTTCAATTCCCAGCAACCACATGGTGGCTCACAACCATCTGTAATGAGATCTGGTGTGTCTGAAGACAGCTACAGTGTACTCGTATACATTAAATAAATAAATAAATCTAAAAGAATTATGCTTTTAAAATCATTAACTATTAAGACTAATAGAACAGAAAAGACATCTAGCAATCAATTGCAGGCTATTAATCTAAGAGATAAAAGTAATATAGTGTTGTGCCTACACTCTGGGTATTCTAGTTGCCCATTCCAGAAAAACAAACCAGAAATGTGACTATCAGAGCTGAGGACATTTTATTACTTTAGTCATTTTCTAAGTAAATAAACCTGCATCCACAGTGATTTAATGTCCCTTACCTCCAGGGAGCCATTCAGTACTGCCTTCCACTATTTTAACTGAGTAAAAGTAAAATTGATCAAGTTTTATCCGTTGAAAAATAAGGTTTAGAATGGAAGTTCTTAACCATGGACAAACCCTCAGACATAGCATTTTTCTGAGGAAAGGGCTTATAGCATCACTAGAGAATCAGAATGAATGATGACCTCAATGCTTTTTTTTTTTTTTTTTTTGGTTCTTTTTTTTTGGAGCTGGGGACCGAACCCAGGGCCTTGCGCTTCCTAGGCAAGCGCTCTACCACTGAGCTAAATCCCCAACCCTGACCTCAATGCTTACTACGATGGTTTACCGATCACTGTCAACCTGGCTGGACAATCACCGAGGAGACTGAAGCCACACCCTTGGGTATATTTGTGAGTATGTTTCCAGACGGATTAAGGGGAAAGATCTTCCCTACAGGTGGGTGGCATTTCATCAAAGAAACAGTGTAAGCAGCCCACAGCTCCACCCTTTCTCTACTTCCTGGCCCACCATAACAAGTCAAGTTGTTCTGCATGTCCTCCCCACCAAAACAGACTGAATCCTCTGAAACCAAAGCAAAATAAACCGTGCTTTCTCTATGTCAGGTATTTGGTCACAATAATGGAAACTCTGAGTAATGTGAAGCTTAAACAGAATGGCTGCAGTCCATGAGGTAAAAGACTATAAATAGGTTGATGCTATATATGTGTATCTATTCGCATTCTAATACACAGCAGTGTGCTAAAATGAATGCTTAGCCCTTAAGAGTAACAGATAAATAGCAGGAGGGGCAAATATCCCATGCACCACTCCTACTGCATAGTTTTCTTCTGACTGTTGCCATGCACCAAAGTTTCTGTCAGTTTCTATCTCTAACAAAAGCATCAAAGAAAAAAGTTCCCTATTAATTTTGAGCAATGTGGAATGATTAATACCCATGAGATGCCATCACATTTGAAATGCAAAGGAGAACAACAAATGGAATCCATTATCTTAAAGTAAATAAGAGTCTTAAAGCCTGAGACAAGATTAAGGTTGGCAAAGCCATTAAATTGCTGACTTCCACGTCATGAAAGACAATCTCAGAATGTCCTTGGGCTTTCAATGGAAGCCAAGAAAGAGCCTAGACGGACTGTGTACCACTCAGAATGGCATAATTTATGCCTTTCCTAATGTTGGGCCTGGTCAGCTGAGGGTGAATACCTTTAGAATGCTCTGTGTCTGGATGCAAGACAATCCGGACATACTTAAGATCACCAAATTGCTGGAGGACCTCCCCAAGCGCTTCCTCTTCTGAGTCAAATGAAAGATTTCTGTGGAAAAAAACATGTCACACAAATTTCAGTGACAAAGTAAGACCTTGAGTTTCAATCTGAAGTACATGAATTAGACATCAACTAATGATGTCTGCCTTGTTCACATCCCTTCTCCCTTGTTCAGAAAAGCAACAGCACACAAGAGCGGCCCCTAGTGGCTAATCCTCTATCAGTCTGTCCCTTTGTCCCAGCCTTCCTATATCAGATTCTCTCACCTGAGAATTTAAAACTTATAGACAAAATAAAAAAGACTGAAAGCTGCAGATACATCAACTTCAAAATAGAAGTGCCACAGATTCTGGGACGATGCAGGTAGGCTACAGCGTGACCTGACAGTCACGTCTATAGACATGAAAGCTCTGCTTAGCTCTATCCTTCAAGTATACACTTTACAGAAACACCTCCGGCCTTTATTTATTTATACTTCTAAAGATGGTATCCCAGACAAAAGTCCCACAACCTCCAGTAACAGGAGTCTAAAAATGCCCAAACCTTCACCCCTGCTGGGGATCTGCACCTTGCCAACACTGATTCTGTGAACAAACTAGTATTCATCCAGTCCGCCCTCTTTTCACTCATTGTGGCTGAGTTCTTATTACAATCAGAAGCTTTCACAGCATGCTAGTAAAAAACATGTCTTTCTTTTATTGAACTAGACATATTCCCTACATGTTTATATGAAATCCTTCAAAATAATACAAAAGAAAAACATGGTGAAGTGACTAGGCAAACAGGGGAAGAGAGAAGGGGAGAGAGAGAAAGGGGGGGAGGGAAAGAGAGCATTGAACATCCTTAATCTGGGAATCTAAAGCTTTGTCATGTATTTTTAAAATTTTTAGTATGTATATATGTACATATGCACCATGAAACACATGTGACAATTACAGGACAATGTGTAGGAATCTAGTTCTCTACTTCTGGTCTGTAAATCCTGAAGATCAGGTTGTCAGACTTGGTGTTAAGCCATTTCCTGCTGAGCCATCTCACTCGGCAGCCTGCTGGCGCTGTAGTAAATGAGCGGGACCTATGAAACGCAGGAAGCCCTAACTCCATCCATATATCCTGGAAACAAAAGGTGTCCTGTATTCTGGACATGACTTTCAAAGAGAAGTTAGGGGCTAGCTAGGACCATAGCTCAGTGGGCAGAGGGCTTGCCTAGTGTCTTAGTTTGCTTTTTATTCCTGTGATAAAAACCATGACCAAAAGCAACTCAGGAGGGAGAGGGTTTACTTCACCTTACAGCTTACAGTCTGTCCTGAGAGAAGCCATGACAGAAGCTTGTGGCAGGAACCTGAAGCCAGAAACAAAGCAGAGACCATGGAGGCATGTTTACAGGCTTGCCACCCACGGCTTGCTCGGTTTGCTTTCTCTTTTAGATTTACTTACTCATACTTTATATGTATGACTGCTTTGCCTGCGTGAATGTCTGTGCACCGTGCACATGCAGTGCACAGAGAGGTCCAAAAGGGCATCAGGTCCCCTGGAACTGGAGTTACAGACTGCTGTTGAAGGTACGAGGCCAAAACTCAGATTTTGGCCTACAGAACCCCCCACCCCAACCCCTTCTCCATCCAACAGTGGCTAATTGGTGAGTTTCCCCCAAGCCCCCTACATCCCTACACTTCTGATGAGTACATTCCATTTGGTTCGGTGTGGTCCGCAAAGCTTTCTTTTCACTTTTGGTGACTACTGCTACAGTCTGGAGCACACCCCCTGCCTCCAGGTCCCAGTCCCAGACTCTTCCTCAGGCCCCCTGGGGGCTCTCTCTTGGTGACAGAGTCTGAGTGCTGACCCCTCTGTCCCAGAGATCTCTATTCTTGGCCTTTCAAGAATCAGGAGGATGCCCGGTCTCTCAACCTTGACCTGCTGGCCTCCACTGGCGATAGAAGTTTCCTGCACCAAAAAACACATTAGCAGTGCACGTTAGCACTGGATGTATCCAAGCCCTGTGCTGTGATTCTGACACTGTCTGAACTGTCCTACATGCCACTGTAAGCCTTTGTACCACTTCATGTCTTAGGGGTACTGCCTGCCAGCACCTTGTGCCCACCAGCTGCTGTGCTGCCACGCAGACTGCCCCACCCACACCTCCCTACAGCCTACACTGCCTGAGCCTGCCTCAGCCAGGATGCTATACTCCTCAGGCCCAAGTTACTACAGACCCGGCTAGAGGAGGTCCTCTTCCTCCCCACCCATCTGCAGCCCACCCAGCTACACTCATTCCCATGACAGCCCTGCCAATTCTGCACAACCCAGAACAGGCCAGCCTGGCAGGGAGGGATTATTGCCCTCCGACCCTCCTTAACAATCCCACGTCTTCTCTCCAGTCTCCTTAGGAACTGCATCTTTCTTCGGCCTATGTCTGGGTCACGGTGAGATCCTTTCCTCACCATGAGCTGCATGCTAAGTCATGACAGCTCTCCTGGGTTCTTTTGGGCCTCTGCAACGTCCCTCCTGCAGCTTCCTTAGGTCCATGTCTGGGCTACTGTGACCCCCACTCCCCACACTCCCCCTCTAGAGCCACTGTGAACTTGTTCCAGCTGCAATGTTCTAACAGCCCCTCCCTCCCCCATACTGTTGTCTCTTCAAAAAGCCCCCTCCTTTCAGCCTGATGTAGCCCCCACTCCAGTCCTAAAACCAATTCTCCACCCACCCACCATGAAGACGTCAGCTCCCCCTCTGCGGCTCCGTATTATACTGTTACAACGGCCTCCACTTCCTCCCCCGACTCCCTCCCTAAAGCCAAATCCTCCTGAACTACAATACAATTTATGCTCATCTTAGCAGACCCTGCCTGCCAAGGCCCTCACCAGGGCCCAACTTACTAACCCTTTCCTGCCCTGACACTGACTTCAGCTCTCAAGCGTGATATTCTCTAATGATGAAAAGTTTATTACATTTATGGTTTACAGAAATAGGTTTTCTTTAGCCTCGTGCATATGTGTTTTCAAATTAAGCCTAAAATCAGGTATACTTAATATAAGGTCCTCAAACTTCTCAGAGATCTGATGAATATGGCATTTAAAGTATCCAATAAAAACTTCCCACAATAGACACCCCCTCCTAATAAGAAAACTTTAAGATCTCCAAAGAAGACAGAGGGAAACCACAGCTCTGACTCCACCTGTGGTAACAGTAACCACTGGGAAAAATGGCCCCACACTTCACCTGCAGCCAGGAATTTACACAAACTGGGGATACTTTGGACTGACTTTGCCTCACCAAAATAAGGTCAATGTTCTCGAGTCCTTCCTCTACAGGAAAAATTCCTCAGACCTTAGTCTGACAGCCAAAGGCCTGCTGCCCTGGGCAACCATTAAATGCAGTTCTTTTCAGACGACTGAAGACCAACTGCTTCTGCAATGATCCCACGTCAGTCTCAAACAACTAAGAAGTCTTTATCATTTTAATTGATATAAAAACAAATTGTACTTCCTACTCAAATTTATCCCTCTCAGATCTCTGATGACATTTAACCACAGCAAACACCCAGCAGCCTGGTTAGTCCATTTCATATGTAGAGTTCGCCTTGCTGACAGGATTCATAACTAACAAATATTTGAATTTCTAAAGGTTATAAAAAACAAAGAAGTTATGTAGGTTGAGAAAAAAAAGTAAGGGGGCTGGAGAGATGGCTCATCTAGAGGTCCTGAGTTCAAATCCCAGCAACACATGATGGCTGACAACCATCTGTAATGGGACCTGAAGTCCTCTTCTGGTGTGTCTGAAGACAGTGACTGTGTACTAACATACATAAAATAAATAAATCTTTTTTAAAAAGAAAAGAAAAAAAAGTGATACAAGGTATACAGTCTAAGAAAGTAATCTAATGCATGCAGAGATCTGAAGTGATGACGGTCCAAGGAAATGTGTTAAGGTCTAAAGATGCAAAGGCTTAAGTAAGTCCTAAAGGTCTGAGAAAGGACTAACTTCAGGTACATAAGAAGCTGTTTTAGACTTCTTTCCTCCTCTGTGCTACTGCTGGTCCCACTCCCCCCTCCCTCACCTATAGTCTGAATACACAGCAGCCCTCCACAGCCCTCCTCCCTTAGCTTGCTCCTTTCTAGGTTGGTTTCTCCTCATTTGATCACGCCCTATTCCCTTATTAGGAAAGGGCGTCTTTTCTATCACACTCAAGCATCAAGTTTGCCTTTTTCTGACCACAGTTCTCAGGACACTCCTGCATCCCTCCTCTTCCTTCCCTCAGCCCCTACTGGTACACGCTCTTGCTCTCTGAAATCCCCAAACCTCTCTTATCCTCTGTGAGTCAATCCGCTGTATGGGATGCCACCTCCTTCCCTTGCTGCACATCATAAATCCCTCTCTGGCATACTCAAAGGCCTTCTGCCTACATCCCCAAGCCCCAGTTCTCCCTACTCTTGCCCAGCCTCGGCCTCGGCCTCATTCAGTGTCTAAACGGTTCCCATGTCCCACCTCGTCACCCTACAATACTCTCATGTAACAGTCCAAATACCTTATCAGAGCCTTCCACCTAGTCCAGGGCCTTCAGTCTATTAACTGTTGTCCCTTTACACCTTTTAAGTCTCTAACCCTTAGGTTATCCTCTCCATTATCCCTAACACCACAACTCATTTTTCACTCCTAAATCTTAGGACTCAATACTCCTGAATGTCCATCCCCAATATTTTTTTTTGCCTTCACATAGATGGATCCTGATTCTCAACAATCCCAACTGGACTGGACTTCTCTGGGGATTTGAAGACAATCCCCAACTTTTTGGCCAGGCACTCCTATAGACTTGGCTTACCTCCTCCCTCTTCCCTCCCATTGGCTTCAGTATATAACCTCCTAATTTGTGGTCTTTACCTCTCTGAAAGTCAATGTGATCTGCCTCACTCCTCAGTTTCCTCGGCTCAATGGGCCTGACTCTCACCTTCCAAAGCTCCCCTCTCCAAGGCGCCTATCTTGGGTTCTCTCTCATGTCAACCCATGGACACCTCACTGTAAACCACCTTGGCCATCCCCACTCCTCATCTCTAACCTCACGGCCTCCTCCACTCATGGATGCCTGAATACCTCACCCCTGATACACTCCCACACCAAGCCACTTCTGGACTTACTTCCTCCCTCCCATCCCATCCCATCAATATCTCTCTCAACTCCTAGCTTATGGGGGACTCCAATCTCTTCCATCTTGTATTCTATCCCTCTGTACTGGTTGGTTTTGTGTGTCAACTTGACACAAGCTGGAGTTATCAGAGAAAGGAGCCTCAGTTGAAGAAATGCCTCCATGAGACCCAGCTGTAAGGCATTTTCTCAACTAGTGATCAAGGGGGGAGGACCCAGCCCATTGTGGGTGGTGCCATCCCTGGGCTGGTAGTCCTGGGTTCTATAAGAGAGCAAGCTGAGCAAGCCAGAGGAAACAAGCCAGTAAGTAACATCCCTCCATGGCCTCTGCATCAGTTCCTGCTTCCTGACCTGCTAGAGTTCCAGTCCTGACTTCCTTTGGTGATGAACAGCAGCATGCAAGTGTAAACCCTTTCCTCCCCAACTTGCCTCTTGGTCATGATGTTTGTGCAGGAATAGAAACCCTGACTAAGACACCGTCCAAACTTTTCTTATCAAAAACTCACATTTCTAACTAGTCCTCTCTTTAACCCATCCGTCCTTATCTCTTTGCCTCAACATTCCCCAGATCTTCTACACTCAAAGACCCCAGCCCCCTCACATAAAGGACGGTCCTCTTACCTACTTCTGCCGCTTTTCATATAGATGGCAGCTCCTTCCTGTCAGATGGCCACATCACACTGACCCCACCATTATTAGTGAAGACAATAATCACAACATTACAGCCCACCAAGCTGTGACCCCCTTTTATGTCTCATCCCATGTCCTTCCAGGATACCCTACTACATAACCCAGACAACAGCATGCCTAGCCCTCCTTCAGCACAGGATGCTCCCTCACCCCTGTTCTGTGTCCATCCTCACACCATCCTCACACTCTCAAACCCTGTTACAGACCGTCCCTCTCACCAATCATCCAGGCTCCTAAAATATTTCAATTTCAGAGCCCACCTGAACACCCCAGCAAAGACTACTCTGATGTAACAAAAGCCTCTCATATTATGTTCTCCCCAACACAAGACCCTGCTTTCAGATAACAGTGGCTCTCCGATTAACCTCAGACAGCCAATGGAAATTTCCCTGGCCCCTCTCCAGACCTCTCAAACAGACTTCAGAAAAGTCCTCCTGCCAACCAACAGCCTAAGCTGTCCACTCCATTGCCTCTTTCTAAGGGTGGGATCTCTCCTTCCCTGGTCTTGGGACTCCAACTCCCAGGACCATTAACCCGTCATTTTAAATGTACATCCAAGATAAAATGTTTTCTAAACTAACTAACTTTACCTCTGTCCCTAGCCTATCTGCCCAGCACATTTCAAATCAACTACAGACCACTCCAACAACTCCAGCCCAAGCCCTGACCGTTTCTTCAGAATCTCTATTCTGGTCCAGCCACACAGAGTACACTTCCCTACGTACAACAAGTAAAAGAGTTTGCTCTTCCCAACCTGGACCAACAACCCAGCTTCTTTGGGTCCAACAACGAAGCACCAATGTCAGCAGGAAGCAGACAGAACAATGCCCACTTGCCCAACCCCAAACAACTCAATAACGAAACAAAAAGGTGGGAATAAAGGGGCTCTGGCCAGCTCAAGTGTGCAAGTGGGGCTCTGGCAGGCCTGCCCTTCTCTCCCATTCCCTCGGCCACACTAAAAACCTTTAGACTACATGGTTAAAGCCAGTCACCAAGGTGTATTCCTATGTTTGGCCATCCCAACACCCAGGGTGACTACCAAGACCCAGCTACAAAGTATTCAAGTCCAGCAATCAAAAGCCCCCCTTGGCTCACCTAATTAACATGCCCAATTAAAATTAAATACCTCATACTAACACAGGGTTTCCTTTATAAACCACCATTTCCCCGAGGGCCACATGTCTCCTCTCCATCCAGAGGCAGTCCTTTGTCCCCCTTTCTGAGACAAATACCCCTTCCCCTCTCCCTCGTTCCCTTCCCCTGCTACCTTGTCCTTTATCTCCTGTCTTTGTCTCTTGTTCCCAGCCCTTTTGTCTCTCTGGGGCAAACAGATCTCCTTTGTGCTGTGAACTTGGTTTGGGGCATCCTGACTGATGCCAATCCTTTCACAGTTGTAAGCACTCTGTGGGTGCTGGGAGTCAAACCTGTGCCCTCTGGAAGATCCATCAGTACCCTTAACCGCTCATCTCTCTAGTCCTGTCAGCTTGTTTCCTTAATACAACCCAGGACAACACTGGGCCCTCCCACTCAATTGCTAATCAAGAAAATGCCCCACAGTCCTGGCTGTGGGACAGTTTGATGGAGACAATTTGTCAACTGATGTTCCCTCTTCCCAGATGACTAGCTTATGTCAAGCTGACAAAAAACTATTCCATAGATGTAGTGTTTACAAAGGCCTAAATTTTATTCCCAGCACAATATAAACTAGGCATGGTGGAACACAGCTGTAGTCACAATATTCAGGAGGTAGAGGTAGGAGATAAAAGTTCAAGGTCATCTTTAGCTACATAAGCTGAGATACATGAGACCCTCTCTCAAAAATATAAAAAACAAAAAGGGAAGAAAAAGAGAAGTTAGGCATGAAGAGAGAAGTTACCTCGGGCAAACCTCAGTATCCTCAGTATCTCTCCTAAAGTAAAGGTGAGAACCAGCTAAGAGCTGAAATGCTTTAGAAGATGCCACCCCAGTTATAAAACAAAAACTCTAACAAAGACAGAGACCATACCTGCTACTTATCTCTGGTCTTAAGCTCTTGTTCTTACATTTCTCACTGGTGTCCCCCAGACCAAAGTGCTAACCAGTCTCATAGCATCTAGCTCTAGTACTAAAGGAAGGAGAGAGGAAAAGAGGAAGGGAGAGAGAGAAGGTGGAGGAGAGGGCAAAGGAGAGACAGGTGAGTGGGGGAAGGCGAGGTCAGCAAGGAGACAGGTGAAGGGGACACACAGCTTCGCATACAGAGGGCATACCTGATGAAGACAGTTTTCCCTTCAGTCACATCGGAGGGTAACTTCCTCTTCTTTTTCTTTGAGACTGGAACATCTAATGTAAACAACAACAAGAAACAAAACAAAACAAAACAAAACAAAAAACCTCAAAAAGACAAATGCAAGTCACGTGGCAAAAGGATAACTTCTTAAATGTTTTATATAAATTAATTTTAAAATGGACTAAGAATGTAATGACTAGATATATTAAAAGATGCTCACACTCAAAATATTTAAAGAAAAGCGGGCTGGAGAGATGGCTCAGTGGTTAAGAGCACTGACTGCTCTTCCAGAGGTCCTGAGTTCAAATCCCAGCAACCACATGGTGGCCCACAACCATCTATAATGAGATCTTATGCCCTCTTCTGGTGTGTCTGGAGACAGCTACAGTGTACTTATATATAATAAATAAATAAATCTTTAAAAAAGAAAAAAGAAAAAAAAGAAAAGAAAAGCAGAGGGACTGAAGATGTAGCTCAGTGGTAGAATGTGAATTTAGCATAACCAAGGACATATGTTCAATACCCAGCAGCAAGAGAAAGGGAGGAGAAAGGGGCATAGTTTAAGAAAAAATACTACTTTTTACTTAAATTGGCAAAACATAAAAGACCAATATAGGACTGGAGAGATGGCTCAGCGGTTAAGAGTATTGAGTGCTCTTCCATAGAACCTGAGTTCAAATCCTAGCAGCTACATGGTGGCTCACACCATCTATAATGAGATCTGATGCCCTCTTCTGGTATGTCTGAAGACAGCTACAGTGTACTTATGTATAATAAATAAGTCTTAAAAAAAAAAACAAAAAGACAAAAAACAATATAGTCCAATGTGGTAAAGGTGTGGAGGAAAATTCCCGTATGTTGCTGTGGCACATTCACACACATTCACACACATTCACACACATGCACACACACACTATACTATAACTGCATGTATGTGCATGTGTTTCTACTTATAAACATGTTAAATGTTCTCTGGGTATACAAAAACATAATACTGATTGTCTCTGGGAATATGGTTTAAGAAGTTAACAATCTAGATGAATAGGAAACTCACTGCTTGAAGAATAAACATTACAGAAGGTGTGGTGGCTTGGAACCCCAGCACTTGACAGACCAAGGTATGAAGATCTCAAGTTCAAGTCCAGCATGGACTTCACTGTGAGACCCTTTCTAAAAAAAAAAAAAAATTAAGAAAGCCGCTTATATGCTGTGTGTACACATACAAATTTCTGGGAAAAAAAGAGAATACTTTGGAGAATTGTTGGATTGGTAAGAACTTTTGGTTTTGGGGTTGGGGATTTAGCTCAGGGGTAGAGCGCTTGCCTAGCGAGCACAAGGCCCTGGGTTCGGTCCCCAGCTCCGGGAAAAAAAAAAAAAAAGAACTTTTGGTTTCTACAATAAGCTCCTTTGTACTATTTTTTTTTTTAACTTCTTAGCTGAGTCCCACTAAGTTTTCAGTTTCAAAAAAGAAAATGACAGGAGGGAGATGAACCAAGTTGTAGGTCTCACTGTGTCCTTGGTGTGAAAGCCTTGACTCTATCCTCAGAAACAAAAAAGCTGATTTCCTCTGTCTCTTCTGTGCCAAACCAAAACACCAGGCTTACAGAAACACAAGCAACACAGCTGAATAAAAACACCCACTCCGACACACTCCCTGGGAATCAGCTATTGGCCATTTCGCACTATACAATGGCCTGCTTTACTTCTCCTCAATATGGACTTGCTCACACTTCTACCAGTGCTCCAGTAGTCCTTCTGAGGAGTTGAGCTGTGCCTCTCCAAGCCTCGTAGTGAGCCTTTAGCTCCTAGTGTCACAGTGAGCAAGTTTAAGTAAGGCAGGAACAGAGCACCTTGGTCTGGGGACAAATAACCCCCAGAACTAGAAGAAAATAAATCGGCCTTACTTGAGACATAAGTTTGTCTGGAAGCCCAAGCTGAGTTTATAGTTCTTTACCTCATCTCAGACTCAGAATTGTTTGTTTTGTTTTTCTGACTCATTTTATCTACATTATCAACTCAAAATGGTTTTGTTTTGTTTTTTAAAAAAACCTATTTAGTCTGTATCCTGTTTATCAAGTTATTTGACTTAGACCATTGGAAGTGGTAACACCTTCAATATTAAGGCTAGGCTTTAACTTCCCTAAGGAAGACTCTAAATTCTCAATCATTTCAAACTCATCTTTAAAACAAAGCAAACAATAAAGAAACAAAAGGAATCAGAATATGGCTTAGGTGGCAAATGACTGCCCAGCACGCACGCAGCCTGAGTCCAGACCCCAGAGCCACATAAAGCATATAGCACCGTGTACACCTGTGGTCCCAGCTCTGGGGTCAGATCACAGTGAAGGCAGCAGGGACCGGCTCAAGGGCATTCTCAACTGCATACTGCACTGAGGCCAGCCTGGGCCATCGGAGACCTGGCTCACAAAGGGGGCGGAGGAAAGCAGACACAGCCAGTTAGTGCTCGCACTGCATGCACAGTTCTGTTTGATCCCCACCACACAAACTAGGGGCTGGTGCGAGTTGCCAAAGAGGTAAAGGCAGGAAGGATAAGAAGGTCAAGCTCACTGTCCAGTCAATGTCGGTCTGGGCTACGTGAGATCCTGACTCAAAAGAGAAGGGGAGAGGAAAATGGAATAGAGGGACAGGGATGGGAAGAAAAACATTAGGAAAGAATGAAAAATAAAGGTTCTCTTTACAGTAGTTAAAAATTTGACAGAAAACTATTTGCAAGAGGCCCGGGCGGAGCTGGTGTCCACTTGTCATTAATTTATTCAAAGCGGGAAGGCATCTGTCCAGGAAAATCCAAGCAAACCTTCGTCCTCCAGCTCTTCAGTGCTGCTCTCGCTGTGTGCCGTCCCGTCGCCGTAGGAGCTGCTCCCTTCCTCCAGATCGCTGTCATCGTAAGTGTCTTCCTCGGTGCTTTCCTCGGGAGCTGCTCTCTTGACTGCTCTGCAACAGCACGGTTCAGAGCTCGTCGTGGGGGACACAGGCTGCTGAGCTTCCTAACACGTGCAAGCTCACTCTAGTCCAGGACGTGCACCTACCTCTTCCGCACGCTCACAGGAGAAGCTACCGTCGAGTCTCTACTTTCGTCCTCATCATCTTGGGTATCATCATCTTCTTCATCTTCACCATCATCATCATCATCTTCTACTTGCTCTTCCACCCTGCAGCTCTTCTTACTCGACTCCTTAGGCTTACGCTCGCTGCTCTTCTTTCCACCTATGGAGGAAGACAGAGAAAGGAATTCATCTGTTATCTAAAACAAGATTATTAAGAGGAACGACTAATACCTCAAGTACTAGTTTCTTTGGTTTTTCAGGATTTCCTA
Organism: Rattus norvegicus; assembly: GCF_021556685.1. Lineage (NCBI taxonomy): Eukaryota > Metazoa > Chordata > Mammalia > Rodentia > Muridae > Rattus > Rattus norvegicus. Next base: position 58,564,886 of record NC_141537.1, read on the forward strand.
TTTTTTTTTTACTATACAGTCAGATTCCATTTCTATCACTTCTACACACTCAGATTCAATTAACCACAGACCAAAAAAGTTTTTTAAAATACTGTATTCATCCTGAATATCTAAATTTTTTGTCAATATTCTCTAGACAATTCAGAATAACAACTACTATGTAGCTTTGTTAGTATATTAGGTTTTCAAATAATCTAGCGAGGATTTAAAATGTATGGAAGATGTGGTGGATTGAATAAAAATGGTCCGCACAGGCTCACAGGGAGTGGCACTAAGGATGTGTGGCCTTGTTGGAGTAGGTGTCACTAGGGCGTGGGCTTTGAGGGTTCAGAAGCTCGAACCAGTTCTTTCCTGTTGCCTGTAGATCAGGATGTAGGACCCTAGAGCGCCTTCTCCAGTGCCATGTCTGCCTACACACTGCTATGCTTCCCACCATGACGACAATGGACTGAACCTCTGAAACTGTAAGCCAGCCCCAAGTAAATGCTTTTCTTTATACGAGTTGCCATGGCCGTGTCCCTCTTCACAGCAATGGGAACCCTAACTAAGACAATAGTTACATCAATTCTATAGGAGAGTTGAGCATCTGAGGGTTTGGGTGTCTGAGCAGACAATGGCTCAATTCCTCACAGACACCAAAGGATGACAGCAAACAGTCTCAGCAAAAATAAAGGAAAACAAAACAAAACACCCAAAGCCATCGCCACCCACAATGATGTCTCCATGAGAAGCCTAGAGATTAACCCGCTCCAGAATGAGAAACGGCAGCCAAAACTCTTTACCACGTACACACCACAGCAAATACACTGCTCACTCTGGCCCTCCATGAACTTTAGTTCTGATGTGAAATATTCTCTGAGACTCTGGTGACTTAAAAGCATTGGTTTATCTTTTTTTTTTTTAAGTTTTATTTTAGAAATGTATTACTTTATGCATATAAAAGTGTTCTGTCTGCATATGTATCTATGTACCATGAACACGCAGGGCCCTCAGAAGGCAGAAGGCATGGGATCCCCTGGACTGGAGTTACAGATGTTTGTGAGCTGCCATGTGGGTGCTGGGGATTGAACTCAGATCCCCTAGAAGAGAACGCAGTGCTCTTAACTGATGCGCCCTCCAGCCCTGCCCTCTCTTCTCAGCAGTCCATTAGTATGAGGTAAGAACATAAGTGAGGAAAAAATGACCTAAGGCCCCTCCTCACTCATACCTCAGAAGTGAATGTCCAGCGATCAGATCACCAGGCAGTCCCATGTGAACTGACAAGCATCCTGAGCCCACAGGAATGGAGATTTCCCAGGATGCTTTGTCTTTGTTGGAGTGGGTGGAAGGGACTTATCTATGCTCTGGGTATCTCCAGCTCAACAGCTCAACATTCCCACTACAGACTACGACAGGGAAGTTCCAGCATACTTTTATCAGAACTCGGCAACTGTTCATTCGGCATGGCGGCTCACACCTCTGATCCCATTGTCTGGGGGGCAGAGGCAGGCAGATCTCAAGGAGTTTGAAGCCAGACTGGTCTACATAGCAAATTCCAGGACCGCCAGAACTATGTACAGAAGCGCTGTTTCAAAAAAACAAAAACAAAACAACCCACCAGAGTCCTTTCTTCCTCCCAGCCCTCCTGCCGAGTGCCAACGCATCTTACCTGAGACAGAAGTATGCTGGGCATCTTTGTATTTGTCCTTGGCCACAGCCCAGTCCACAGCCACAGTCCGCCCTGTCAAACAAGTGGAGTCAGAGACTCTTTCCCTTTTAATATCCCTAATTCCCACCCATTTAAGACAATAACATATTGATAGAAACAAAGAAATGCCAATTCTGAGACTATTGGTTCTTTTGGCTGTGAGCTTAGCCTTTAACTGCTGAGCCATCTCTCAAGCCCAACTATTGGTTCTGAGAGATAAGAGAGGTAATATCTTGAGTTCCAGATCAGCCTGGACTACCTTGTAAGATACTGTTACAAAACAAAAACAAGACTAAAAACGTTCCGTAGTTCTCTTTAATTCTTAACCTTTTAACAACAGAAATTCCACATTTTTACACAGCCACCACACTTTAGATAATATGAGATAAAGTTGTAAATGTGGGACTGGAGAGATGGCTCAGCAGTTAAGAGCCCTGACTGCTCGCTCTTTCAGAGGTCCTGAGTCCAATTCCTAGCAACCACATGGTCGCTCACATCTAAAATGGGATCTGATGCCCTTTTCTGGCATGCAGGTATACATGCAGATAGAGCACTAATATATATATATATATATATATATATATATATATATACACACAAATAAATATCTTTTTTTAAAAAGATGAATATTGGGTTGGAGAGATGGCTCAGTGGTTAAGAGCATTGACTGCTCTTACAGAGGTTCTGAGTTCAAATCCCAGCAACCACATGGTGGCTCACAACCATCTGTAATGGGATCTGATGCCCTCTTCTGGTGTGTCTGAAGACAGCGACAATATATATGTATATATGTGTGTATATACACACACACACACACACACACACACACACGTGTATATATATACATATATACACTTTTTTTTAAAAAGGTGAATATTTTAAAAATATTTCAAAAAGCAAGAAGCAAAACAGTATTCTGGAGCAAAGGAAATCCTGCTCAAAAGTTAGGAAAGAACTAAGCTGACCCTTCCATCAGCCCAGTACCTGATACTACCAAGAGCAGATTAATAGCCCAGGAGCACTGATGAATAGTGGCCCAACCAAAAGAGAAGAACACAGGCATCAACTGCATTTATTAGCAGCTTTGTCCAGGATAGCCATTAGGAACTCCAAAAGACCCACCAAGTGAAAAAAGGGCTCCTGGCATGAGATCTTTCAAATTCAGCCTAAGATTAAATACTAGAAATTTTCACCAAAAATTATAGTTTGGTGGTGCATACTTGTAATCCCAGGACTTGGAGGTGGCAGAAAGATCAGATGTTCAAGGCCATTCTTGGCTATTTAGGGAACTCCAGGTTACCCTAGCGATGAGAGCCTAAGCCACAGAAACATCTTTCTAACATAACAAAAAATGTGAACACTGTGCTAATTCTAATTCAGTCAAGCACCAGAAATAACAAAGTCATGGTGTAAGTGTAGAAGACCTACCTTTTATCTCTTTCATATTTGCGCCTTTGAGAGCTTTTCCTGCTTCAAGGAGGTTTTTGAATTGAATAAAAGCAAAACCACGCATCTTTCCATCTGTGAATAAATGTACAAAAAGGTTAGAGGCAGCAGTGGGTAGCACAGAACAAGAAGACTACAGCAACTCAGGCTGACAAGCCACAGCCTGCCAATCAGCCAAGAGACGCCTGCCCTAAAGCAACAGTTAATAACCCCTGTAACTCCAGCTTTAGGGAAGCAATGCGGCAACACCAGAGGCAACTGACACAAGTTTAAGTCTGAGCTCCCTAACAATCTCTGCAAGGGAGTAGCGCCAGCACTTGGGCTTCCCTACTTGTCAAGCACTATGCCGGGCAACTTGCAAATATCACATTGTCTAGGGCCACAATGAACATAGCAAACAACTTATTTCCAGTTCAGTAATATGGAAAAAGTCACATTAAATTATCTTCATCAAGCAGAGCTTTGGTGGCACATGCCTTCTATCCCAGCACTTGGGAGGAAGAGGCAGTCAGATCTCTAAGTTTGAGGCCAGCCTGGTCTACAGAGTGAGTTCCAGAACAGTCAATGATACTGTCTTGAAAATAAACAAACAAACACAACAACAACAAAAACAAATAAAACCCAATTATCTTCATTCAATGGAGATGTGGAAGTACCTGGTTTCCTTGGGATATTCACTTCCAGAACAGTTCCATAGTGAGTAAATACTGATTTCAAGTCATCTTCTGAACACTAAAGCCAAAAGGAAAAAGGGAAAAGGGAAAACGAGAGCCATTACCACAGCAAAGACATGTGGAACATTAACTACTGAGTTCATTTTCTACAGAGTCTGGATCATTTCATTCCTATCTGTTAAACTTTCACGATTAGAACAGCAAATAACCGTGAACAGATGACAGCTTACTTTGTATCTAAGAAGCCAAAAAGAAAAAGAAAAAAAAAAGCTAGGCATGGTGTTCCACACCTGCCATCGCAGCACTCAACAGGTAGTCAAGAGGATCCAGTTAAAAGGCTAGCCTCAGCTACAAAGTTTGAACTGTACATGAACTACAGAGAGACCCTGTCTCACTCAAAAAGGGAAGGAGAGAGAGGCTAAACACACAGAACCTTTTCTCAGTAGTGGCTTCTTCCAAAGGGAAGCATCAGTCTTCGCACTTTATGAATTTACTAAGTCCTTTTAAATTATAGTTACTCATTTAATTTCGGGTTGGGGGGAACACCACATACTCATGTGCCTTGAAATCAGAGGACAGCTTGCAATGGTCGGTATTCTTCCACCATGTGGGACCCAGGGATCAAACTCAAGACAACAAGAATCTTTACCCACTGAGCCCTTAATAAACAGGTCCATTTTCCCAATTCAATAGGCTAAGGTTTATTTCCCAAAAGAATGCTGCCCATTCTTGATGGATCTCTGCCAACGAGCCTGACTTGGCTCCAGCATCCTTTAGAACACACACTTAGCCCCATCACTCACCTTAAAGCTGAGGTTCCGGATAATTAATCTGGCTTTCTTATCTGCCACTTTGGCTTTTTTGTGCTTTGGCTCCTTTTTTGGGGACTCTGAATTTTCTAAAAAGTGAGAGACATGGGATAAGTCTGCAACCCATTTCTAGGACAGACATAAGTGAAGAAGGTTCCAATACAGAGAGCATTTGCCATGAGATCAAGTGTGCAATATTCCGGAACCAGATTGCACAGACAGAGAGGCAAGCGAATGACTATCAAAGCACACCAGAGGAGTTCTGGCAACAAAAACTAAACTAGGGAACTCAGGTTTTGGACACTCCCCCAGCTCTCTGATCTTCTGGGTTTTCAGTGTCTTCCTAACCCTTGCAGCATGACTAGAAACTCACCATTTTTCCTTGTTTCCTTGGACTTGTTCTTCAGTTTTTTCTTGGCAATGGTCACATTGATCTTGCAACCTTCGAAGGTAGTGATCTCCTTAAGGGCCCTCTGAACATCTTCCAGCATGGAGAAGGTCACATAGCCAAAGCCCCGGCATGCTTTACTCCCTAGAACAAGGCACAAAGGAAGGGACCTGGAGTGAGAGGACAGAGGCCCCAAGTCGTCAAAGACTAAGCCAGCGTGTGTTCCACCCGGCCGCTCTGTGAGCTACCCCTGAGATGAGTCTCCAAAGGAAAAGAACATGGCTGGGATCCGAAGCTCCTTCTCCACTTTGAGGACTGTTAATCTTCTTCCTGCTTCCAATTTGATGTCCTCTTCTTACCCCAGCCCTGATAATCTTAAGAATATGGAGTACCCATGATATACATTAGGCCTTCACAAAAGAATTCAACATACAACAAGGAAAGATCACCAGAAAGGGTAGGAAAAATACATATGGTAGATCTAGAAACCCAGATGATAACAACACAGTCTTCTCTTAGAGGACATTAGCAATAAGTAAGGCCCTGAAAAAAGAACCTCAGAAAATAAATAAATAAACCCCGGTTTAGAAGCCTCTAGGTATTGTTCTCATTATACCATCAACACCTTGACATTTTAAGTACCAAATTACATATTTCCAAAAAAGGTATAAATCCCTGGCCTCCTTTTAGCTGCAGAACACACCAAGCTAGGTAAAACAAGTATGACCATCCCTTCGTTCCAAAGAATAATTTGAGATAGAGAAGAATAAATGAGTGTCAAAATAGTGTCAAAACTAAGCCTAACGTTGGACAGATGGTTCAGTGGTACTGACTCCTGTTTCACAGGACTGGGGTTCTATTCCCAGCACCAACATGTTGGCCTACAACTATCTGTAACTCCAGTCCCAGAGGACCTCTTCTGGTCTCCAAGATCAGCAAGGCACCAGACCACCAGACACACACGGTGCACAGGCAAAACACTCATGCCCATAAAATTAAGAAATTAATTGTTTTAAGACTTATTTATTTCATGTATGTGAGTACACTGTCACTGTCTTCAGACATACCACAAGAGGGTATCAAATCCCATTACAGATGGTTGGGAACCACCATGTGGTTGCTGGGAATTGAACTTGGGATCTCTGGAAGAGCAGTCAGTGTTCTTAACTGCTGAGCCCAAGAAGTTAATTTTTTAAAGAACTAAGTTAATTTCTCCTTGCCAGCCTCATGGCCTTTTATGAGACTCCGCAAAGAATAACAGAACCTAAAAGATAAATAATTATTCACCATGGCCCTTTGTTTGGGGAGGGGAATTAATAATAAAACTATAATTTCTTACACACACACACACACACACACACACACACACACACACACACACACACCCCAATGGCGATGTCTGCCCATGACCTGCAGAAGAAACAACTCTTAGGCTCTGCTTCCCTTTCAAATACACTTAAATCTCCCCAGAGGACATGTGCTATAATACAGAATGGTCGTTTGTATAAACTGGTTGCATGGCTGACACACAGCACCAGAGAACAAACGGTGACATGAAGATTGGTTTCTTTTCTCTTAGAACTTTCACAAAAACCTATCACTCATCTTTCAGAAAATAAAAAAATCAAGACCTCTTCTTGATAAGTACGATAAAAACAAAGCTGTTCCACTGTGAGTTTCGTGCCCAAATAAAGGCATACAATAACTGTCTCCACAAAGAACTGCCACACACATTCAGAACCCTCACAATCATAAGAAGTGCCATGCCAATCCCATTCCGGACCAGGCCACTTTACCTCCATCCCCACCTCTCCTCTACCACAGTACACTCGCTTGGGATATCTTTTTTTTTTTTTTTTTTTTTTTTTTGGTTCTTTTTTTCGGAGCTGGGGACCGAACCCAGGGCCTTGCACTTCCTAGGTAAGCGCTCTACCACTGAGCTAAATCCCCAGCCCCTCTAGTACACTCGTTTCTAGTACACCTCACTTGACTGGAGAGGAAGCTCATAATTTTTCTTAAAAGGGGTATAAGAGATTGTAAGGATTTAGACCAAGAACATCAGGTTTAAGGTAAGGGTACACAAAACTTACATTCCACAGAGATGGGCTTGGCACTGGTCTTAAGGCTTTGGCAACTTCTCCAATTCAACATTGTACGCCACAGTAAATGAGGGTGGTCTTTGGCACCATTTGTAAAGCAGTATTAATGTCCATTACACCTCCAGCAGCAATGCCTTCCTTGGCTATGGTGGTGGGTTATGGGTGAAGCAGAATCTTAAATGGACTTGAACTCTGCCTCTCAGAAACACAATGGCACCAGGAAAAAAGGACATTAATGTTTCTTTCTGGCTTTGTTTTTTGAGACAGGGTCTTATATAACCCAAGTTGGCCTCAAGTTCCTAATCCTCCTGCCTCCACCTACCCTGCTGGGATTATAGTCAGATACCACCACTCCTGACACATCAGTGTTGTAACATTTATTTACTTACGTGTGCGCAAAGGGATGGGAACAACCTGGGGGTGTTTTTTTCTGTGCATCAGGTGGGATGGCTCCTGGGATCTCTTTTCTCCCTGTTCTTGTGAGAGTTGGGTGTATTCTATTCGTCTGTCAAATCTTTCTCTGATGTGTCATTTTATCTGTCTCTCAGACATTACTTTCAAACACAGGCACGTTCCTCTACAAACTAACCATTGCTGTGTGGGATTAAAGGTGTGTGCTAAAAGTGAGCCACACAACTAGAAGTAGGATTTTCTAATAAACAACACAATCTGGGGATTCACGGGTATGATGGAACATCCTGCCACACCTTCATTCACCACCACACCTTCATTCACCACCACACCTTCATTCGCCATTAGGCATCTTTAAAGCTTATATTCCTTTATTTTAAAAATGGGATTAAGGCTCTTTGTCCTATAAGACTGTTGAGAACATTAAATAAATTAGCCTATGTTAAACTAAACACCGTTCCGGACTCTCAATAAGCCCTACTGGTGCTTTATTAAATGTTACTTTGGGTTATTTGTTTGAGGTAGGGTCTCGCTGTGTAATCCAAGCTGTCCTAAACTTGCCATTATATAGACCAGGCTGTCCTCGAATTCCCAGTAATCCTCCTGCCACAGCCTTCCCAAATGCTAAGATTACTACCATTACGCCCGGCTAATGGGCTTGCGTTTGAACTTCTGAGCACGCGTAATAAAGGGGAAAACGCAATAGAAACGTTAAGTGTTTTGCCTTTCATAAATCAATCTTATGGGCCAATCTACAGCTAAACTGAATCAGTTTAGAAAAGAATCTTAGTTCCCAGTCCCGTACTTTTGGAGAGAGCAAAGAACTAGCTGGGATGGCTCACATCATTAATCGGAAGGATTCAGGAGGAAGAAGCATAAGGGCTACCGGTAGCGAATTCGAGGCCAGTTTGGACTACAGAGTGAAAACCTTGCCTCAAAACAAACAGATCGTAAATATATAGCTCCCTGAAATTCGACCAGTTCCAGCTCCCAGGAGCACACGACCTCTTTCCTTACCTTTCTCTGTCACCACGAAGCACTGTTTCACCGGACCCACCTGACTGAACAGCTCTTCCAGCTGATCACTGCGAGCGGAGGGCGGGAGACGGCCCACGAATAGAGTCAGACCGGCCATGAGACCGAGAAACAAGCGTGTGAGACCACGCGCAACCAGCACCGGCGCGAGCGACCGCTGGGTTGAGCTCTGGCAGGAAACCCGTGCCGGGAAATTCAAGAAGTACTCGTTGCTCAAAAGAGTCCGGGAGGAAACGCAAACTGCAAGGAAAAGTTCCGGAAAGAAAAAGAAAAATGACGTCCTGGGGGCGGAGCTTCTTCAGCGACCGTCTTTGTGCAGTCCCAGCACCGCCCCCGCCACTGGGGAAAACTTGACATCAACACTTTACCCTCTCTTAAAATCTTTCATTTAGGAACTCGACCCCAAATTCACCAAAGCAGGCAGAAGTCATTTTCCCCCTAAGCCTGCCCTCATCTGACATAGAGTGGGTGTTCAATAAGTTTTTTCTGAAGAGTTGCCGCAGATCATGCGGGGGAAAAAAAAAACACCCAAAACGTCATAGACACAAGTATGTAACATACATATTTTGAACAATTCACATGTCCTCAGAAAACATGAGACAAAATGTCACCTGGTCTTAGAGACAAATTGTATCTACTAAAATCCCCCAAATAACAAATTCTACGTATGAAACCATATTTTCAATTCTTATTTATTGAGCTCCTACTATATTTTAGAGGTAAAATTAGTTGCCGAAAAAAAGACAGGGTTCCTGCCTTGATGTAAATAGAGTGTGGAGTGAGAGACAGGCATTTTTAAAATCTTACATCTCTGCAAGATCACATCAGAGCACACCCAAGCCAAACATACCACCCAGCTTATATGCACAGAACTAGATCGCACTGCTGCCTAGAGACAGAAGATCTTCATTCGTGTCTATTTATCAGATAGACTCAAGGCCATCCTCAGTGTCTGACACTCAGTGGGCTCACTGTCTGTCGTACACGGAAAACTGCTGTTCTTGCAAAGTGCCTAGCTGCAAAAAGTACTTGAGACGCTTTTAAAGTCTTTACTTTTGGGGTTGGGGATTTAGCTCAGTGGTAGAGTGCTTGCCTAACAAGCGCAAGGCCCTGGGTTCGGTCCCCAGCTCCGAAAAAAAGAAAAAAGAAAAAAAAGTCTTTACTTTTAAATTTCAACAGTTTGGTAGGTATCAAACACCTCATAGGGTGAAAGGTACAGTGAACATTTCAAGAGCCATCCATATTCAATATATTGAATATATGAATGGATGGATGGATGGGTGGGTAGATGGATGACTTGATTGTAAAGGCTGGAGGGGGTGCACTAAACATGAAATTTATAAAGTCATAACAGGCTTCAAATAAGTAATGTGTGCTTTTGGGGGAAAAAACTACCACAGTTATATTTTAAATAGATAAATCAGAAGAAAAAGCACTGAAATACAAAATAGATTGCCAAGGCTACCACAAAGTCCATCCTATCTTACATTAAAAAGTAAAGCGGGCAGAAATAGCATCTTTTAAACAAAATTGGTTGGAATTCCACATCCTCCTCCTTAAAAATCAAATCCTATCCTCAAATACTAACCTATATTGGGGACTAGTCATAGCTAAGGTAGATAAAGGGGAAAGAATTTAATATTCATTTGTAATCCTCCTCTCCCCTCAAAAACAAAACAAAACAAAAACAAAACAACAACAACAACAACAAACGTTCTAAATACCCTAAATCCAATTTTTCCTTAAAGGACAAAAACTAAACTGTTTCCCAATGTCCATTAGGGGGCAGCAAATACCCATAGTCAGGGTTCTGTGTCCCTCAGAATACACAGTAAAACCAAGCCTTTCCGTCTTTCCCTTTATTCAGACCTGGATCCCCCATCTGTTTCCTGCCTGGTCCCCTTCTATCCATGCATATCAGGACGGGCATATGGTTCTTCTGCCAAGAATATTTGCTCATCCATCTACTCAGGACACATGCAGTGTTCTTTATTAAACAGCAGTAGTCATGGAACCCTGCAAGGTGGCTTCCAAGGGAAATAAACTGCAGACCTATCCCTCATCCATCACTGTGCTGAAGCCTGGAAAGGAAGGAAGAGAAGCCTGGGATGTCCTTAGCCAGGCTTTCTCAGGCGCCATCCCTCACTCCACTCTCACTCTCCCCATAAGCCCAGCCTTCTATAAGGTGAGATAGTTCTTCTCCCCACTTCTCACAAATGTAAGAATTGCTTGTGCTATAATGACTTCTATTAGTGCTTGCCTTTCCTCTGCAAGTCCCAAATGATCACATATTCTTGGTCTGCATTTTTATTCTCATCACCTGATATATTTTGAGCATTCAACAAATATTTTTAAGAGAGTGGATGAATTCATGAATGAATGGAAGTTTATCTCTCAGACCACCCCCCCACCAGTATCAATATTGAAACTGTAGGATGTATGCATTAGGATCTATTTCTTCTGAGAAGCCTGCTTTGGGTAAGAGATAAGGCACAAGACAGAATGTGGGGCTAACTGACGTCGTGGCTTATTTGTGTGTAAAAGAGCTATTTCATGTATGAGTACACTGTAGCTGTCTTCAGACACACCAGAAGAGGGCATCAGATGCCATTATAGATGATTGTGAGCCATCATGGGGTTGCTGGGAATTGAACTCAGGACCTTGGGAAGAGCAGACAGTGTTCTCAACCGCTGAGCCATCTCTCCAGCCCTATTTTCATTTTTATTTGTAGGGCTATGTGTGTATAAGAGAGGTATCCATGAAGGACAAAAGAGATCATCAGATCACCTTGGTCTGAAGTTAGTGGTGATCGTGAGCAGTCCAGTGTGTGTGTCAGAAATTCAAGATCTCTGAAATTTAAAAAAAAAGAAAAAAGTTTTTAACTGCTGAAACACCTCTCTAGCCCTGGGAGTAATTCTTATGAGGGAAAATCAACAAAGTGTCGGATCTGGCGAGTACTGAGAAATGTTCCTTTGGCCTCCTTCCTCGTCAGCTGCATTCAGAGCTTTCAGACAGGAAAACGAGTGTCTGTGAGAGACAAGCAGAGACAGACTGAACTGGGGAAGCTCCAGATTTGGACTGCTGTGCTCAGGGGAGCGGAGTGCTTGAAGCCAATCAGATTCAGTGAGGAGACTGTGCAAGACAGAGCAGCTGAAGAGGATGAGCATGAGGAAGGGATGACAGAGGATCGAGGTGCAAGCAGAAGCAGAGGAGAAGCCGCTGGAAGAGGAAATGGGGTAAGAAGGAGAACAATTTCCCAGAGCAGCAAGCATTCCTTGCATGATACAGTGCAGTGCCAATGCTGGGCCCACTGCAGCCACTATGACACCAGTGAGAAATGCCTGTAATTAGGAAGCTGGCAGTTCTCTGGTCCTCAGCCCAGAGTAAGGATGCAGCAAGAATTTCGGAGCCACACTGAGCCAGGTGATGGAGGAGACATGGTCAGGACCACTCCAGGTTCATCCCTCAGTCTCACCTCACATTTCTCTTCTCCACCAGGACTCTTACCCTCCCTTAGACATTCCTGGCTTCCTTCCTCCCTCTGAGGTCTTGAGGCCCTGAATGCCGTCCTCAGTCAAGATAGATCTTCATTTGCAGGGAACAAGGGCCTCAGCCCCTCCTCGACACCCTTTCTGCATCCCTCTTGGCTCCTTTCTCCAAACCCCATTAGCTGGTGATCCAAGTTTGGTGCATATGTAACTGTGTGTGTGTGTGTGTGTGTGTGTGTGTGTGTGTGTGTGTGTGTGAGAGAGAGAGAGAGAGAGAGAGAGAGAGAGAGAGAGAGAGAACTAAGCTTCCTGGGGTTTTTTTTTTTCCCCACTTTGAGCCTGATGTGCATGTCTCTTCAGGTCTCTCTGTGATATGCAGGACATCTGCCAAACACTGCCGGTTTTTCATTTTCCCGATCCAAGACCCTGCCACCGTAACCATTACATTTTAGCCAGATGACAAATGCAGAATATATACAGAGTATATATAACCAGAGGCTAACTGCTTCCGGAAAGGGACAAATACTCTGTAGCTGGTGGTTCCGTGTGCTAATGGATCCCTGCAATGTGATCTCTCTTAGAGAACTAAGCTGGGGCTGGGGCAAGAGGTGGGCAGTGAAGACAGCTGTTCTCTACTGAGGATCAGAGATGAGAGCTCTGTGGGGAAGGGGGATGAAATCCTTGTAAGACCAGCCTCCAAGACTCCCTGTTGATGAGAAAAGACAGCTTCCTCTTTGTAGATTCTTGTGGGAACTTGGCACACAGGTTGTCGGATGGCCTGACTGAAGGAATCAGGCCCTTTAACACGTGTGTCCACATTTCCATGAAGATCTTTATTAACTAACTCCTAGGAAGCGATCTCCCAAGACCTGAGGCAGGGCTCCTAGGAACAGAGGCATTTTTGCCAAGTGCTAAAGAATCTCTGTCCCCCCACCTCTCAGGACTGTGTCTTCTCTAGGAAAAGACATTCGCCTGTCAGATGGGCAGCTTCAGGTGCTTGTCTCAGGACTCACACACCAGAAGAGTCCTCTCTCTCGTGTGAAGGTCCCTGGGAGTCTGAGGCAGACCATTTCTACTTCTGTGGAGCTGCTGAGGTTGTAGCCCCCACTTTCAAGCTTTTCCAAGAAAGTCAGAACATTCTCCTCTGAAAATATTTTATTGATACATTGACTCTGAAAACGCTCGTTTCCCACTCAGTTGCTGTAAGGTTTCTTGGGCCACAGATCCATCGTTAGGGATTGGTTCAATGAATGGCAGAGGTGGGTACAGAGCCCAGACAGGGAACTAGGTCTTTTGAGGATAGCTGTCTCACTCAGCACCAGGCTAGGGGATATGATGGTCAGGAGTGGAGCACCTTGGAGCTTTATTGCTGGTGACGGTCAAGGAAAGTAGGACCCTGCCAGCCTAAAATTGTAGCTGGGGGCATCAGCACTCCATGGCTCCAGAGAACTTGGCACTGATTCCCAATACATAGAGCCTGGTTGCTCACCCACCCACCCAGGGGCCTCTGGATGGGAAAGAATCAGAGAGAGGTATCTGAACCAGGCAGAATTGGAGAACTATTACAGTGAGGAGGTCTTGAGCAGATCAGATGCCAGAAAAGGGAGCAAACAGCTTCTCGGCTGTGAAATAGCCGCCCCTTCACAGGTCTATGGTGTCGCTGCCCATGCTCAGCTCATCAATCTGTCGGCAGGCGTCCAGGAATTGCTCTTGCAGCAATGCCTCCTCAGCCTGCAGTTCAGAAGCATGTTCCGGGGAGTCGCGGGAGGGTGGGGATAGGGCCTGGTAGGACCCTGAGGCTGGGAGGCTGGGGCTGCTTTCTGAGGGTCGCGGGGGACTGAGGACGCAGACTAACGGGCAGCGCGGGGGCCTGTCGGGGCTGGAACACAGAAGCATGGATGAGCTGTCCCGTGAGAGTCCACACAGAGAGCCCGATGATGCGCTGCTGCCGGGAGGCCAGGCCCCAGGAGAGGGAAGCTCTGGAGGTGCTGGGGATCCAGGGACCTTCTCGGACTTCTCACTGGGTCCTGCCCCTGTCTTGTTCCCCAATGAGATGGTGCGGTAGAGACCAAGCCCAGACAGGGCGTCCCCAAAGGCAGGGCCCTGAAAGAGGCCAGGAGCCAGCAGCGCCTCGCTACAGAGGGCTTCCTCGATGCTGCGCCGCAGGTTGATGGGCGAGGGCGGGCGGAAGTCCACCGTGCAATCGCTGCTAGGGGAGGAGGCTGGTGACTGCGTTGTGTTGGCCCTGGCACCTTCGAAGCCTGGGCAGCTGCCACCTTGGAGAAGGAGATCAGGACCTGGGCCTGCTAGGGCGCAGAGCTGCAGCAGCTCCGCGTCCCCACGCGCGATCGCGCTACCCAGGGGCTCCTTGTCCCGGATTCCGGGGACCCAACCTCCTGGCAGCAGCGGGGCAGCATGTCCCGGAGACAGTCGGAAAAGCTTGGCCCAGCAGCGCCGCGGCACACGTGGACTGCAGAGCGCGGGGTAGAGGCCAAGCAGCGCCAACGGGAGCGCGACGCCTACCTCTCCCAAACGCAGACCAAGCTGGAAAGCCCACCAGGGCCAGGGCCCCTCCAAGCCTGTTTGGCCTCCGTAGCCAAGGGCGTGAAGCACCTCGTAGCCCTGTAGGGCTCCGCTCAGCAGCCCAAAGGTCCCGGCCACCGGAGCTGTGCGTGCCGCTCGCCTCCAGGACTCCCGCGGGGCGAAGGGGCTGCGCACTTGTGGGACAGGGGTAGCACCCTTAAAGCCAGATCCTCCCAAGGGTGCCCCCGCCCTCCGCCGCCGGCCGCCCCAACAGGAGAGCGCTAGTAGGAGCCCCGACAGGAAGGCAGCGAGGAAGGCATGCAGCCCGCGGGAGGCGAGCCGCAGGGGCCGCAGCGGGCGGTGCACTGCGCTTCCCAGGGCGGCCGCTGCCGCCAGCCCCAACCCCAGCAGCAGCAGCGCCGCCAAGCCGATGGGGCACCTCGGAGTGCGCGGCCGGGCCAGCAGCAGGCAAGCTAGCCCCAGACCTGCGGCTAGGCAGGGCAGCGGAAGGTCTTGCAGCAGCAGCCAGGCGAGGGCCGGCAGCCGATCGCGATGACCGTAGGCGTCGTAGAAGAGCGGGAAGGCCCGGGTGGTCCCCGCCGACAGCAGCAGCAGATCCAGCAACGCCAGGCAGGGGGCGCCGGGCGGGCAACGCCAGGGCAAGAGGGCCAGAGACAACAGAGCCAGCAGGGCCACCAGGCCGAAGAGCGCTCCTGCTCCGTATACATGGGCCTCCCAGGCCAGACCCCAGCGAGCCCTAGCCTCTGCCCAGTCGGCCTCCAGGGTCAAGAAGAAGAGAGGCAGCGGGGAGGCAGGCGGCTGCCCCGAGTCATCCGACAACTCAGGCTCACTACAAGAGCCTGGCTCACATCCAGGCTGTGCTGAAGGACTCCCGAAGCTGGCCGGAGAGAGTTCGTCTGGGTCAGAAGTGGAGACAGTGGGGTCTGTGGACAGAAAATGTTTCGCTGGAGCCATTAGCAAACTCCCCACCCCGCCCTCAGCTAGTAATCTGAATTTCTTCTAGGAGCTGGTTTTTCTTCTCTCCCCTTCTCCTCCCAGAACCCCATCTTTCAGGCTGAAGCCTTCAGCGACCACTCTCCTCCCACCTATCCACTGTTCATTCCACACACACCCTCAATCATTCCTTGATTTTATTAGATTGGGGGAGACGTTTTCTTAAGAAGTTACAGGGCTTTACAGCTGCTGGAAGGAAGTGTGTGGATGCTCCCCTCCAGACCAATCCCACACCAGAAAAGACGTTATACGAGAATAAAGTTTTTGTTTCCTTTGCACACATATGAAACTCCATGCTTAAATGGTTTGTGGCATGTGGGAGGCACTGAGTAATTTTCATTGAATAAATGAAATCCCCTTTTTACCAGAAGAAGAAACTGAGGGTTCTGCAGAAGAGCTTATCCAAGGTCACAAACAGTCAAAGTACCAGGACCCAAATGAGCACCAATCTGCATCCCTTCCCCACAATAACCTGTCACGAGTACTAATACGCTTCTCCCAACACACGTGCACACATGCATGCACACCTGTCCCTTTCCGGTGCTCTCTTGTCCCTATCACAGAACATGCATTGAACATAAGCATGCACACACAGAGCAGGAAAAGAGGTCAGAGTCCTCTGCCCTAGCACTCCAAAGAGAACACATTTTATTAAGTGTCTTTCTACAGGCTACACCCCAGTGCTACGCCAATGATTAGCAGTAGCTCCCCCATCATGACTCACCCACAAAACCACTAATCTAGGGTTTTTCTTTTGTTGTTTATTTTGTTGGTTTTATGAGAGAGGGTCTCACTTTGTAGTCCAGGCTCCTCTTATGTAGTCCAAGTTGCCCTCTTCACTCACAACAATCATTGTGTCTCGGCTTCCTAGGTGCTAGGCTAACACTATAGACATGACCTGTTATGCCAGGCTCAAACTCTTTCCCCTGACCTCCATGCTCTACCACAGCACCACATTCACGCCTTCTAGTATAAGGCTCTTGATATAGGTGTCCCTTTTCCTCACTCCCATTTTACAGAAAATAGTATTGGGATGGGTCTCAGAGAGTAGCCTTGGACTCCCCCCCCCGCCCCTGCAAAGGAACAATTAGGGGAAATCATAGTGGGGCAACATGCTATCTAGATAAGTGAAGCCCTCAGGTGTGCTGGGGTGTGCTAACCGAGGCTCTGGCCTCATCCTGTGCCCCAACATCTCCCACATCTCTTGTGGAAAGGGAAGTCAGTGAAGACTGGAAGGGATTAAACCCTTGGTTCTGGGGTTGGGGATTTAGCTCAGTGGTAGAGCGCTTGCCTAGCAAGCCCAAGGCCCTGGGTTGGTCCTCAGCTCTGGAAAACAAAAAACAAAAAAAAAAACACACCTTGGTTCTAATCTAGTAACTTAGTATCGGTAAGAAAGTTTAGAACCCTTGGTTCTAAAGGTTAGACTGGAGACCCTTCTATGACCAAGCAGAAAGGAATGTGCTAGAAGTTGATCTCTTCCTGCACCTCGAAGTTTCAGTGGGACCACAGCTGCAGGCAAAAAAAAAAAAAAAAAAATGGCAGAAGCAAAGGTGGTAATGAAGTCTAGAGACAGCCACAGGGGATGGGGAGGACAGGAGACAGGTGTGTGCTGAGGAGTAAGGACCTCTAATGGTTACACTACTCATGCTCCAGTTGCCTGTCCATCCCCCACTGATTCCAAAGCAGGATAATGGAGGAAATTCCACCTCGGGGCTGTTCTCCCTCCTGCTGGAGACAGCAAAAACCTAACAGAAGAAAACATAGTGAAATCCCAGGCAGCTCAAGAGACAGACGGTAAGAAGAATTGGACACTTAGGAAAGGCATGGGGGTAGCAATCAGAAATTTAAAAGGGCAGAGCTCCCTGCCAGCTACAAGTGACAGCATGCACTTCAGTTCCCACTACGTCAGAAATCTGAACTGGGTAAGAATACCTATTACACAGAACAGTCGTGAAGACAAATGAGGTGTGTAAAAAAATCATTCAAGGGGTTGGGGATTTAGCTCAGCGGTAGAGCGCTTGCCTAGCGAGCACAAGGCCCTGGGTTCGGTCCCCAGCTCCGGAAAAAAAAGAAAAGAAAAAATCATTCAATATATAATTCTGGACAGTATCATAACTGGCTAATGTTTATCTGCAATCAATCGTCTTGTTTGTGTGTGATCAGTTCTGACTTCAAATTAGTTCTTTCTTAAAGATCTATTTTATTTGTAGTTATATGTGTTGGGTATTTACAGGCTGAGTGCATGTGTCCACAAAGGCCAGAAGAGGGTGTTGCAACCCCTGGGGCTGGAGTTATGGACTGTGAGCTATCCAATATGGGTTCTTGGAATCAACCTGGCAGTGTGTGCTTTTAACCACTGAATCTTGTCTCCAGCCCCATAGATTAGTGCTTGGTTTAACAACTTAAGTCTATGGTCTGTGTGGAGAGCCCTTAGCACCTCTTAAACTTGTTTAGAAAGACAACAGTGAGCCCACTGAGTAGATAGCAGTCTATTGTCTCAGTCTGAGTTGTTCGAAGGACACTGACCTAGTGCTGTGTTACCCTCCTCCCCAGTGGCCATTTAGCTCTGATGGTCAGAGGAGGCACCAGCCTGAAGTCAGTGCATCAAACTAATACACTCATCTTCTCAGTTTCTGGCCCCCTTTAATGCCCTGGTCTAACCTACTGCTACTCAGTTACTAGATTACCTTGGTTTCCTTTGGTCCTTTCCTGCCCAGAAGCCCATGTCTGTCCCCACCTGTGATTCCTCCGCCTCTCCTCTGTGCTTACCATACAGGCACGTGTTCTCAGAGAACATGTCCACCCACTTCTCACTAATGGCCACATGAAGCCCCATTTCTCATCTCTATTCCCAAGCGCAATAGCCAATAGAGCGAATGTCACAGTTATAAAATCCAGGAGAGAAAATAGGCAAAGCACGAGAAACACCTCAAGTATAAGAGATGAACTTCTCAATTTGGAACGGTGTTCCTAAGGACCAGAGTTTATCCAGAGAGCCCCACTGGGCCAAGTGTGGATGAAGACAGGTAGGAGACAGCCTAGCTTCTGCCTCTGAGGACGCCACTTGTCCTCATCTCTTGTCTCTCCATTTGTAGCTTCCTCAGAAATAGCTTTGAGTTTTCCCTAAAAGCCCTGTATTCCTTATATCCCCCAGGAGATGGATCCCTTGAGCAAGCCACCCCTTCAGGAAGGTTCCAGTCTGTCCTTGTGGCCCTTGACCTCAGGAGTGAGAGAAAAGATGGTGTCAACATGAGTAATTGTCGAGGCAGAGCTGGCTGAGGAGGGGGATGGGACACGATAAGCTAGGTCCAGGAGAAGCCAGGTCTGATTATCTACCAGCTGCCCAGATCAAAGGGCTGAGGAATCAACTCTGGATGCTGGAAGCTGCAGCCCTTTTACTGGTTTGGCAGCATCTTTCTCCCTGCCCCCAACTCCAGCACTGTAGAGGACTGATCCTCTGCAGCAGTGACACTGGAAATATTTAACAACCAGATAGCCCAGGCATTGGCCATTCTTAGCCCAGACTTGCCAGTATGATCAGGGAGCAGAGGGAGAACAATGAAGACTCATCAATGGGCCTGAAGTCCTTGGATATGGGAGAGAGCCCATTATAAAATTTCAGTGTGAAAATACAAGGTCCTCAGGAAAAGGGGACCCACTGCAAAGGAGCCCTATATCATGACACAACGAGATACTTGAGTTAGAAATATCCTAGGATGCTTGGTATGGTGAGACACACCTGAAATACCGGCACTTATGAGGTAGAAGCAGAAGGATCAGGAGTTCAAAGCCAGCCTCAGCTGCAAAACCAGTTTGAGGCAGGCCTGAGCTACATGAGACCTTATCTTAAAACAAAACAACACAACAACACAGAATATATTTGTTACAAGTTTGATCTCCTCTCCCCTCTCTCTCTCTCTCTCTCTCTCTCTCTCTCTCTCTCTCTCTCTCTCTCTTCCTCTCTCTCTTTCTCTCTCTCTCTCTCTCTCTCTCTCTCTCTCTCTCTCACACACACACACACACACACACACACACACACACACACACACACACGAGCAAGGGTTAAAACCCAGACTTCTGGGTTCCTGCAACCAGCAGCGAAGCGGAGGTGGGGAGAGGGGGGTTGTGGGCTGGGCTGCCTCTGATACTGTCCAGACTCATTAAACCTGCCTGGCCAGCACTGTCACCCAGGCTGACAGAATGCCAGCCAGCATCTATCCCCTGAGGCACAGAGTTGCCCCCCACCCACGGCAGATCCTGCTGCTGCTGCTACACACTAACAGTGCAGTGGCCATTTCTTGCACACCACAGAGGGAACACTACAATGATGGCTGAAGGATGCTATAAAATACAGCACATTGTCAGGGTTGGGGCTAGAGAGCCAGAGTATCCATGGGCGAGCTTAGTGGGGTGGCTTAGCTGTTTCACAGACACAGAAAGTCTTTAGTAGAACAAAGCTGGACTGGAAGTCCCTACCCATGGCTCCCATGGCCTCATTTAGCAAAGCTTCTCCTTGAGCACCCCTGCCCTCTGCCCTAGGAACTCTGTTATCCCATCAGCAGGTGGGGTCAAGGCCAGGGTATCTGCAAGACTGAGGGAGAGTATATTCGAGGCTCAGTGTGAGCAAGAGGCAAAGTTAAGGAGCTACTGTTTAATGAGTTTCTACTTGGTATCCAGCAAGACTCTACACTACCTGGAGACATTAGAGTTTCACACACACACACGCACACGCACACACACACACGCACACACGCACGCACACACGCACGCACACACGCACACACGCACGCACGCACGCACAGAGTGTTCTATTACTAGACCCTATATAAGTGAGAAGACTTAGGCTCAAAGAAGTCGAATGTAGGGGTTGGGGATTTGGCTCAGGGGTAGAGCGCTTGCCTAGCAACCGCAAGGCCCTGGGTTCGGTCCCCAGCTCCAAAAAAAAAAAAAAAAAGAAGTCGAATGCTTCCTTGGCACCATCCACCTGTCTAGGTGCATGTTCTGAAAGGCTCCCTAGAACAAGGGTGACATCTGTCTGTTCATGGTCCTCTCTTTAATATCTTCTCTGTGAAGGGCTCAACCTTGTCCAGGTCTGACAGCATGTCATGACAGATCAAACAGCAGAGGAGAAAACTCCAAGGCTGGCTGGAGTGGAGGGAGGAAGGCAGACCAGGCACCCAGGATGGAAGGGGGGAGGGGGAGTGAAGTAGCCCCTGCACTGGTTGGCTCTGACTTACCTCTTTCTGTCCTACTTTGTCTATGGCAGCAGACAACTCAGAGAACACTTCCCTAAGTCCATGTAGTACCTTCCCAGACAATACCCGTTAGATCATTAATGTATAATTTCCCCACCGTGACGATGAAGGGAGAGGTGGTTATGAGGACAGTGACACAGAAAGGTCCCAGGATACTGCTGAGTGTCCAGCATGCAGTGTGTCAAATACAAATGACTTTGTGTGCTTACCATGTTGCACTGGTGTGGTCTTGATTGAGGCAGAGCTGGGGGAAGCCACTGAATCCAATGGGCTTGGGCTTGAGAACTTCCTTTCCAGGAGTGGTGGGGGAAGGGACCCAGTGGTACCAAAGAGCCCTGTAAAAGAAGCACATGGGGCTCAAGTATCATCCTACCAGCTGGAGAAAATTCTATCCTTCCTCAGAGCTTGTGTTAAGAAAAGCATAGCCCCAAGAACAATAGCCACATGTACACCATGAACTAAATTACAAGCACCAAGTCAGAGTCAATATATCAAGGAGTCTGCTTTCCCCCCTCCCTCCCCTCACCAAGGAATGCTAGCCCTTGTCCCGGAGCTTAGAAAAAGCAATGCAGACAATTCCTCAGGCCAAGAAAGGTGATGATGGTCGAACCACAGACCACTAGCTCAGCTGATCCCATGCAGATGTTTGTTACAATAAAGCCAGCACTCACCGGGAAAATCTGACACTTCAGAAGCAAAACTTGGCTGTGCTGTTGTGCCTTGGTAACTCTGACTCGAGAAGTTGCGGAGTGGAGACAGAGTAGTACCGAAGAACCCTGCAGAAGGAGTCTGGGCTGAAGTTGCCTCCCACCTACTACTGCACAGTGTATATTCATCAACCGATGCCCAGCAGAGATTCACCTCAAATGGGGTGGCTACTTACCAAAAGGTCCCAAGCGCCCAGCAATCTCTGCCAGGCTGGCCCTCAGGCTGGGCAGCAGGGGTAGTGACCGATGACCGAGAGTGGGGGCTGCACCTGCTCTCAAAGCCACATCGAACTTCAGCTCAAGCTCACTCTGCCGAGGCCTGGGAGCACTGGTTGGAGGTGCTGTAGCTGTCAGAGCAGTGGCCCAGGTCACAGTGCTCATCCTAGGTTGAGAGGGAGCAGTGGGCCTCTTGGTGGGCCCTGAGAGGGGGGATGTAGACTCAGGAGGCAGGGAGGAAGCCCAGGGTGTAAAGCTGCCTTCGGCAGAGCCCCACTCTGGGACATAGTTCCCAGGGGAACCCACCAGCAGTTCCCAAAGGGGATCGGTCCTCAGATCACCTTCCAGATCTTCCTCAGACTCCTGGCCTAGTCCAGGAGAGAGAGGATGGGTCTCGGTGACAGGGCTTCCCCAGACAGCAGCAGGTCCCCGAAGATGGAATTTGAAGTTTAGTCCCAGGTTGAGAGATAGCATAGAGGCCTCACTCTGAGGTGGTGGGGTCAGAGTAGTAAGAGGGGCACCTGGTACAGAGGAAGCAGGCTGTGGACCCACAGGTACAGCAAGCAGGACCCAGCAGAACAGCCCCAGCTCCAGGCAGCCACGGCCTGCCATGGCCCCACCTGGCTCAGCAGCCTGGGCAGGCAGGGGGCTCACTTTGTCAGCACGTTGTGAGCTCAGGGGTCCTAGAGGGAGGAGAAGTCCTGTGAGCCAAGGCCTCCACCACCTTCT
The DNA here is from genome assembly GCF_021556685.1 of Rattus norvegicus. Classification (NCBI taxonomy): domain Eukaryota; kingdom Metazoa; phylum Chordata; class Mammalia; order Rodentia; family Muridae; genus Rattus; species Rattus norvegicus. The sequence continues at coordinate 58,587,368 of NC_141537.1, forward strand.
TCCATTTCCGGGGATCAGATGCCCTAGGCGAAGGCTCTAATCACAGAGAAGCAGGTGCAGGAACACAAGCAAAATGTTATGCTTGAAAGGGGCACAGCACCTCTTCTTACCAGCACCTTCCTGCAGGCTCCAGTGCAAATCTCTTCTCTGCACACCCCACCACCACAATGCACCCAACCTTCCCACAAGAGGGACTGATGTCTGACTAACAAGCAGTAGCCTCTTCCTCAACCAGAACAGAGGGAATCGACTTGGCCTCCCAGATGCAGATTCTCTCCCTCCTCCCCAACCCCTACCCAGCTTTTTCTCCCCTCTCTCAAATATCTACTGAGACCCACTGTATAACAAGCATCGTTTCAGTAAGACAGTGGCAAAAAAGTAGACCCTCCCGGTGGCTCCTGATCCACACCTCCAGTCCCTGAGAGAAACTACTGGAGCACGAGGCCCTCAGGAAGGGCAGGACAGAAGCCTGAGTGATCTGACCCGGAAGGCTACACTGGCTAATATCAGAGAAGCAGAGTCCCTGGCCTAGCAGAGGCTCTCTGGAGCCTTTCCCGTCTTTCTGGGGGCTTGGCCTGCTGCTACCCTCCCTGTGACCCTAGGAGTTTTTGAGGGAGGGAGCGATTAACCCTTTCTTTCTCCGTGGGAAAGGAGGTCAGGCGGGTAAGCTTGGTAAGGGGCAGTTGCAGAAAGGCTATTCCCCCCTCCCCAGAACACATCTGGTGGGGGAAGGGAGAATGAACCAGGGACATACGTGCACCCAGTACCCTTACATCACACACACACAGCCGCACCTAGCACCCGTGACACACTCACCCACGCACCCTTCACACACTCCTGCACATGTATACACTCCACCCTGATACCTGATGTACCCCTCTCCCTCCTACGTGGCGCTCTCTCTCTCTCTCTCTCTCTCTCTCTCTCTCTCTCTCTCTCTCTCTCTCTCTGCATATGCAATCAGCAACACACACAACCCTAACACACACTATACAGATACACCACACACCATCATTTCTATCATGCCCCCCTCACACCCCTTACACACCCACCCCTCGCAGGCACACAAGCACACGCGCGTGCGCACACCACACTCCCGTTCCCCCAGTCGGGACCGACGGACCTGCTTCTCTCCCTCCGGCGAGTCCCCCGGGCCAACCCCTGGGAGAAGGGGCTCCCTGGCTCAGCGGGCCCCAGCTGGGCAAGGCTCGGCGAGTCTAGCCTGTTCTCCGTTGCGCCCAAAGCTGGGACTCCCTTTGCCTTGCTGGGCGATCACAGCTTAGCCCACCCGAAGCTGGGCTGTCCCCAGCCAGGTCTACGACCCGCAGCGCTCTCAGCAGGCGGCGGGCTGCTGAGCTGCCGGGCTGCGCTCGCGTTCGGCTCTCCGCTCCCTCCCCGCGGCGCCGCCTCCTGGCTGTGAGCCCGACTCCCCGGCCCAGCGCCCGCGCCGGGGCCCCGCGGCTGCCCGGCTCTCACAGCCCTCCCCGCCGCCTCCCGCGTCCGCCCTCCTCTCCCTCCTCCCAGCCCGCCCGCCGCCCGCGGTCCGCCCCTACCCGGGCCGGCAGGCGGGCGCGCACATCAGAGCCGAGCCGCAGCAGCCTCGCTGCTCCTGCCCCAAGCGCACTCATTCACCCAGCACTGCCAATCAGCTGCGGGAGAGCCGGTGCCTCGTTCTCAGCCTGGCGCTGGCAGCCACAGGCTCGGAGGACGGCCCAGCGCACACACCCACATGCACGCCATTCCGGAGAAACACCCTCGGGCGAGGGCACTGGGCGCGCTCGAGCGCGCGCGCGCAATCACACACACACACACACACACACACACACACGCACACTCACATGCACACGAGTACATGCACACACACAACGGTAGTCTGGCATAGGATAGCATCCCAGGCAATCAAATCCACTCTGTTAAGCCCGGGATAAAGATCTACATTACAACAATGGGAATGAATATGTTCCCATTTTAGAGATAGAAAAAGTAAGTCCCCAGAACTTACAAAATAGCTTAAGATTGCTCAGCTTGTCAGAGACTTGAACTCAATCTCTCTGCTTGCCTTCTTCATCACCTGGTGGTTTGCAAACATACAACCACTGAGGAGGGCCTCCTACGCTTCCTTGCAGGCCAACTGCCAAGTGTCAATCCCCATTCATAACACCTCTTTTTGCTAAAATCTCTCCAAAATACTCAGCTTCAGAAATATCTGTGGGAGAGAATATCTTGTGATACAAGCTGGTGTGTGAGGTGGACCACAATGTCTCCAATAAGACGTGGTAGAAGAGCATGGAAACAAAGAAAGCGTACGTACGGCCTCACAGGACTGCTAGCTAGGAGTACCGAGCAGTCACTTAAGCCCGCTGCACTGTCTAGAAGCTGTATCCTTGACTGACTGAATAAGTGTAGTTTGTGTTTGTCTGGAGTGTCTAAATCCATTCCTGCTTTCCTTCTTCAAAAATACTGTGTTTAATGGTGAGAGAGAGAGGGGCTGGGGATTTAGCTCAGTGGTAGAGCGCTTACCTAGGAAGCGCAAGGCCCTGGGTTCGGTCCCCAGCTCTGAAAAAAAGAACCAAAAAAAAAAAAAAAAAAGGTGAGAGAGAGAGAGAGAGAGAGAGAGAGAGAGAGAGAGAGAATAGCAAATGCCTTTAACTCTGTCACTTGAAAGACTGAAAGTTTGAGATCAGTCAGGACTACAAGTTGATAATCTCGAAAACAAGCAATAAAACCCCAACCAACCAATCAGACAGACAGACAGAAAGGCAGACAGACCAAACTGCAAAAGACTTGCCCACTGTGCTGGGTCTTAGGACAAAAACCTAGCATCACTCTTTGGGCAGTAAAGACAAAAGGATCCAAATCCAAGGCTATCCTTGACTGGCCACAGGGGAATTTTGAGGCCAGCTTAAGCTACATGAAAACCAGCCCCAATAGACAGACAGACAGACAGATAAAAATGATCTAGTCCTACTCCAGAAAGCAGAGAGCCAGCATAGTCTTTTGGTTGAGGAAGAGCATGCAATGTGTTGTGATTCAGAAAGGCATCCGAGACTCATTTTCTGATCACAGAACTCATGGGGTCAATAAATACAAGTTCAAATCCAGTCTCCCACTAAGCTCTCATAGTCAGTCAATGACTGTGAGAGTCTGGGATTTATCCTGAATCTCCAAACACAACACTAGGAAAGACCTGCCCTGGCTGTCTCTAAAGGAAGTCACTACTCTGTCCCTTCCTCAGGCCATTAGGGGCCGCTTACAGGCAGCATGCTAGGATTCAGACGCTGTTTTTCTCATATGCTTAATAAAAGCTACCCCCACTGGAGACATTCTCTTTAAATCCCCCTCTTAGAAAGCCTCATTTCTTGCTAATCATGTTCCCTTAAAGACTTCTAAGTGAAAAGGCAGAAATAAACATATCCCAGTACATTAAAGCTGCAATCTTCCATGACCAAGCAGGGTTATTCCCAAGAATGATATTTTCACAAAGATATTGAAAAGGGGGGAAGTTAGGTCTCTCGGTTAAGATGGTGACTGAATTCATACCTCTAATTTCACTCTCTCCCAAAACCCTATTAAAACATCATTAAGAAGACTTTAGAGTCGATGGATAACTCTACAAGGATGGAGGGGACAGGAAGGGCCAAGAGCAACAGGACCTTTGAGGCAGGATGGCTGGCAGGCACACAGTTACTGACTTAGCCGCCCTGAGCAAAAAGCTGTCTCCAACTGACAGAAAGGAAACCTAGAGTCAGGTTGATTCACATCACACTGTTGTCAGAAAGTACAGAAACTGGCGACCCTAATGCCTCAGGAACTGTGGGAGCGTGGGCTAAAGGAAAGACCAATCAAAGCACAATTCGATTCCTAGGTCTCTTCCCTAACTCTTAAACCACCAAGAAACAGTCCATCTTTCCCATAACCAACAGGGCCTGTGGGATTTTCTTCTGAGAAGAAGATGCGCTGGACTGGCAGAACCTTGGGCATCCAGAACTGAGACACCATACTGAAGGTATGTGCCCAGGTGTCATTGGAATGCTGGATGCAGAGAATCTGAACCCCTCTGTTCTTTAGGCTGGAGACTGGAAAACTCTATTCTGGGGCATTCCAGCAGCCCAAGAAGAAAGCCTTAAAGAAGTGGACATAGGAGTTCTTCAAAGTCAGCCCCGCCGGATCACCACACAATACAATACCAAACCCAGCCTGGGAGATCAGAGGGGTTTTGTTTTGTATTGTCTTTTATAGATAGGGTTTCTTCGTGAAGCCCTGGCTATCCTGGATCTCTCTTTGTAGACCAAGCTTGAATCCACAGAGATCCATCTGCCTCTGTCTCTGTCTCTGCCTCTGCCTCTGCCTCTGCCTCTGCCTCTGCCTCTGCCTCTGCCTCTGCCTCTGCCTCTGCCTCTGCCTCTGCCTCTGCCTCTGCCTCTCTGCCTCTGCCTCTGCCTCTGCCTCTGCCTCTGCCTCTGCCTCTGCCTCTGCCTCTGCCTCTGCCTCTGCCTCTGCCTCTGCCTCTGCCTCTCTGCCTCTGCCTCTGCCTCTGCCTCTGCCTCTGCCTCTGCCTCTGCCTCTGCCTCTGCCTCTGCCTCTGCCTCTGCCTCTGCCTCTGCCTCTGCCTCTGCCTCCTGAGTGCTGGGATTAAAGGTGTGTGCCACTACACCCAGGGCTCTTGACCAGCACTTCACCCCTACCCTCCAACTTTAATCATGATCAAAGGACTCCGGCCACAGAAGCAGATAGTCTACCTGTAGCTGTCCACCCCTCCCTCTACTCCCCCAAATCCAACCCCCTATCTTCATCCTCAGCTCTTCACCTGCCTTTCCTTCCTCTCCGTCCCCATTCCTGGGAGACCAAACAGATCCTGGTGAGACACGGCTTTCCTCCCTCCTATGGAACCCTTAGCCACCTCTTAGCCCATCCCACTCCTATGTGTCAGCTCCCAATACATAGAGACACATTTTACCCAGAACCTTCAGTGGCAATACCAATCAAGATCCCAGAAGAATTTCCTATCAGGCAACACACGGCCACCGTGCTCTAAGAACTAGACAGGGCAACAGAAACAAGAGAGGGAACAAAAAACACGTCCAACAAAGACAAGATCAGATATCAGCACCTAGAATTATAATCTCCCCAAACCCAGATGCCCAGATGCCTATGTAAAAACACAATCAAAACTACCAGGACGATGTCTCCACCAGAGGCCAACAGCTCTGCCATAGCGGGCTCTGAGAATGGCAACATAGTTGAAGCCCAAGAAAAGAACCTTAAAGGACTATTTGTGAAAATGATAAAGGTCCTTAAAGAGGAAATGGATAAATCCCTTAAAGAAACCTATGGGACATAAACAGAGGACGGAAATGGTTAAGAACAGTTCAAGACCTGTAAGGAGAAATGGAATCAATGAAGAAGACCCAAACTGAGGTGACGATCTGGAAGTGAAAACCTTAGGGATTCAAACAGGAACCTCAGAGGCAAGCTTCACCAACAGAATACAAGAGATGGAAGAGAGACTCTCAGGCATTAAAGACACAATAGAAAGAAATGAATACCCCAGTAAAAGAAAATGTTAGGTCTAAAAAAAAAAAAAATCCTGGCAAACATCCAAACATCTGGGACACTATGAAAAGACCAAACCCAAGAATAACAGAAATAGGAGAAGAATCCCAGTTCAAAAGCTCAGAAAATATTTTTTAACAAAACCATAGAAGAAAAATCTCCCAACCTAAAGAAGGACATGCCTATAAAGGTACAAGAAGCATACAGAACAGCAAATAGATTGTAATCAAAATACTAAGCATACAGAACAAAGAAAGATATTAAAGTTGCAAGGGAAACAGAAAAATGACACATAAAGACAGACCTATTAAAATAATACTTGACTTCTCAATAAAGACTCTAAAAGCCAGAAGGGCCTAGACAGGTATTCTACAGACTCTAAGAGACCATAGATGCTAAACAAGACTAAACAAGACTACTATATCCAGCAAAATTTTCAATCGCAATAGATGCAGAAAATAAGACATTCCAAAGTTAAGATCTATCTACAAATCCAGCCCTACAGAAGACACAAGAAGAGGTTAACCACAGTCCCCCAAAATGCAAGAGCTAAACATTCCCAGACCAACAAATCAAAAAAGGGGAAACACACACCACCACCACCACCACAACCACAACACAACAACAAAATACAAAATAACAAAAACCAACAAACACTGCTAATTAATAGCCAAGAGCATCAATGGTCTCAACTCCCCAATAAAAAGGCATAGATTAAGAGAACAGATTAGAAGACAGGACCCCTCCTTCTGCATCCAAAACACATAGACATCACCTCAGGGTAAAAAAGCGGAAAAGGTTATTTCAACCAAATGGACCTAAGAAACAAGCTGGTGTAGCCATTTAAATATCTGACAAAACAAACTTCAAACCAAAACTAATCAGAAGAGATAAGGAAGGACACTGCACAACTTACTGAAGGAAAAATCCACCAAGAAAGAATTGGAATTCTTACTATCTATGCACCAAACACAAGGGCACCTGAGGTTGAAAAAAAAAAAAAAACCAATGCTATAGCTTAAATCACATGTTGAGGGCTAGAGAGATGACTCAGTGGTTAAGAGCCCCGACTGCTCTTCCAGAGGTCCTGAGTTCAATTCCCAGCAACCACATGGTGGCTCACAATCATCTGTAAAGAGATTTGATGCCCTCTTCTGGTGTATCTGAAGACAGCTACAGTGTACTTATATATAATAAATGAATAAATCTTTTAAAAAAAAATCACATGTTGACCTTCACACATGATAGCAGAACACTTTAATATCCCACTCTTGCCAATAGACAGACAGCTCATCCATGCAAAAACTGAGCAGAGAAATTCTGGAGCTACCTGATGTTATAAACCAAATGGACCTGACAGTTATTTACAGAACATATCACCCAAACACAAAAGAATATACCTTCTTCTCAGCTGTTCACGGAACTTTTTCCCAAATTAATGCACATGCCAACACAAATCAAGTCTCAACAGACACAAGAAAGTTGAAATAACACTGTGCATCCTATCTGATCGCCACAGCTTACAGCTGAATGTTAATAACAGCAGCAAACTTACCAACTCATGGAAACTAAACAACTCACCAAAGAATTAAAAACAGGTCAAGATGAAATTCAGAAAGGAATGAGACTTTCTAGGAGTGAGTGAAAGTGAATATACAACATACCCAAAATTATGAGACACAGAGGAAAGTTCATAGCACTAAGAATATATAAAAATGTTGGAGAGATCTCACACTAGTAACTTAACAGCACACCTGAAAGGTGTAGAACGAAAAGAAGAGTGGATGGCTGGGTTGGGGATTTAGCTCAGTGGTAGAGCGCTTGCCTAGCAAGCGCAAGGCCCTGGGTTCGGTCCCCAGCTCCGGGGGAAAAAAAAAAAAAAAAAAAAAAGAGTGGATGGCAAGCAATAATCAAACTGAGGACTGATATAGATAAAACAGAAACAAAGAAAACCAATACAACCAGTGAAACAAAGAATTGATTCTTTGAGAAAATCGGTAAGATTGGGAAGCCCTTATCCACATTAACTAAAAGAGGAAGAGAGAAGATTAAAATTAGCAAAGTTGGAAATGAAAAGGGAGACATAAAAACAGACACTGACAACCCAGATAATCATAAGGGCATACTTTAAGAACCTGATCTCCGGGGTTGGGGATTTAGCTCAGTGGTAGAGCGCTTGCCTAGCAAGCACGAGGCCCTGAGTTCGGTCCCCAGCTCAAAAAAAAAAAAAAAAAAAGAACCTGATCTCCACCAAATTGGAAAAATCTAAAAGAAATGAACAGTTTTACCACTTACCAAAGTTTAATCAATATCAGATAAGCAATTTAAATAAACCTATAACCCCTAGTGAAATAGAATCAGTCAGTAAAAGTCTCCCAACCAAACAAACGCCGAGGCCAGATGTGCAAATTTCTACGAGAAGTTCAAAGAATTAACACCAGTACTCTTCAAATTATTCCACAAAACAGAGACAGAAGAAACATTGCCCAATTTGTTTTATGAAGTACCCCAATGCCCAAACCCTGTCAAAGACTCAACAAAGAGAATTACAAACCAACTTCAATTAGGAACATAGAAACAAAATTTCTCAATAAAATACTCACAAACAGGGTTGGGGATTTAGCTCAGTGGTAGAGCGCTTGCCTAGGAAGCGCAAGGCCCTGGGTTCGGTCCCCAGCTCTGAAAAAAAGAACCAAAAAAAAAAAAATACTCACAAACAGAATCCAAGAGCACATCAAAAAACATCATCTACTATCTCCCTTGATCAACTAGACATCATCCCAGAGACACATGGATGGTTCGACATACATAAATTGATAAATATAATCCACATAAAAACCAAATGAAGGGGCTGGGGATTTAGCTCAGTGGTAGAGCGCTTACCTAGGAAGCACAAGGCCTTGGGTTCGGTCCCCAGCTCCGAAAAAAAGAACCAAAAAAAAAACAAAAAACAAAAAAAACAAAAACCAAATGAAAGACAAAAACCACATGATCATCTCATTAATTGCAGAAAAGGCCTTTGACAGAGTCCAATACCCCTTAACAATATAAGTCCTAGAGATATAGGGATACAAGAGGTATACCTCAACATAATATATACAGTTTATGGCAAGCCCACAGTCAATATCAACTTAAATAGAGAAAAACTCAAAGAAATTTTAGTAAAATCAGAAACAAGACAAGGTTATCCACTCTATACCTATTCAGAATAGTACTTGAAGTTTTTTTTTTTTTTTTAAAGATTTATTTATTTATTATATATAAGTACACACTGTAGCTGTCTTCAGATACACCAGAAGAGGGCATCGGATCTCTTTACAGATGGATGTGAGCCACCATGTGGTTGCTGGGAATTGAACTCATAACCTCTGGAAGAGCAGTCGGGTGCTCTTAACCGCTGAGCCATCTCTCCAACCCGTTTTTTTTTTTTTTTTAAGATTTATTTATTATGTATATAATGTTCTGTCTGTATGTATGCTTGTATACCAGAAGAGGGCACCAGATCTCATTATAGATGATTATGAGGCACCATGTGGTTGCTGGGAATTGAACTCAGGACCCTTTGGAAAAGCATCCAATGCTCCTAACTTCTTAGCCATCTCTCCCAGCCCTTGAAGCCCTTTCAAACACTTGAAGTCTTAGCTAGAGCAATAAGACTAGTGAAGGAGACCAAAGGGATACAAGTTGGAAAGGAAAAGGTCAAAGTACCTTTATTTGTAGATGATAAGACAGTAAATATAAATATCTCTAAAAATTCCACTGGAAAACTCCTATAGCTGATAAACACTTTCAACAAAGTATCTGGATATAAAATTAACTCACAAAACTCAGTAGCCTTCCTAGATACAAATGACAAACAGACTAAGAAAGAAATCAGGGGAAGAACATACTTCACAATAGCTTCTTATAACAAAATATCTTGGGTTAACGCTAACCAAGTGAAAGATTTATATAATAAAAACTTAAATTCACTGAAGAACAAAACTGGAGTTGTCAGAAGATAGAAAACTCTCCCATGCTTATCAATAAGTAGGAATGATATAGTAAAAATACCTACAGGTTCCCCATCAAAATCCCAACCCAATTTTTCACAGATCTTAAAAGGATAATTTTCAGACACAAAAAGCCCAGGATAATTAAAACCTGCTAAATAATAAAAGAACTGCGGGAGATATCACTGATTTCAAGTTGTACTACAAAACTGTCATAATAAAAATAGCATGGTGTTGCCACAACAATAGACACAGTGATAAATGGAACTGAATTGAAGACCAAGACATGAGTCTGCATACTTATGAACACCTGATTTTTTTAAATAAGGAAGCCATAAATATACACTGGAAAAATCCAGCATCTTCAACAAATGGTGCTGGTCAAACTGGATGACTATGGGAAGAAGAATTCAAATAGATCCATACTTATCACCCTGCACAAAACTCAACTCCAAATAGTTTAAACACCTCAATATGAAACCAGATACAATGAATTGATAGAGGAGAAATTGGGGAATAGCCTTGAACACGTTAGAAAAAAAGACTTTCTGAAAAGAAAACCATTCATGCAGGCACGAAAATCAACAATTAGTAAATAGGACCTCATGAAACTGAGAAGCTTCTGCAAGGCAAAGGACACTGTCGATAGGACAAAATGGCAGCCCACAGAATGGGAAAGAATTTGTGCCAACTCCACACCCAAACTATATAAAGAACTCAAGAAACTAGATATCAAGAAAACGAAAAACCCAATTAAAAAACAGGGAGAAGTTCTTAACAGAGAATTCTCAACAGAAGAAACTCGAGTTGCTAAGAAACAAAGAAATGTTCTACATCCTTAGCCGTCAGGGAAATGCAGATCGAAACAACTTTGAGATTTTATCTTGCACCTATCAGCATGGCTAAGATCAAGAAAACAAGTGACAGTTCATGTTGGTGAGGATATGAGGGAAACACTCATTCGTTGCTGATGGGAGTGCAAACTTGTACAGCCACTGCGGAAATCAACATGGTGGTTCCTCAGGAAGATGGGATCCACTCTGCCTCAGAATCCAACTACATCACTCTGCAGACACTCAGAGGACATTTAGTCTTACCACAGAGATGCTTGCTCAAACATGCTCATTGCTGCTCTGTTCATAGTTAGGGATTAGAAACAACCTAGATGTTCTTCAACAGAAGAATTGATAAAGAAAATGAGGTATGTTTATACAATGGAGCATTACTCAGCTATTAAGGAAGGAAGGAAAGAAGGAAGGAAGGAGGGAAGGAAGGAGGGAAGGAAGGAAGGGAGCTGGAGAGATAGCTCAGTGGTTAAGAGCACTGGCTGCGGGCTGGGGATTTAGCTCAGTGGTAGAGCGCTTACCTAGGAAGCGCAAGGCCCTGGGTTCAGTCCCCAGCTCCGGAAAAAAAAAAAGAACCAAAAAAAAAAAAAAAAAAAAAAAAAAGAGCACTGGCTGCTCTTCCAGAGGTCCTGAGTTCAAATCCCAGCAACCACATGGTGGCTCTCAACCATCTGTAATGTGATCTAATGGCCTCTTCTGGTGTGTCTGAAAATAGCTATAGTGTTCTTATATATAATAAATAAATAATATTTTAAAAAAACAAAAAGGAAGGAAGGGAGGGAGGGTGGGAGGGAGGGAGGGAGAGAGCGAGCCATGAATTCACAGGTAAATGGATAGAATTAGAGATAAGTCATCCTGGATGAGTCATTGTGATGTCTCTAGTTTGTGCTTGGCATCTATCTTGGTACCTAAGAGCTGTTTGTCTCTGACTCAAGTTCTCAAGTTTCTGGAAGTTCCCAGCAACCCTGACTCCAACCCACAAATGTGCAGCTGTGACATCTGATTGCTATGCTATGTCTGGCTGCTGATTTGGCTTCTGTAAGCTGCTTATGCAGACACTCAAGGACTATTTTGAGGTTTTCACTTTTAAAAGCCCTTCCTTCTGTCGCCGGCCTCTGGGCAGCACATCACTGATTTGGGCTAGAGATTGTGGCCCTGCTAGAATTCCTAGTAGATTTGCTTAATTATAATCTAACTTGAGTCTGGTGGTCTTTTCCCAGTGGTCTCAAACTCCGTAACAGTATCCCAGACTTTGCAAGCCAAATATGGTATGTATTCGTTTATATGTGGATACTGGCTGTTAAGTCAATGATAATCAAACTATAATGCATAGAACCACAGAGGTTAGATGCAGAATAAGGGGACTAGATGGAACAGATATATCACATTAAGAAAATTAATACTTTTGGAAGATCTCACATGAGTATATGTAATCAGGCAAAAGTATATACACCTATTTTTACTTTAAAGATTTTATATTTGTTTATCTTTGTGACAAGGTCTTATTAAATATAGTCTTGGCTGGCCTGGAACTCACTATGAGACCAGGTTGGCCTTGAATTCACAGAGATCTACCTGCCTTTGCCTCCTGAGTGCTGACACGAAAGGTGTACACTACCACACCCAGCTATTTTTATTTTATAATTATGTGTGTACGCATGTCTGCATGTGGATTTGTGCTGGTGACTGCAGTGGCCAAAGACGTGCTCCTCTGAAACAGGAGTTACAGTGGATTGCGAGGCCACCATGGGTACTCAGAACTGAGCTCCAACCTCCACAAGAGTACTGTGTGACCTCAACCACTGAGTAGTCTCTCTAACCCCATCAGAAAACAAACATCCACGTCTCCTCAACATTGGGCCATAACATTTCTCATCTCTTCCACTCTAGGGAATGGTTTCTCTTGGCTTTTAGGTTAATCATCCTCCAAACCCTTTAATGGTCTCACTACATTTATATGCACTCCTACCAACACTAAGAAGAAAGCATGGTCCAACCACAAAAGGAAAAGACAATGTTGTTCTAGATGCTGACCTCCAGAAGAGGGAATGCTAGACAATGCCTTCAAATTCTGGTATAGTTTTTGGTAGCTTCCCTTCACTGGAAGCTTTTCTGTGGTGGGCAAAGTCCTGAGGGAGTCATGGGAAAGCAGAACTCACTGTGATGGGGGCTTATGGTGGAGTTGTACTGTGTACCAGGCCTTGGGTGTCTGGATTGAATACAGTTAGGGCAATTTTGTTCATTTGCTTCAGAACTTGTTCCTGTGTCCTCCCAAAGCAAGTGGTTCCTACTCAACCACCATCCAATTCCCACCCTTTATTAGTAGCCAACAGTACATGGTGAGTCAGGCATTTTTGTACCCGGCTGGGGAAGTCTTAAGCAGTGCAAAATGTAAATGTACTGTTTTGCAACAGACACTAGAAACTGTTTTAAATTTCACACTTGTTAAAGGTCACCATGTAGCCCAGACTTGCCCCAAACTCATGAACTTCTTGCCTTCTCCAAAATGCTAGGGTTACAGGCATGTACCAGAGATCATGAGTTGTTCATCCTTTAGATGTTAACTGGGTGTCAAAAGCGGCTATACAGGAAAATTGTCTGTACAAGGATATTAATGACAGCACAGTTTCTAAAAGCAGACCCTTGGATACTGTTTCAGGTCTAACAATAGGGAAATTAACTAAGTAAATTAACGCACACCTAATACAACTGTTACCAATAACATCCTAAAGAAAGGGAAAGGATACAATTCTGTTATAGTGTTGGTTTCTCAAGTTATATAGAAGCAGGACAAAGAGGACACATAAGAGTATACGGGAAAGAATTCACAATTGTGCTACAGTTGTCTATATAGGCATATATGTGTCTAGACACAAAATATACCATAGTCAAACAGTGATTATCTGATCTTGCTAAGATCACAGGTAGTTTCTGCCTCTTCTTTGCATTTTTCTGCCAATTTTCTGGCATATACATAATTTTTTTCTTTTTCTTTTTTTAGAGCTGGGGACTGAACCCAGGGCCGTGTGCTTGCTGGGCAAGTGCTCTACCACTGAGCTAAATCCCCAACCCCATAATTTTTATAAAAGGTTTATTTACTTATTATTTATTTATGTGTATGTATGTGAGCCTACATGAGTTTATGTGAACTACTTTTGTACAGGAGCCCACAAAGAGCAGAAGAGGGCATTTGATCCTCTGGAATAGGAGTGAGCTATCACATGGGGTGCTGAGAGCCAATCCCAGGTCCTCTGCAAGAGCAGCAAATGTTATTAAGCACTGAACAGTACTCCAGCGCCAAGATTACATTTCCTTTATCATGAAACACTGTCATAGATGTGCACATGCTTTTAATTTACATGAATAGTGTTGGTCAAGTGGCCTCATCTCCTTTCCCCTTCCACTCAAGTTTGTGTGTGTGTGTGTGTGTGTGTGTGTGTGTGTGTGTGTGTGTGTGTGTGTGAGGGGGGGGGGACGCTGGGATTTGTCCTAGTAGGGTCACTGTTGCTATGCTGAAAAAAAAAAAAAGACCAGATGCAACCTGGGAGGAAAGGGTTTATTTAATTTTCAGTTCCACATAGTAGTTCATTATCAAAAAGCAGTGAGAGCAGCAACCCAAGCAGGGTTGGAGTCTGGAGCTGATACAAAGGCCATGGAGGAGTGCTGCTTGCTGGCTTGCTCCTCCTGGCTTGCACAGTATACTTTCTTATAGAACCCAGAACCACCAGCCAAAGGGAGAGGGGGGCTCCACCCACAATGGCCTGGGCCCTCCCACATTAATCACTAATTAAGAAAATATCCAGGGTTGTTGGGGATTTAGCTCAGTGATAGAGCGCTTGGCTAGCAAGTGCAAGGCCTTGGGTTTGGTCCCCAGCTAAAAAAAGGGGGGGGGAGAAAGAAAGAACCCTACAGGCTTGCCTTGCCTACACACCTGTCTTTTATTATTTAATCTTTTATTAATTCTTTGAGAATTTCACATCATGCACCCCAGTCCCATTCATCTGGCATCCCTTGCAACCTCCCCACCTCAAAGAAAAAAGAAACCTCCTGCTGGAAGCTATAGTGTGTCATAGTGAGTCTTTTTTGTCCACACTTCTTTACTTGCAAATATTCATTGCAGTGAGTCATTGGTCTGGTTGAGCCTCTGGGTTCTGCTCCACTGTCAATATTGGATCCTCATTAGGACTCCTCTCAGATGTCCTGTTGTTACCTTGTGTCATGGAGATCCTGAAGCTTTGGATCTTCAGGACTGGCCTTTCACTCTCTCCAGAAGTTCACAGGTGGGGTAGAGGTTGGGTTGAGCCAACTCAAAGCCCTGGATCTGGGTCTGACTGGTAGCTGAGCTGGTCAGCCCTCCAGCTCTCCTGTACCTGCACCACTGGAGTGAGCTCTCCAGCACTGCCCCACTAGCTCACCTAATGCTGCTGTCAGCAAGGGGCAGGGCCAGCTCTCCTGCACCTGCACCACTGCAGTGAGCTCTCCAGAACTGCCCCACTAGCTCACCTAATGCTGCTGTTAGCAAGGGGCAGGGCCGCTCTCCTGCTCTCAAGCCCTCAGGGCTAGCTCTTCCACCTGCTATAGGTGTTGAGGGGCAAGGGTAAAAGAAACATCATCTTTCCCTTGCCCACAGCACCGCAGGACAGACAAAGTAGCACGGCCATCTCTCCTGCACTCACACCCTTGGGGCCTACAACTCACACTACCAAGGCCAGCTTTACTCTGCTGCCCAGGTGAGTCTTACACCCCAATATCACAGAGGTATTGTTTTTCCATTGAGGCACCCTCCCCTCTGATGACTCTAGCTTGTGTCGGGTTGACATCAAACTAGCCAGAACAGGATTCCCACCTCTTAATGAGTAAGGCCACCTTTTAGGAATTTACCAGAACTACGTTACTTTTGGGGGTAGCCTGTGGGGCTCATGCCCATGTTAGCTGAGAGTGGAGTTTGGCTTGATCCTCGGAAGCTGAGGGTGTAAGGACAAGGTAGAAGAGCCCCTAGCAGGAGGATCAAGAGTAGGCAGGTGCAGGGCAGTGGCCCCTCAGTCCAGCCACAGGGTCTGCTCCTCCCAGGCTCCCACAGCCCAGTGCCTGTCATCCAGAAAGATGAAGAAAACTGGAGCGAGGGGGCAAGTATAGTGGTTAAGGAAGGGACTTAAAGAACAGAGGCTAGTCCCATTCATATTCACTCCCCTTGCCCTTCTAATCTAGTGGGCACTCTGGTCCACAGCTACTTTCAGGACAGCAGGAATCTCTCAAAGGAATCCCAATTTCCCTGCCTCTGTCTCTATCTCTTGGAGATTAAGGTATGAACTGGGCAAAAGGAGGAGGTCTACTGGACACATTTGCTTTGTAGGAAACAAAAGATCTGTGTTTACTCTTTTGACAAAGACAGCTGCCCTCTCCTTGGGGGTCTCTAGTGCCTGTCTTCAGTCATTAAAGAGCACAAGATGCATAGTAATCATATCATCATCATCATCATCATCATCATCATCATCATCCCACAAATTAGCAGAGCCAGGCTGCTCTGACAGTCGTGGCATAAAGAAACGCTTTGTAAGAGCTGCACTGTACAAGACTCTGCTTCAATTTCCAGTACTGAGAGGAGAGGTGGGGAAGGAAAGCAAAGGAAGGAGAGAGAGACAGACAGACAGACAGACAGACAGACAGACAGACAGACAGAGACAGAGACAGAGACAGACAGAGACAGAGACACAGAGACACAGAGACAGAGACAGAGACAGAGACAGAGACAGAGACAGAGACAGAGACAGAGACAGAGACAGAGAGAGCACACGCATGCTGGCCCTCATAGGAATGAGGGATGGAGGAATTTGGGACTCTGAGCTTCTGAAGAGGGAGGGGGATTGCTAGAAGGCTAGGGTCAGGTAAAAGATGACATGGTGAATGGGGCAAGCTCTCTGTCAGAGGATGGGCTATCTGGTGTCCTCTCTCCAGCAGGAGAGGTAAACAGGCTGGTAGGTGGCAGAGCTGTTTCATTTGCAAGGCTGATCTGTTTATGTTTTTTTAGGGCAGAGCAGGCCCCAGGGAAACTGGCCTTGATTCTCGTGTCACTGGAAGAAAGGACATTGTCTTTCCATAGAGGTGTCCTACCTGCCCCTGTGCCTGCTTGTACCCTGCCTCAGACTCACAAACAACCCAAGCAGAGAATAAAGGGGGAGGGACGGGTAGGTAAAGATGGCGCTGGAGCTTCTGATCGGAACATCTTCTTCCACAGAAACTGACAGACTAAGGCTTTTTCCACAGGTGCCCAGCACTCCATTGCTTTCCATTTCTCACAGCAGGAGAGAGCAGACCCGCTGCCCTCCTCTCCTGCACGTGACCCCAAGCCCTCAGATCCTCAGAGACCAAAGACAGGAGCAGACCCTGTCCCTGCAGACAAGGGAAAGAGGGTAGAAGATAATGGAATTACCAGGTTCTTACCCACAAGAGGCCTGGTCAGGATTCCATGGTTGGAGGAGGCCAACTCCCTGTCTCTCAGTGTCCTATGCTGGTGCCTGGTTCTTTACAAGTGTCCCTTCTTCTCATCCCAAATAGGTGGTAGGAAGGAAAGCTCATGAGAAATCTCTAGTCTTGACCTGATCTTTCTGCTCATCTCCCTTTGCATCTGAACCTGAGGCCTTCATTATGGTTAGTCCTTGACCACCACCCCCCTTCCCTCCCCTTTCCCCTTTCCCTTCCCCTTCCCCTCCCCCTCCCCCTCCCCCTGCCCCTGCCCCTCTTCTTTCTCCTGAGGATTGAATTTAGGCCCTTGTACATGCTAGACAAGTGCTTTACCACTAAGCAATATCCCTATTCCTCTTTGAATTTTTGAGACAACAACTCACTAAGTTGCCCAGCAAGACCTTAAATTTGCAATCCTTCAGCCTCAGCCTCCCAAGAAGCTGGGGAAACAGGCCTGCAGACACTGGGTCTAGGGCCCTCATTATATAAACGAACAGTGCATTTCCCTAGCAATGGTATGAATGCTGGGAGCATCACTATAGCTCCCCAGAAGAGATAGAAAGCCCAGTGTGTTTTATCTTTTTTTTTCTATTTGCTCTCTACCTGCCCACCCCCACCCACCCCACAGTTGTGACCTAAGTCAGGTACCCAAAGGGGGATACTGGGCAAACCCTTTGTAAATCCAGGGCTCAGGGCTCAGGGAAAGGGGCAAAGCACAAAATGCTTTTGGCTCAAATGCCCAATGGCTCAAAATGCACCTCTTGTTCTACAAAACTAAATCACCCTCCATCCAAATCCCAAATTCTGAGATCCCAGTAACGTTTTGAAGCAGCTTCAGTAGGAAGGGAAAGAGCTTGCTTCCGGTCCCACCCTGACAAAGCTGTAGAGAGCCCTCCGCCCTTGTGTTAGTCTGGCTACAGCTGATAGAGTGAAGCCAGGGCATTTGAGTGCTCGTTGCAGGAAAGGCACACAGGGTGGGACAGCCACAGAGATCCGGGACAGACATGAGCATGGAAACTCAGAAGCAAGGAGAGCCCATTTCTATCCCAAGGGACCAGAGTACAACAGGAATGAGGATGTGGATGGATGCTGCGGCTCAGACCCTCCCTGCCAGCACCGAGAGTGAAGGTGGGGCCAGAGACTGTAGAAAGAGATACATTGTACAAACGTACACTGCATCACTGAATAATTGCAGACAAGAAAGATTAAATTAATATGGCTCCTCCAGTCCTTTGCATTCAATGTGTGGTCCACGGCCTCCCATAATTCTCAGCATCACCAGGAAGCTCAGAAGAGAAGTAAATAGACCACACTCAGATTTGCACACCAGGAAGTGATTCCCCTGATTGTTGGGGGGCACAGCCTGGTGTGAGCAGAGTTGTTTAGAGCAGGTGGCATGATTATAACAATTTCTCTCTTCTTACAGATATCCAGCCAACTTGCTGACCAACTCTGTCTGCAGCCAATCCCAGAAATCTCTGCTGCCCCACAGACCAATCAAAACCAGCTGAGCACAGTAGAAACTGTTCATATCCTCTTTACTACCTCTCTTACTGAACGACCTAAGTGACAAGCTGGCTAAGAGAAGGAGGCCCCCTTCCCAGGAAAGGCTGTTCCCAGATCAGGGTCTCTTCTGCTCTCCTCCCCGTCTCTTCTCCTTTTGCGGCAGGGTCACATTATGCCAGGCTGGCCTCGAACTTGCTATGTAGCCAAGAATGACCTTGAACTGGGATCTGATCCTCCTGCCTGAGATTGTATAACCAGTTCTGTGTTGTGCTTAGGATCAAACCAAGAGTTTTGTGCCTACTAGGTTAACATTCTAGCAACTCAATAAAACCAGGGTTTTTGAGCCCCTAATTCATCTTTAAAAAAAAAAAACTAGATAAATACACAAAAGGGTTGCATGCACTAAAGAATGGGGTAGATTCACAGACCCTCTAGAAGACACCCACGTACCCAACCTGCCTGCTTCCAACCGGCAGTGGCCTGAGTGCCTGTTCTACCCTGCCCTATGCCAGGGGCCCTAGAAGTGAGACATAGCCCTTTGTCTTACCTTGAGAACTTTCAGGTTAGACAAATCTGCCCCAGGAGAGAAAGATGGGTTTCCAATCTGTGAATGAGGCCTTGGGGTGTGTGCTATTAGAGGTAATAGGGTCCACATGCCCAGTAGGGATCTGCACAAAACCTCCTAAGGATGATTTGACAGATGGAGCCCACATTGTTTAGCTTTTGTTAAGCATCCTATAAGTAGTCTCTTTCCCTTTATGGAGGTGAGCATCCTAGAGAGCCTCGGCAAGCCAAGTAATGTCCCCCTGAAAATGTTTACCTCCTGACCTCTGGAACTTGTGGTGTCCAAGATGACAAAAGGGGCATTTGCAGATATGATTATGTTGTAAACTGGGAGATGGGAACACTACAGTGGGCCTTTGAAAAGAAAGCTAGAGTGGAAAGTCCACATGGATCAGAAAGACAGGAAGAGTTGAAGATGCTGTGCTCTGGCTTTGAAGGGATAAGATGAGACCATGAGCCACAGACCTTAGGCAGCCTCAAGAGCTCTCAATGCAAAAGAATGGGTTCTCCCTGGAGCCTCTAGAAGGAAAGCTAGCCGAAGGATGAATCCTAGATCTCTGACACACACCACAGTAAGATAGTAAGTTTATGTTGTCCTAAACTGTGAAGTTGTAATTCGTTACCACAGCAACAGGAGGCTGGCACACTTAGACCTTGCCAGGGAGAAACCGGTGCCTGCTGGGCTAAAGCTGCTGGGGAATTCTGCAGCCAGCAGAGCAAAAACAGCCTGTGGTGAGGAAAGGGGGGGCTGGGTAGAGTGCTCAGCCTGTGACCTCACCCTTGCCTGCCCTGGCACCCTGAACTGTCAGCCTGTGGTTATATGCATGACCAGGCCCAAAGGGGATCCTTGCACAGTCAATGCTGTGCCAAAGGTGGGGGTGTGGCAAGAAGGCTGCTGTCCACCGGGGAACCCAATCACCCCCCAGGCTGCAGGCAGGAGACAGGCAGTGACTGGACACACATTCTCTCTGCTGCTCCACATGAGGCATCCCAGAATTCTCCTCTTTTTTTTTTTTTTCTTTTTTTCGGAGCTGGGGACCGAACCCAGGGCCTTGTGCTTGCTAGGCAAGCGCTCTACCGCTGAGCTAAATCCCCAACCCCATTTTTTTTTAATAATCTATCCCTGCACCCTCTTGGCTTCCCCTGGGAGAGTGGGAGATGGGACTTTATGGCTGGGGTATGGGAATGAGGACACAGCCTCAGGTCAGTGGCTGAGCAGCTAGATGGCCTTGGGCAAAGGACTTAGCTTCTCTGAACCTATCTCTTCTTCTAGAAGAGAAGTCATATTCTACACTTCACAGGGTTTTATGGTGTCATAACGCATGTACGCAGTTCCAGCATAGAGAAATCCCCCACCAGTGCTGCTGGCATTTGCATCGTTTTACATGGTCCTGAACTGCTCACCAACACAAATCAAAGCTGATCTTTCCTGCTAGGTGCTGAGTTCTTCAAAGGAATGTGTGCTCTGCCCATCTCTGTATCCTTGGCATTGCTATACCTGCTGATAAGTATCGGGCGAGGAATGGGTTTCCTATGTTCATTATGGGTGACAGTCACTGAGCTAAATCCCTAACCCCATCACTGTCACTCATAAATAAGCGAATGAACATATAAAGCCTATTCCTCATCTGATACACACACACACACACACACACACACACACACACACACACACACATCATATGAGGGAAGCAGACAGCATACATAGAAACAGAATATGTTTGTGGTGTTTTCTGAAAAGCAATGAAGCAGAAAGAGAGGATGGGTAGGGAGGGGAGTGGGTAAGCTGCTAGTATGTGTGGTGGGAGGTCTATCAAGATGGCCCTGGAGTAGACAGGAGTGGGATATCTGGGAGAGCTTTTTTAGAAAGGCGCGAGGGATCATGGGAGAAGAACAAGGAGGCCAGAGAAGGTGTATCACAGGGTGAGAAGAAGGCAATCACTAACAAGGTCTGAAACGTAGGGGTCAGATCACAACAGGTCTTGAAGGTCACAGGAAAGAGCCTGGCTTTTATTTTAAGCCCAAGAAAACCACAACAGGGCCTTCACATGCTCCAACTTACATGTTGAAAGGATCACCCAATTGCTGCACTCAGGAGACTCTAGTAGGAGGCAATAGTGGGAACTGGGAAAACTGGGCCCATTGCTGTAATGCAGGGAAGAGGCGATCATGGCTTGGCTGTTAGAAGAGACTAGAAATGGCCCAAAAGGCTACCTATGAAGGCTGCGCCAAGAGGGAACGCTAATGGGTTACATATGCAAGGGTGAGAGAGAGAGAAGAGTGTTGGGGGGGGGGGGAGTACAGGGTGTGTGTGTGGGGGAAGTAAAGTGGAGAATTATATGTCAGTGTGCCTTTGGGGTACCCGGATTATTCTGAGGGGGAAAAAAATTCTAGTTGTGTTTGTGGTGGCGTTTCTGGAAAGGTTAACATTTGGCTCCACAGAATGAGCCAAGCTTGGCGGGCATCATGGACTCCCAGAGCCCCCACCTCCCAGAAGAGCCTAGATAGAGCAACAACAACAAAGACTAGTAACAATTTGCTCTCTCCACCCTGCTGTCTTCCAGCTAAGACACAGGTCTCCTGCTTAGGGACTTTTGCTCAAAATGGTCAACTCTCGACCTCCAGACTGCCACCTGCAGCACCTTCCATTTTCCTCCATCTCTGTAGTCACAGAAGTCAGTTCCTCATAATAGTTCTGACTCCCCATCTCTTTGGATAGAAATCTAGAGAGCAGGTAGGCAGAGACAGAGGTACGTAGATAATTGGTTTCGTTTCTCTGGAGAACATGGGCAATTCATGGAGTCTAAAGTTCAGTAAGTGTGAGGGGGAGCGAGGGCTGTGAGAGGAGGGCTGGGCTGAATACAGATCAGATAACCCAACTAACTTGATTACACTGTATCTGTCTCCTGACCCATTTGAATTTGCTTCTCTCTGTACAGTCCCCACACCTAACCCTTTAGTCTCCTCTCTTCTCCTCATAAACAGTTGTAGGCTCCATCTTTGTGCCCTTTTTGGAGAACTGGTACTATCTGGGAAATGTCACATAACCCCTGGAACGCCTAACTCCCACCTCTTGGCTTCTTTGATATGAAGAAGTCCTACTTGCAGTAGCAAAGACACTGAGTAGAGGGCCCCAACTCATGCCAGCAGACAGAACTGGATTGGGTAAGGTGGTATCCCTTTAACCTTTATACACCTCCTGCTCTGCTTTGCCATGGTTTCCCAACAAATGTCACTGCCAGCTACCCTGATACTGCTTGGATACCTCACACTGCCACTCCCCAGAAGGAAGTAGCCACAACCAGGAGTGCCCAGGGTCCGACCAACTGGCCCTTGGAAGCTTTCTCTCTGAGTCTCATTCTCCCAGCCAAAATATTGGACTCTGCGGGATCCTGACTTGTATGGTAACTGAGAATATGACACCCTAGCAGGCGTTGGTAGACAGTAACAAACAATCTATTAAAAGAGGTTTTTTTCCTCGCTCTTCTGGGCTGCCCAGCTAGCCTTATTGCGAGATTATTTTGCTCTCTGTGCTCTTCCTGTCCTTCAGAAGCCAAATTTACTATGGATGTCGGCAACCAGGGAATGGTTGTCAAGGGCCGGGCTTTTAGAAACGCTGTCTGTTGCCTAGGAAACGTCACCACTCTGATTCCCTGGGCTCCCTGCAGTCAGTGGGTTCTGGCGCCATCTGCTGGATACAGAGCCCCACACTGCTCCTGAAGCACCCAAACCCGGGAGTCTCATCCCTGAGCGAGGGAAGGCTCCGATTCCACTCTACCACCTCTCTGTAGAAAAGTTCTTTACTCCTTTTGCCCTCAGACTTCCCTCAGGGACCAGAGGCATGCAAAGGACTTGGCCTCTGCGGACTACAGGGAAGGTGGAAGCCATGTCCTTCCCAACAGCGAAAGGAAGCCGACCCGCGGAATGGGGTCTGGAGGAAGTCCCTCCCCTTAATTGATTTTCTGTAGTGCGGAATCCGGAATCCGCAGTGCAGACTTGCATTTTGCTTTTCACTAGCCTGCGTCTACTAGGAGAGTGCAGCCAGAATGAAGATGCTAGGGTTGGAGGTGGGAGACTGACGGTTGGGGTCACAGCAAGGTCTTCTCTGTCATCCTTCCTAGCCATTCAGTTCCTGGTGACCTAGTACTCTTGGCTTCTTTTCCCTTAATGTGAACCTTCCTTTTCCAGCAAGACAGTGGCCAAATAAACCGCTGAAGTTTAGTTCTTTCTGCCTCACTCCTAAGAGACAGCAGCAGACACCCGAGGCAGAGGACATGACTTCCAGATGATTGCTGTCTGGGGTAGCCCCTGCCCTACACCAAGAGAAACCTGTGTGAAAGGTGCAGGGCAAAGTGGGTTATCTGAGATTCAGGATCAGGAGACAGAAAGCTGTTTGCCTCTAGTGAAGGTCTTTCTGAGGTCTGAAGAGAAGTAGAGTCTGAAGAGAAGTAGAGTCTGCCTTCTATCTGTCCTGGCAAAATGCTATCCTTTCTGTTCAGATGCTTTTGCCCACCTCTAGCTGAGCTGGGAGAAATGGTGGACAGAGGCTCAGAAGCTAAGAGGACAGAGCAGAAGACTGGGGACCAGGTCACCCCCCATATTCCACCCTAAGCTGAGCTAGAAGAAAGACAAGGCCAGGAGAATGATTCGTGCACCATGCCTTGCAGACGAAGGGCCCTGCTGTTCAACAGCTGTGTGCTCGAGTTCAGTCTGTACTTTCTAAGCATTGGTCTTCCAATGGCCTGAGTCCTGTCTGTATGTAAGGCCTGGCTCAGATTCTAGGCCTCACCGGTCAAATGGGAATTTAAAAGAACAAAGAATCAGTCTAAGAGCAGCAGAAGGAACTGTCCTTACACCCCCATGGCTGAGTCCCTCTCCCTCTTTGGATCCCCTCCCCAATGGGAGAGGGATTAAGGGCAGCTGGTCATTCCTCCTTCCTCCTTTCTGGACTGGGTTATCTACTCCTTGATTGACACCAGGACAACATAAGTTGAAATGACCTTCAGGGGAGAGTTAGCCCAGACCTCTCCTGAACTCCTGGGTCATGCCGTTTGAAATCTCCTGTTCCCTGTTTTTGTGGGGAGGGGGGTCAGGGAGGAGCAGAAGCAAGAGAATGCCCAATGTACCTCTTCCATCTGTCCTTACAGTGCACCAGAGAGATGGCCAAAATATTCCTGCCTGAAGTGATAGCAGTGTGGTTCTCCTGGGCCTCCCACCCTAGCACCACCCCTACTCATCTTTCTATCATTGTTGGAGATGAGACCAGCAGCCAAGGACAAATACCCATAGGCCTACTTGGCTGCATTTTCCATGCCCACGCCGGGGCCTAGTTCAGGTTGCTCAGACTAGTGTTACTGTGCAGACCTGGGGCACTGGCTAGATGCCCATCGGTGATCTATGGTCTCTCCCTGCCCATGTACCTCTGCACAACCACAGTGACCCTTCTGCCTTCGATGTGGAGAGTTTGACAG
This sequence comes from Rattus norvegicus, assembly GCF_021556685.1. Classification (NCBI taxonomy): domain Eukaryota; kingdom Metazoa; phylum Chordata; class Mammalia; order Rodentia; family Muridae; genus Rattus; species Rattus norvegicus. The sequence goes on from NC_141537.1 coordinate 58,611,761, forward strand.
CAGAGTCTTGTTTGGAAAGTCCAGACTGATGGGGTATGCTCCCTGAACTCAAGCGTACAGCTGGGTTCGCTCTCCATTCACACCAATGCTGTTTCCCACAAAGGGAGGTTCTAGGGAGCTACCATAACACAGACTGGTCTTTGATAGGCCATGTTTGTGAGAGCAAAGTGGAAAGCACCCTTGGCCACATAGCACCAGAGAGTGCCAGAAACACCTGCCAAGCAGGCAGGACTCCTGATGGGCAGAGTTCTGCTGACCAGGCACTGCCTCTGCATTTTTACTTGTTATGACCTTCCTTCCCAGAGCGTCTGTTCCACTTGCATATTGACCACAGTGGATGAATTTACAGCCAGAGCGAGCATGTCCTCTGGGTTATCCCCCAGTCCCTAGCTATTCTCTCACAGGATCCTTTGGTCATGAGGTCATGGGAGGTCAAGTACTGAGTTATCTGAAATGGTTTTCTATAGCACATACCTCTTTGGAGTCTCAGAAGTCATGCTATTAGAAGCATAATTGCCTCCATAACAATTCTCAAAGTTTGCTAAGTATCAGAAGCTGGGGGACTCGGTGTCTATTCAGAGTCCCAGGCTCAGTCCACTCCCTGGAGCAGCCTGAATCACACCTACTGTGATGCTTTATTTATTCACTTTATGAAATCTAGACCCCTTCGGGAGATGGGCTCTGGGTATGTCTGTGGGGGTTATTGAGGTGAGACCTGCCTGCCCACTGTGGGTGGCAACATTCCATAGGCTTATGGTCACTCATCACTCTCCTCTTCCTTTTTGTGATCCAAGGCTTCAAGACCTTTCTGCTTTGACTTCTCCACCATGATGAAGCCCTGGAATTGTGAGCCAAGACAAACCTTTTTCCACTTAAGCTGGGAGTATTTCTTCACAGCAAGGAGAAAAGAAACCAAGACACCCACTGAGCTAGAACTTCCTCTGGAAAGGTCAGCCAGTGCTAATAAACATCAGATCTCTGGGGCTCACTAGGTTGCAAAGTAACCTATTCTAATGTCAGCTGTTGGTCAATGAGATCTAATTCAAGGGGAAGCTCTCCCTTTGATCCACTCAACAGCTTGGTTCAGAAAGAACTGGCTTGATACTTGTCTAAAAGGCCAGATCTCTTCCCTACAATGGAATGGGTCATGCTGCTCCTGCGGGGTGGCCTCAGCTAGGGGCTGCATCCCCTCATCTAATACCACCTTATAGGATGCAAGCCCCCTCCCACCAGCTAGGTCATCTCTGTTAGGTGCCCCCAGAGCCACAGACTCTAGGGCAAAAGGCCTTCAGGGACTCTCCACACAGCTCCCTAAGCACCTCTGAACTCCACCAACAACTTGGCACCCAAATTTCCTTCCTAGTCCTGAAGGTGCATAAAGCTGGAAGGCACTTTAGTAAAAACCTGGTAAAGACTCGGTGTTCAACAGTATGAAGCCCACAGCCAAAGGGCTTACTGCAAGTCCAGCCTGGCTGAGATCAACCATTATCACGGTGTGTGGAACCCCACCATGGTAGTCACGGGGGCATTTCTGGATCATTACCACAAACCAGATCTTTCCTGCCCTCTGATCTTCCCCGCCACTGGGGCCTTCCCAGGTTATCTTCCTCTCTGCCCATCTGAGTGACGACTATGTCAAAGCACGACAGCTTGGCTCTACCAGCGGCATGGGAAAACAATGTGAATGTTTCAAGGACCACCCGACACACACACGCACAACTTTAGAGACTTGGTCTTCAGTCAAGGTCATCCTGGTAGCTGTACTTTCCTGCTAGAACAACCAGACATGCTTTCTAGGAGGTCAGAAGACCATGGACTGCAAAGTCTGTTCAGTAGGGAAATGGAGGCTGCAGACAGTCTTGAATCACAGTAAACAGTGGTAGCTCACCCATCTGCCTTGGGACAGGGGAGTCCCAGCTGGTGAGGTCATAGGCCTTGAGTGGTCAGGGTCACCTCCATTCCATACTCCCACCTGTCCAAGGTTGCAGTGGGAGCTGCAATGAGCCCTCCCGTGATAGTTTCCATTTGGAGGAACCGCTGGCCAGCAGGCTCAGGCCTGGGGGTCATCCTAGCATATGGCCCACCCACCTCAGTATGCTCTCAAGTATGGCATCCCCACATCTTCCAGTAGAGGCCAGTCCCTGATGGGACTCCCCATCACCACCAGGATAGGGGCCAGTCATCCTGAGGGCAAAGACAGAAACAAGATCCCAGAGGCATTGATAACTGCTTGATTTATTCAGATTATTTAATATATAATGACACGATTGTGACCCCAAAGTGTGCAAAGTTAAAGCCTTCAGCTGCAGCTGAGAAGAGAGGGCAGGGACGGTACACCTGGGGACAATGGTGAGTCAGGAATGAAGGGCAGGCGGTCATCATCAGGCCCTCCCTGGGCTCAGAGACGGGGAACTAGGCTGAGGAGCAGGCCCCATGGGAGCCTCAAGCCAGAGGAAGGGGGCAGAGACCTCCCCCTGGCCTAGGGTCAGAACCCACAGTGCCACATGGCTGAGAGGACAGCACTCCAAGGATGGGTCAGAGGCAGGGTCAGGAGAGCACCATTTCCTGGGAGGAAGGGGGCAGCGAGAGAGAGGTGCCCTATAGGAGAAGCCAGGAGGGGCTACCTTCCCCAGGGGTCAGAGTTGGATACTGGGCCAGAGCAGGCTGCAGCAAGAAAGACCTGAGGCAGGCACAGGGCCTGAGAACCAAGGCTGACTGGGCTCAGGGGGCTGAGGAAGGGGGAACCCAGAAGATCTCACGGGGCAGCCTGGCACAGGGGGCTACCTGACTCTGTGGAGTTGCCCAGAGAGGGGCCACAGTCCCCTCAGGGACTCCACTCCTCTCCCTGGAAAGGAGCTGGGGAACCCGTAGTGCAAATCTATGGACCACTCAGTTATGGAGGGGAGCTGTTCCCGGAGTGGAACCCCGGGGTTCTCCCCCTCCACTGCCTTGGCCGCCGCCGCCGCTGTCCTCAGTACAGCCGCTTCTCGTAACTGTGAAGACAAATAAGATGGGGCTAAGAGAAGGTGTGTGGCCCCTACTCCCTTCCCAGCATCCTCTTGCCCATGGAACCCCCAATTTGGGATAGGACAAGGGGCTGTAGACCTGCCTCTCAGCCAGGGGGCTAGAGGAGGCAGAGGTGGCCCTGGACCTCTGTCTTCCTCTGGCCAGGGCTCCATGAAAAACCATGCTGGTCCCAAAGAAAGCTGTGCTCCTTCCAGCCAATGAATGCCACACCTGAGTGAACTGTCCTTGATGGCCAGGAGGGCGGGGCAGCTCAGGAAAGCACAGTCGTCCCCACGGAGCAGACTTCAACTAGCTCAACCTTCAGTATCTACCATGCCCACCATGGATGGTTTGACTCAGGTCCTTCCTAATGGGGCAGCCCCAGGCCTGTCACTACAGGCATCTCTTTGTACCCCACAATGAGCTGTGTGTTTTGATTGGAGGAGGGGCCGTGGTTGGCCTCCTCCACCATGGTGCGGGGAATGAGACCCAACTGGGTCTTCGTCTCCTGATCACACTCCAGCACTACCTCCCTCCCAATCCCCATTCTCCCAGCCCATGGCCCACCCCGACTGCCCCTGCTCTATTCTACGCCTGGCCCCGGCAGCGCAGTTACTTACACGGCAGAAAGGTATAGCTACGGGAGGGTGGGGCAGAAAGAGACACAGGTTAGATGCCCGCCTAGGCTTAGGGAGATGGGTCCTCTTGACCGGGGTGGGTTGCATGACTACAACTACGGCTGCCATCTAGCTCGGCCCCCAACCCAGTCACACCAGCATCATCGGGCCTGGCATCTGTCTCTCTGCCCGTTTCCCCACCAGAGGGTTCATGCCCCCATTTTCTGCCTGACTGCCTGCCTGGGGCCACCACCAACAAGAGCCCAACACCAATAGCCCCCACTACCAGCCACCAAGCTTCTTGAGCAAGCAAGAGCTAGGGAGACCAGGTAGGACTAGCAGCCGCACCTCCCATGCCCTGTCTGGGAGGGAGGGGAGCAGCCAGCCTCCACGAGGCTCCATGACGAGGTTCCAGGGTGGACTGGGCTCTGTAGACAGGGTAACAGAGTGGCCCTGGAACCTCGGTTTAGCCTTTGAACCTGTCCAGCCCAGCACCCGTCAGCGATGGTAAGGAGGCTCCCCACTTACGAGTGTAGGCCGTGCACACCGCCCTCTATCTGGGCTGACATGGTCCGCTTCTCAAACTTGAGCTCTCCTGAGTACATCATGGATCTGTGAGGTGGGCAGGTGAATAAGTCAGAAACACTGCCCCACCCCTCACCCCCAAATGAAGAGAAGACAAAAAGAGAAGAGGAAAAAGGGAAACCTCCTGGGGCCCCTCTGCTGCCCCCTCAAGTTACAACACTCACCGCAGGACAGACAGGCTTTGGGCCCCAATATCCTGACAGCCATGCTGGATCCCTGCTATGAGGTAGGGCACAAACTTCTGAATGGAGCCTTTATCCTGGATGGAGCCCGAGACACCCTGTGCGATCTTCACTTTGTCCCCCTCACTGCATGGAAGGTGGGGAGGTTGAGCCAAGCAGTCCGAGGTCTGCTCAGGGTACAGATACAATACCACCCAGAAGGATCCTCCCCACAGCAGCCACAGCCGCAGCCACATCCTAGGCCACGAGAGAGACGACATAACCCACGCTCTGGTCTCCAGAACCTGGGATACCATCTCAGGTATCCGTCTGAGGTCAAGGGCATGCGGGAGTTCAAGGGCATGAGGACAAACCTGAAGTATCGCTTCTGGCTGCTGCTGCTCTTCTCCATGGCGTCCAGGGAACCCATGCCTCGGTACTTCTTAAGCCTCACCCCGTCTGAGAAGAAGTATTCACCAGGGGCCTCCGTGGTAGCAGCCAGCAAGGAGCCCATCATCACTGCAGAGGCCAAGGTTGAGGGCTGAATGCCTCCCACTCCACAGCGTTTATTCTAACTGCCCTGTTGGCGTCTAGTGCTCTCCCGCCCATGCCAAGGGTTCCCCTCACCTGTAGAGGCTCCGAGCGCCAGGGCTTTGACCACATGGCCCACAGTCTGGATACCACCATCAGCTATTACCGGCACCCCAAAGCGCCGGGCATACTCAGCCACCTTGTAGACAGCAGTGCCCTGGGGTCGGCCACAGGCCATCACTGGGGAAAGGGGGATGTAGGAGACAGAGATGAAATCAGTGTGAAGGTCTCTTCTCCTTGTATCTCTCCCCACCAATGAAGAAAGGATTGTGAGAGATGGTGTTTCTGAGGCCTAAGGTGGGACCTCACAGCAGGGGAAAAACCATTTCTAGGTTCCTAAGACACCCACCACCAGCAGCACCAGAAAGGATATGGATCAAGGGATCAGTGCCAGCCCTCAGAAGCAGGACCTCAAGACTGGTGGCCTCGAGCTCCAGCTGCTGGGGAGACAGCTTCCTGTAAATGAGTCCTTTACACTAGCAGCTAATACCTAATAGCTGGGCTATTAGGACCACCTTTGGAATAATGTTTTGCTCTCGGGAGATGGGGCGGGGTGATACTGCTCTATTACACGTGGCAATGTGGGTTTACGAAACTCCTGGATGTTCAGAAACCTGTTTTCTTCATGCCACATGCGATCCAAACCCTCAGCTGTCTTCCAACACACACCTTATAGGAGTGTTACACCAACCTTAGAGAGTGATATCGGGGTTGGGGATTTAGCTCAGTGGTAGAGCGCTTGCCTATCGAGCGCAAGGCCCTGGGTTTGGTCCCCAGCTCCGAAAAAAAGAAAAAAAAAAAAAAAAAAAAGAGAGTGATATCAACAGCATCTCCACAACCAGTCTGAAAAGCAGGTTGGTCCGCTTCCAAAATGCCCTTTATCTGCCTACACCTGCCTCTTCCCACAGCTATGCCAAGGTAAGGTGAAGCCTGGGTGCTGGCCTGAACTCCCCTCCTGAGAACCGCTTGGTGGGGCAGACACTCAGTTTGTACACAACAGGAATGAGGCTGTGAGGCCACAGTGGACCAGGGTGGCTCAAAATGGCAGTCCTTCCCCCTCTCTGGATACCCACCTTCCTGAGTGATGCAGATGGAGCCACAGCCCATGCCCACACGAAGCCCATCCACACCGGCATCGATCAAGTTCTTGGCCTGGGCCGCTGTCACCACTGGGGATGGAGGAATGTGAGGGTAGTGCCTCCACCCTGCCCAGGAGCATCCTGGGATCTTCGTATACCTCCCCCCGACCTAAATGCTACTCGTTTCCCCCTTTGCCTATAACAATGCCATCACCTAGGAGTTCTGAAGGGCCGAGAAGGGACGCTCCACACTCACCGTTTCCCCCAATCACCTGGAGGTGGGGGTACTTCTGCTTGATATAGTGCACCATGGCGATCTGATATACTGAGTTCCCCTGGGATGAATCCTGTGAAGAAGCTCAGGTTAAACAGCCAGGTCCCCTCATGGGAATTGAACCAGCACCCAAAAGGCTGCTGCTAACTAAGTTAGACACTAAGCTAAACAAGTGAACGTGTATAAAGTTGAGCTCAGTGCCCGGCTAATCAGGGTAAATGACCTTGTACGTGAGGGAGGGCCGTAGTAGGTTCTGGGCTCGACGATTAGCCTAATTCTGATACCAGAGAAGCAGAAAGAAAAGCAGGGAGCAAAGGCTTCATAGAGGTGAAATGGGCCTCCCAGGCCATGCAGAGGAACCCGCCACCTCCTTACTAGTACTATGACGTCAGCACCGGCCTGAGTGAGCAAATCCAGACGGTATTTGTCATCCTCACGGGTGCCCACAGCTGCCCCACACAACAGCTGTTTGTGGGAGTCTTTGGAGGCCAGAGGGTAGTCTCTGTTCTTCTTCAGGTCTGTGCGTGCAATAATGGCTACCAGCTCGTCTTGATCGTTGACTATGGGCAGCTTCCCTGACCAGGAGGAAAGAGAAGCGGGGTAGTGGGAAGGAAGAATGGGATGAAAATGGAGAGACCCCTGAAGTACCCAAGGCAGCCACTAGGGGACAGCACACACCCAGGACCTGGACCTCTTCCCAACAATCAGGAAGAAAAGAACCTTCCCAAGCAAGGCTCTTCCTGCCCTGGCTGGTTGGTGGGACAGGCAGCCCCTGAACCCTGGCAGCTTTTCACTTGCTGGGCCAGGTCACTGCACAAAATACCCAAGACAAGGTCTTAATGCGATTGCCCAGAGGGAGGGGCATGGATCCTCTCTGCCCATATCAAAACCCAAAGAACTCTCTACAGGGGGACCTGGGAAGCAAGAGCCCATAGGAACTTGATGTATGTTATACAAACATCAGTCCCATCAAATGCATTTAACTGCAGGACTTTTCAGAGACTCTGAGAAGTCAGTGGGCAGTTTTTTCTTTCGTTTGGTTTTTGACATGGGAGTTCCCCCACTATGAAATTCCGGCTGGCCTGGGACTCCCCAGTCCTGGAACTCCCCCTCAGTCCTTTCCCAGACTTCTAAGGCCAGAGAGTTCTTTTACTGTGATAAGCACCTCTCAGGGCTAGTTTGGAAAAACATTGGGAAGACACCTAATTGGGAATAGGCTTCTGTAAACAGATTGCAGAGTATCGGGGATCCTGCTCCACACTGCCTAGGGTTATTCAAGTTTCCCCCAAGACCTGGTGTTATTATTGGACTGACACGAGGGGCTGAGGAATAATGGAAACCCTGCCATACAGGAAGCTGGGGTGCCTCCTCCCCGGTACCTTTCTTGCTGCGCTGCAAAATCTCATTTGCCTCTTTCAATGTCACACCTGCTGGAGCCACCACCAGCTCGATCCTCGGCGTCATCACCTGTGGGGCCAGGAACATTTGCCTGCAGGTTGGCAGGTGAGAGAGAAGGAGCCAGGCCTCCCTCTGGTCCCTGGTCCCAGGCACCAGTCTGGGGCCCCTAGGTGTGGAGTTCCCAATGTGCTGCAGTTCTGCCTTTCCCCTGCCCTGCAGGCACCTCACTGAGGAGGGTGGTGTGGTCCTTCTCAGCGAGGAAGTCGATGTCTCGGGAGGTAACGATGCCCACCAGCTTGCTCCCCATGGTGCCCGTTGCGGTGATAGGGATACCAGAGAAGCCATGCTGTATCTTGGCCTCCAGAACATCACCCACGGTATGTGAAGGGCTCAGGACCACAGGGTCTGTGATGAAGCCTTGCTCAAACTTCTGTAGACAGAAGAAGAGAAGAGCTAGCTGTAAGAAACCCAAAGGTGGCACGTAGTCTGGACGCCAGGGACAAAGGGGACCCCAGTGTGCAATTGAGAATCGAGAACCTTCAATAGGGTGAGGACCAATGGGAAAGGGGGGGTTAAGCCCATATTTCATTGTAAGAAGGGCACCTAGGACCCAGATCACTTAGAAGATAAAACAGGGAGTTGGGGATTTAGCTCAGTGGTAGAGCGCTTGCCTAGCAAGTGCAAGGCCCTGGGTTCGGTCCCCAGCTCCGGAAAAAAAAGGAAAAAAAAAAAAAAAGAAGAAGAAGATAAAACAGACTGCATCTTTTTGAGGGCGGGACCAGTACTTGCCTTGACCTTCCGCACCTCATTGGCCTGGAACTCTGGGGTACAGTTGTGGTGAATGAAACCAATTCCTCCCATGAGCTGGTATAGAAGGGAAGTATATGGGAAGAGCAAAGGCTAGCCTCCTCTTCCCTTTGCATACACCCCATTCCCTTTCAGTCCCCCTGCCCTGGAGTCCCCCACCCAGGCAAGCAACTCACAGCCATTGCAATGGCCATGTCAGCCTCTGTCACGGTATCCATGGGAGACGAGATCAGTGGTGTCTTCAGTGTGATCTTCCGGGTCAGGGCTGATGTCAGGTCCTAAGGGTGGAAGCAGGGTCCATTGAAGGGTTTTATCCACTGGACAAACGGTCGCCAGCATCTGTATCCTGCACAGGCCAGGCCTCGTGACACAGGGGTGGACAGTACAGCGCTTGGGGAACTGACATTCCACGTGAAAAGAGTGGATGTGAGGCACATGGTCAAGGTCGCTGCAGTTGAGGTGAAAGCCACAAGGAGCACCAGGCCCATAATCCCAACATGTGGCAGGAAGATTAGAAGTTCAAGGCTAGCCGTGACTAATATTGAATTCCAGGCCAGCCTGGATTATATGACACTAAGGACAATAGTAAAAAGGAGACAGAAGGAAGAGGAAGGGAAGAGAGAGGGGAGATCAAGGTTAAGCGACACTGGGAGTGGGGTGCATGGATTCTAGGTGACAAGGGTTGGTGGTAAAGGGAGGCCCAGGGAGGCATCTACTAGCCAAACTACTAAGGAGTCTGGAGCTCAAGAAAGAGGTCAAGATTGTTAACACAGGTCACACATCCCTAATCCGAAGATTCCCAAATCCAAAATGCTACAAGCTAAAGTATGTTTGAGTACAGACATGATCATCACAAGTGCCATGTTCCACACCTGACCTCACGTGACAAGTCACCTTCAAATGCAGAAAAAATACTCTTATAATTGCCCCCAGGCAGCGTGTAAGATGTATATACAATATAAATTCATTTTGGTTTAGATTTAGACCCATTCCTAACTTTACTATATATATATATATATATATATATATATATATATATATATATATATATGCAAATGTTTCTAAAAAAATCAAGTCTACAGGGTTGGGGATTTAGCTCAGTGGTAGAGCGCTTGCCTAGCAGGCGCAAGGCCCTGGGTTTGGTCCCCAGCTCCGAGAAAAAAAAAAAAAAAAAAAAAGTCTGCATCTGAATGCATTTGGTCTTAAATGTTTTGGATAACAGACACTCTACCTAAATACATTCACAGGTTGTCTGTTTACACATGGACCTAGACCATGGACCCTTCTGAGAATCAGGCCAATAAATACTGATCTAGCCCCCAAACCATCCAAACAAGCTCTGGATTCAACCTTGGAGACTCATAGGCCCCTGAAGCACATTACAGATTGTGAGCAGAGCACTGGGCCCACACCCAGAAAATTCAGTCTCCTCTTCCATCGAGCTCCAAGTAGCAACCGCCTTTCTGACAGAGGCCATAGGACAAGGAGACCCTTCATGACTAGGCTGATATCTTTCTAGTCCCTCTCTTCCTAGCAGTCAGACCAGAGTTCGGCTCAGAGCCAAGATGCACAGCCCAGATGTGCAATAAACTTTGTTAAACTAAGTGGCTAAAGTGAGAAGCGCTCCCGATTGCTGTCATAAGGGAACAACCAGAACAGGCCAAATCCCCTCCCCCCCAAAAAAAATCTCGTCTGGGTCGGCTCTACACACAGGCTAAGGCTGGGTTTCCTCCGTGTATAAGTGACCTACGGCTGCGTGTGCAGGCTCTCAGGCCTTCTGTGAGAGTGGAAAGAATAAGCAGAAATGGCCACAGAAATGGGCACTTTACACAGGCGTGAGTTCATGACAGAATCTCTGCCTTTGCCTAAATTGTCTTGCACCATTGTCTCTACCCTTCTCAGCTTCTCGGCCTTCTAATTATTGGCTCCTCCCAGATCATCGCCCCAGTCCAGTCCCACTCCTTCAAACTCTCCTGCCAGTTCTTGTCCATTATGGGTCAGTGCCCAATTGCTGAACACTGTGTTCAAAGTGATCATAATTTTAGAGCACAGCCCTGGCTCAGCACTTCAGACAACAGCTAACCCTTATTGTCTATCGAATACAGCAGCCACGCCCAGCCCTTCTCCTCACAGGGCCTTTCCTGTGCCAACCCTCCAACTTCTTCAGTGCCGGCCAGGGTATCATCCAAACCCAGAGGCCGCCACTCAAGACTCCTAAGGATCTCCCTCAACCCAGATGTTTCTGCCCTGTACACTGTGCGCTGGTTCCTCCCACAATGCAAAGGGTCAAAGGCAAAAATGAACTCCCAGGGACTTCCCGCAACCTGCCCTTGAACAAGACACGTCAGCCCCCCTGAGCCAAAGGAAGAGGCACTTACCACTTCATCAGCTATGAAGTCTATGAATCCTGGGAGGATCAGGAAATCGCTGTGAAGACAGACAGAATGAGAGTGACTGGTGGGCGAGGTGTCCAAAAGCACCAGGGTCTGCTATCCTAGGGTTGGCAGCAGGGTGGGGCGGGTAGAGGGGCAGAAAGGCTGGAATCCACTGATCCTGTGGTCCCAGAATGAGAGGACTTCCTCACCACTCATAATGTCCTGATAGCTTCAACCTCGGGGACTAGAGCCAAAAATGGCAGAGGGTCTACAGACCCAGAGGCCATCCAGAGTTTGTGAAAGGACACAGAAGTTGCCTATAGGGTCACACACAGTACATACAATGCATGCCTTTGAAGACTCCTCAATCTGTGGTTTACTGGCCAGATTATCTGCTACATAGCCAGGGATAATACTGTACTCATCTTCTTGCTTCAAGTGATGGGAGTACCTGCTGCCAAACCTAGCTTCCCTTTCCCCCTTTAAAACAGCATTTTACTGTTGTCTAAAATGACCTTGAATTCATGACCCTCTTGCCTCCGCCTGCTGAGATTACAGGTGTGTGCCACCGTGGCTGGTTTGAGATTTCTGCCTTGACAGGCGTGGTGGTGCACACCTTTAATCCCAGCATCTAGCACTCAGACAGAAGCAAATGGATCTCTGTGAGTTTGGGGCCAGCCTGGTCTAGAGAGTGAGTTCCAAGCCAGGCAATGGTATATAAAGAGACCCTGTCTTAATTTTTTTCTTAGTCCTAACAAAAGCAAAGAATAACAACAACAACAACAACAACAACACACACACACACACACACACACACACACACACACACACAAGCTATACTTGGGGGGAGGTGTCATCCCTATAATCCTGGTACTTTGGGAGGCAGAGGCAGAAGAATTGGGGTTGAGGTCAGTTTGGGCTACAAGATCCTGTTTCAGGGGGAAAAAAAAAATAGCAAAATGATAGAGAATCTGGGTTAAGGAGGTAACTTGGTAATAGAGCATTTGCCTATTATGTACAAAGTCCTAGGTTTGATTCCCAGCACTGCAAGAGAAAAAGAAAACACACAGAATCTGAAAATAAGTTTGTGATACAACAAGACCCAAGCGCAACTCAGCACAGCCCAAGGCTGGGACTGCTGAGTCACCAAAGTTCAGAGCAGCTGGAGGGACCCCAGAGGGCTGAGCTCAGGACATGTTCTGACAGAGCAGGCACCGGGACAGGAGCAACCAACACACATGGGAAGGAGAGCCAGAAGTCCAAACCATTGGGACCCGTCAGAGCGCAGCATCTGTCCGCGTGAGTGACAGCAGGAAGAGTAGGCCTACATGGTACTTCTACACTGCCACAGTTCAGGGACACTATGGGCACAGTCGACCTGAAGTCACAGGAAGTCTAGATGGACACACTCTGAGCCCAGCTAGGCAAAGCAGGAGGCACGTGTCATGCAGAAAACAAAAGCCACAGGGCAGCAAGGCCCTGGGTTCGGTCCCCAGCTCCGAGAAAAAAAAAAAAAAAAAAAAAAAAAGCCACAGGGCAGATAGGCGTGCAGTGACTAATTTGCCACCAAGCCTAAAAGAAACTCTTAAGAGTTCCCTTCAAACTTCTCTAGGAGAGCAGCAAAAGGCCAATCAAAGATATAGCCCCTCTTCAGTTGTCAAAGACTACCAAGGCAGCAAAGAACTTTTACCTATCTTGACCTCCCCTGGCAGCCAGTGAGCCCTCTGTGACTCACTTAGAGGCCAGAGAAGAAACGCTAGAGTCTGGGCCCATTGGCATCTTCTAGATAAAATCACCCTTCATGAGGGTGCCCTGGTCAGAGCAACAGGAAAGTTGCCGGACAAACAGGAATATTTACGAACCAGGGTGAGATGGCAGGTGACAGGCCACAGATGCTACTGATTCTCCAGTAGCACTACTCTGCCCTAATCAAGGGTTCTGATGCTCCTTCTTGGCAGGGACCTTGTCCTGCAGCCAGGAGACACAGCTAGCGCCAGGCCTGCAGGGAGAACTGGCTGAGGGCCCACAGGAAAATGCAAACTAAGCTTGAGGCAGACAGGTAGGTCTCTACCTTTCTCCAAAACGCCACGTGGAGTGGGCCTGAAGGGTTAGCACAGAATATTCATGGAGGGCACCAGTCCCAACATATGGGCAGGAAACCACACAAGTGGAAAGGGGGCTGGACTAGATATGAAAAGAAAGGGCCACTCTACTGCCCAATGGGCCCCCTCCTGGGAATTATTATTCCACCAGCTGCTTCAGATGGGATCCTGGGACCTTCCTGCTTTCATGGTGAGGCTTGAGGAAGGACGACATCCTGGATCATGTTGGTTAAAGTCCCCCTAGAATAGCCACTTCTCATTTTCCCGCATATCCCAAGGCCTCTCTAGGATGGCCAAGACATCCAGGAGGATAGCAAGGGAGCAAGCTGGCCTCGGATCTAGCCAGTTATCGGTCAAGGCTCCCTGGGCAGTGATGTCGCTGTGCCACGTCCCTCTCTATTCTTGGTGCGAGCCTCCTTCCTTCCCTTGCCCAGCCCCCACTGGCCCCAAGTCACTCTTATTGGGCGAGGGCATTCGGGCGTCAGCGAGGAACAGCCGTGCACGTGTGGGGCGGGGGCCAGGAGCCGCCGGGCGGCGGCGTGCTCACCCAGGTAGGGCCAGTCTCAGCGCTTACTTGTAGGTGAGGCCATCCGCGTTGGCGAAGAGCTGCTGCGCGGTGAGCCCATCCTCGGGAACGTAGCCGGTGCCGCCGCTGATCAGGTAGTCCGCCATGCTGCTGGGAGATACCGCGACCCGACATAAACACCGGCGCGGGCCACCCCGCTGCCACTGCCTCCGCCGCCGCTGCCGCTGCTGACGCGCACCGAGGCCACGCTGCCGCTGTGGGCCGGGGGCGGGGGCTGCGGCTGCGGAGGGAGGCCCTGGGCGCCGCCCTCTCCTCCAGCCCCTCCTTCGGGGATCTCTGCCTCCGCCCCTCGTCGCACAAAGGCCCTGCCCGACTCGCCCTGCTGCCGCTGCTGCACTCACGCCCCGCAATGGCACCTCGACTCTGGCGACCAGGACGGGGGATTGCGGGCAGGATGTGAGACCAGAGAAAGAGCCAAACATAGACACGCCCCCTCCGCTCCTCTTTCTTCAACATGTTTCCCGGAATCTCAGCAGTGTCCCTCACAGGGTTCACCCCTAATCTGGCTGGGCCCCTTAGATTCCTTAGGCCACCGAGCCCTTAGTCTCCCATTACCTACGCTAGGGTACCTCTAATGTGGTTCTGCGGTTCTGCCTTTTTCTCTATAGTCATTCTCCCAACACGGATAAAAAAACCCCAGAGCCCTGAAATATCAATCTGAACTCAAAATTCCCCAGACGCAGGAGATGGGCCCTGGACTACGATTCTTACCCATACTATTCATGCAATTCCTAAGGAGGAAGCTTTTAAAAAAATGCTTGATATTTGAGTCTGCAGTCTTCAAAGCATTTTTTATAAATGAGCACATATACTCCACAAACTATTAATTGACAGTTATTGGGTCTCCTCAGGCATAGGTGCAATGCAAAGCTCGCCCCAGACTACACACACACACACACACACACACACACACACACAGAGAGAGAGAGAGAGAGAGAGAGAGAGAGAGAGAGAGAGAGAGCCCTTGTTCTCAGCTCCTGAAAGATCTAGAGAACAGGAAGGTTAGTCTAGAGAAGAAAATTTGTTTTGAGTAGGGATAATAATGTCAGGCTAGAAGTTGGGGAAAACTCAAAGTTTTGGGGCAGTGGCATAAACAAGTATGCATATAAATAAGGACAGAAGCAGGCAATTTAAAGTCACCCCCACCTCCCCCCACCCCTGCTTAGGAGAACTTTAGTGGTCAGTTCTGAGTGGCTAGAAAGACCCAGATATCAATGTGGGAGACAATAAAATTAGGTAGCAAACCCATTCACACATGCAGGAGGTGGCCAAAAGTGTTATCCTAGATCATTACCCTTTCCCTCAGCCACTAGCCTGCCCTCCAGAAGTTCCCACACTTTTGGGGAGAACACTAGGTGTCCTGGAGACATTCTTCCCCCTCCTGTCTTGAGAGCTGCTGTGTGGCTCCTTCCCTCCCCGTCCCAGGAAGGCTGGTTTGTTTACCTCTCAACAGTGTGGTGACAGCCAGGCCCAGGGGAGCCTTGGCTTCCAAGCCACCAGGCTCTCTGGGGTGCCCAACCTCCCAATGATGCCCCCGGGACCCTGCCAGGAAAACAGAGGCTGTTCCATCCATGTGCAAAGGGAAAGGAAAGTCTCCCACAGAGCTCAAGTGCTACAGAGGATTTACAGATGTCTTCTTGGCTCTTGGGAGGGGGGCACCAGTGAAGCCCAAAGGATAGGGCCTGGTGTGAGTTCTGAAGACCTTGGAGCATCAGAAAGGAGAGGAGACTGTGGAGTTCTTGGCAAAGTAGGGATTGGTATCTGCTTGCCAGGAAACTCCTCTGGTTCTCCAACACTCAGGGTTTCATTCTCAAAGCCTAGGCCATACGGGGAGCCAGCACTAGAACCTCTTGCTTGCTACCAATAGTCAGAGCATCGGGATTAGGCAGAAGACACACCCTGGTCATTCTGAACTGCCCTTCCCAGACACAGAAGAAATAGCTACCATGTCAATCACAGGCTCTGAGCATGGCCTGCCCCAGTAGTCTCTCTGGGCTTCTACGGAACCTGCTATGGGTCACTTTTCCCTACACCATGCTTCAAGACTGGCTCTGGTTCAGGGTTCAGCCAAGGATGGTACCCAGGAGAGCAGCTGGACCCTACCACCTCAGGTAACTTTAATGTGTCATCTGCCCCAGCTTAGGACTTCGGGTCCCAGGAGAGGAGGCTGGCAGCCTTAGCTATGGGGAGGGTCACCTTCCCAGTGATTACAGACTTCAGGGCCCTGTCTCCCTCCTGCTTTGACCTATGTCAGAGCTCTTCATTACTCTAAGCTGCTGGGCTCAAGGCTGAGTTAGGCTGTCCTTTTCTAGAGACTTAATCCATCCCCCTGACTCCCCCCACCTCCCTCTTCCTGCAATTCCCCAGCTGCTTCCTCCACAGGGAGGAGACACCAGGCAACCAGTGGACCTCTTCATGGAAAGGAAGGGCAGCTGGTCCCCCGAGACTCTCCTCCTCACAGCTTCAAGGGCAGGGGGCAGGTCCAAGCCAGGGGAATAGGGTAATGGTGTCCACCAGGGCACCGAAGTTCAGGCAAGCAGCCCAGAGGACTCTATCTGATCTGAGGTTGTTTAGAGGAACGAGATTTCAAAACACTTTTAGAGGGGGAAAGGTAATGACAACATTAGCATTGTTAAGCTGGGATAAGCTGTCAGGGCTCACCCAAGTTCAAGCCAGGGAGTCCAGTAATGCTGGACTCGAGCCCAGCGCTTCTCATAGAACCCTTGCCTCTTCCTACACTTCAGGTTGGTGGAGGCGGATGGGGGTCTAGCCGTCAGGTTTTGAATCTTATACTGCCTGGCTGGGGTTCAAGTTTACACAGGTCCTTCAGAGCCTAAGTGGGGCACAGGAGGGTGTGGGGTTGGCACTGTCCCTTTGATGCAGCAGTACATCTGGAAAAGAGATGCACCTGCCTGAACTCTGAAATTCTACAATTCTAGCTTCCTTCAAGCTCACAAGTGCCACGGCCCGCTACCTCCCATATAGTGGCGCCTCTCTAAAACCCCAAGCCCTCCCTCCAACCTACATTTCTATTATTAAAAGATGGGGGGGTTGCTTAAGCCTAAGTCAGTTCTAAAAAGACAACCAGCAACGGCACGAGGGGCTGGACTTCAAGCCCCTAAAGCTGTTAAAAGTTCTTACGTAAGCGGCCAGACCCTGGGCAGAACTACCTGGCTAATTCCCCAGACCACCCTTCCCCCAAAGCCCAGCTGCCGGGTCACCTCCCCAAGCTGCTGAACACCAGCAGATGGGGTAGAGAAAGAAGTCCAAATCCCCTGGACCGGAAGGACAGTAGGATTGCATTGCAAACTGTGATACAATCCAGAGATTAGCCGCTGTCTCTTTTTTTTTCAGCTAGTTCCCTTGAGGCCCAGTTCACTGCCCCAACTCTTTCTCCAGCGACCCTCATTCATTGCCTTCCAGAGCCCCCGCACTGGGGTACAAGTCTTTCCAGGGAGTGAACAGCAGCAGCCTCACTGGATCTCAGTGCCTCGTGAGGAAATGCGAGTACCTTCTCCTGGTCCTAGGGAAACACTCAATCCGGACACCCACACCTACTGAAGACAGTTCTAGGAAGAAGAGCTGAAGAGAAAGCAACGTTGGACCGGGACTTCAACAAACACTTTTTGTACCCCAGAGGTCGGAGCCATTTGCACCAAGCGTCGCTGAGTGTGTAGTATGGGTCGGATCTTAGATAAAATTTTAGGGAGCGATATTACAACCTGAGCTCTCTCCCCAACTCCCTGGAGCAACGCGGCACTGAACTGTTTGCACAGTGTCCGCCTGCATCTGCCAGCCAGAGTCGGGTGTATGACAGTCTGCGTCTGGGAAAGTGGAATGGCAGTAGAGGGGACCTGCCCCTGGCCTCCCCCGCAGTGCTACCGGGTCTGCCGGCGCTACCGCGCCCTTCTCTGCCGCCCGCCCCGGATGCGCCCGCGCGCCTAGCCCTGGGCGTCACCTCTCCGGCTCGTAGCCGGCCTGCAGCAGGCGGGCGCTGTACCGCTGCGCCGCGGTCTCATGTCCCGGGTGTTGCCGGGCTCCGGGCTCTGGAGCAGCAGCGGCTCCGCCTCCCTGCAGCAGCGGCGAGAGTAGCCCGGACTCCGGTGGGGGTGAGAGCGGTTCCTCCATGCCATGCGGAGGCCGCAGCTCTGGGCGGCGGGAGCCTCTCCCCAGTAGGCTCCCGGACCAGGGAAGGCAATAAGAGCCCCAGTCCACTCCCGAGGGGGCGTGGCCGTGGGCGGGTCTACTGCAAGAGGCGGGGCTGAATGTTTGGAGGCGGGGCTTTGGAGGAGCTGGTTTGGGGTCCTGGAGTCCATCGGGTTCCGCCCTTGGCACTACGCTCTGTTCCGCCCCCATGAGCCGCCACTCAGGCTCAAGAGTAAGTAGATGAACAGATGGTGAGGTGGAGCGAGGTTTGTGTTCTTCAAGGATCCAACTGAAGAGGACCTCCGCTGTACCCTGTCTCGTGCACCTTCGAGTTTCTCCTGGCTTCATCTGAGGAAAAGGAGTGTGCAAACACCAGGGTAATGAACCATCATTACATGGCCTCTTGGAGTGCTTCCAGTCCTGGGCAAGAAAGGTGGGGCACTCCATCAAACCCTACCTATTCGACAACCCCCACCATTTCTTTATACTGCTATCCAGGGAAGACAAACATGCTACTGGCTCCTGAAGGAAAAGACCCTAGTTTTACTCTGCTTGCAGTACCCCTTTACAAGGAAATAGGGCTGAGCACACAAGGTACTCACATTTGCTCATCTGCTACCTAGAAAACGCTTTCTATTTCAGTTTCGTTACTATTGTCAGCTTTCATAAAGCAACTCTCTGGGAAAGCAAGGAAAAGAGTTCTTGCCTTCAGGCAATTTGTTTGAGGAGGCCAGTGGATAGAAAACAAACAGCCGACAAGTCTTACACAGAATGCTTTTTCAAACACCTGACAATCTGAGGAATAAATAATAAACACTTGGTTATCTGGGTCTGGAGAGATGGCTCAGTGATTTAGAGCACCGGTTGCTCTTCCACAGGACTCTGGTACGATTCCAAGCACCCATATGGCAGCTTACAACTATATGGTTGTAACAGGTAATCTGTTGCCTTCTTCTGGGTTCTTCAGGCACTGCATGAACCTGCTGCACGGATACACATGTAGAAAAAACACCTACACACATAAAATAAATAAACCTTTAAAAAGCTGGATGATCTGCTGGTACTAAGATCCATCTCAAGAACCCCACCTGGCTAGTTTTACGTCAACTTGACAGAAGTTAGCTCTGCCCTTGGCACCAGACTCGGTCGTGGTCACTCTCCCTCCCACATCTGAACCAAGGATACCTCAATTGAAAAAGTGCCTCCCTAAGATCAGGCTGTTTGCGGGCTGGAGAGACCGCTCAGCGGTTAAGAGCACCCGACTACTCTTCCAGAGGTTCTGAGTTCAATTCCCAGCAACCACATGGTGGCTCACAACCATCTGTAAAGAGATCTGATGCCCTCTTCTGGTGTATCTGAAGACAGCTACAGTGTACTTATATATAATAAATGAATAAATCTTAAAAAAAAAAAAATCAGGCTGTTTGCTTAGTGATTGATTGGTAGGGTCCAGCCTACCGTAGGTGGTACCATCCCTCATCGGGTGGTCCTGGGTTCTATAAAAAAGCAGGCTGAGCAAGCCATGCAGATCAAGCCAGTAGGCAGCACCTCCCCGTGGCCTCTGGATCAGTCAGTTCCTGCCTCCAGATTCCAGCCCTGCTTGAGTTCCTGTTCCAACTTCCTTCAGTGATGAACCACAATGTGCAAGTATAAGCCAAATAAACCCTTTCCTTCCCAATTTGCTTTGGGTCATGGTGTTTCATCACAGCAATAATAACCCTAACTAGGACAGCCTTTAATGCAAACACTCAGAAGGCAGAAGTAGGATGATCTCTGTGAGTTCAAGGCCAGTCTGGACCATATTACTTACAAGTTTCAATCCAACCAGGGATGCACAGTAAACCCTATCTCAAATTGATGAATGAATGAATGAATGAATGAATGAATGGATAATAAATAAAACCAGGCAAACAAAGAAAGAAACAAAGAAAGCAGAATTATGACCACACGTGGTGGTCCAAGACTGTACTCAGAGGTTGAAGTAATAGGAATACAGAAATTGGGATGGTTTGTATATGCTTGGCCCAGGGAGTGACACTATTAGGAGGTGTGGCCTTTGGCGTAGGTCTGGCCTTGTTGGAGGAAGTGTGCCGCTCTGGGGATGGGCTTTGAGACCCTCCTCCTAGTCACTAGTCTCCTCCTGTTCGCCTTCGGATCAAGATGTACAACTTTTGTCTCTTCCAGCCCCACATGTGCCTGCACACTGCCATCCTCCCACCTTGATGATAATGGGCTGAACCTCTGAACCTGTAAGCCAGCCCCAGTTAAGTGTTAACCTTATAAGAGTTGCCTTGGTCATGCTATGTCTTCACAGCAATGGGAACCTTAACTAAGACAGAAGTTGGTACCAGGAATGGGGTATTGCTGTGAGAGGCCCAACCATGTTTTTTGTTTGGAGGAATGTGGATTTTAGGACTTTGGATTTGGGAAGCAGTGGGATGCTTTAAATGGGGTTTAACGGACCATCCTAGCAGGAATGTGGAAGATGGTGCTGCTGAAGGTGATTTGAACCCCTGCTGGCTCAAGGGGTTTCAGTGACAAAGAATTTTAATATGTGGCCTAGAGACTGTTCTTGTGACATTTTGGTGACGAATGTGACTGCTTTTGGCCCTTGTCTGAAGTGTCTGCCTGAAGCTAAAGTAAAGAGATTTCAATTAATTGCATTGACAAAGGAAGTCTCGGAAAAGCCCAGCATAGACTTGTCCTCTAGTTTGATCTTAAAAAGAGCTTCTTGAGAAGAACAGCAAGCATAGAAAGGAAAAATACAAAATGTGTGGTTCAAAGAATAAAGGGGCACCAGGAAATAGAATGGAGCAGAATCCTGTCTGCAAGGAGATAAACAGATTAAGAAAGTAGTGACAGGGTTGGGGATTTAGCTCAGTGGTAGAGCGCTTGCCTAGGAAGCGCAAGGCCCTGGGTTCGGTCCCCAGCTCCGGAAAAAAGAACCAAAAAAAAAAAAAAAAAAAAAAAGTAGTGACCTGGAAGCAAGATCCCACCCTGCTACGCTTACTGTTTATGCTTTTGAAATTGAGCAGGGCACTTGGTTACTGTTTTCATTTGGACTTTTAATCTGAAATGAACTACAATCAGAGAGCACAGCTGTGGTCCAGGTCTCGAGGCCGGGAGACACAGGCTTTTTCTGGATCGTGCAGAATAGTGGCCATGAAAAAAAAGCTTAGGCCTAGGCATAGTGGTACACACCTTTAATCCCAGGAGACGCAAATGAGCAGATCCCTGAGTTCAAGGCTAGTCTGGTACAGAGCAATTTCCAAGCAGAGAGGAACTTAAATCCAGACATAGTAGTACATGCCTTTAATCCCAGAACTCAGGAAGCAGAGGCATACAGATCTCAGAGTTCAAGGAGAGTTCACAGAGCAAGTTCCAGGACAGCCAAGCTTAGGCAGCAAGGGAGTTGGAAAACAGAAAGCTGGTGATGATGTAATAGATAAAGGGGGGCATGTTCCAGCTCCAGCAAGCAGCAGAACTCAACAGCTTTAGCCATGTGGCTCTGGCTTTAGAGTCAAGAATAAAAGAGACTATAGCAACAACTGATGCTGGCTGGCTGGAGCTAAGAAATTAACAGTGATTAAGAAGAGACCAGCATCACTGAGGTAAAATCTTCCAGGAAGCATTTTCTGAGAGCACAAAGACCTGTCTTCCAGAGAGAGCCAAGGTTGTACCTCATGCCGCAGCTGGACTTGGTAATGTGTAAGAGTCACCTAGGTGGTACTGGCTTTGAAGGCATGAAGGCATCATGGAGAAAAGCTGAGGCTTGGCACAGTGAGAAGCCAGAGAAGGCCATCGACGAAGGTGCGGCCTCAGTTACAGTTGACCACCCAGAATTGAAGGGGCCATGCAAAAAAGTTGAGACTTGGCACCATAAAGGGAGCCTATGAGAGGCTATTGGTGAAGCCTCGTTGTAATGAGAAACCCCAGCATATTGGAGGTGCCAGTGCCATGGGCTGATCACCAAGAACAGCAGCAGCAGTGCAGTGGATTCAACCAGAGCCTAGAGTGCTACAGAGGGCAGAACTGGGGAAGTGACCTTTTTGAATAGCCCAGATCTTGTGTGCATCTCGGACATTGGAACAAGAAGCTGTAAAGTTGAAGTTGCCTTGGAGACCCAAGATGTTAGAGATGCCAGAGCCATGGGATGTCTGCCAAAGAAAGCAGCTAACGGAGCAGAACCAGCCCGGGAGAAAGAAATGTGTTGCCGTCAACAAAGATGAAACGAGTTGGAGATCTGAAGAGCGCTTTGACATCAGACATGGAGATGCAGAGTTTGGAGTTTGCCCAGATGGCTTTTGGTCATGTTTGGTACAGTATTTCCAAACTATAACGTTTTGGAATGGTAATATACATCCTGTGATGTTTACGGTTTGTGATCTGCTTCTTTATTTTGACTTTATAGGGGATTACAGTTAAGTGATTGATTGAATGAATCTCAGGAAAGACTTTGAACTTTGGACTCTTAGCATTGTTGCGACTGCTATAAACCTTGAGACTTTTGAAGTTGGACTAAATATGTGTTGTATTTTGCTGTTTCAGTTTGGTTCCCCCATAGACTCATGCGTTTGAACAAGGCTGTGGGGGCAGGGAGTGGAATGTGGTAGTTTTTATGCTTGGCCCAGGGAGTGGCACTATTAGGAGCCTCATTGGAGTTGTTGTGGTTTTGTTGGAGGAAGTGCTTTGCTGTAGGAGTGGGCTTTGAGACCCTCTTCCTAGTGACAAAGAAGCTTCTGGAAGATATCATACCCAGGTGTGGATTGCCTACCCAGCTTGGGTCTGACAAAAGACCAGCATTCATCTCCCAGGTAACTCCATCTCTAACATAGGTTCTGAGGACCAATTGGAAATTACATCGTGGGGTTGGGGATTTAGCTCAGTGGTAGAGCGCTTGCCTAGCAAGCGCAAGGCCCTGGGTTCAGTCCCCAGCTTCGAAAAAAAGAAAAAAAAATTACATCGTGCATACAGACCCTAGAGTTCAGGGCAGGTAGAGAGGATGAATCGGACCCTGAAGGAGTCCTTGACCGAATTAACCCCTAAAACTGGTGATGACTAGGTGTCTCTCCTACCTTATGACTTATATAGGGCTAGAAACAGTCCTTATACTTTAGCACCCCTCCCCTTTGAGATCCTATATGGGAGGCCCCCTCTCATGCTGCCTAACCTCCAGTCTGATGTCTTTTTTTTCATTTTTTTAAAGATTTATTTATTTATCATATATAAGTACACTATAGCTATCTTCAGACACACCAGAAGAGGGCATCAGATCCCATTACAGATGGTTGTGAGCCACCATGTGGTTGCTGGGATTTGAACTCAGGACCTGTGGAAGAGCAGTCAGTGCTCTTAACCCCTGACCCATCTCTCCAGCCCCCAGTCTGATGTCTTAACTAAATAGGTCCAACATAAGTTTCTAAAATCCTTAAAAGCCCTCTCCACAGGGTCCAGAAGCAACCCTGGCCTGCCATCAGTCAGGTTTATGAGTCTGCTCCTCCCCTAATCCCCATTGCTTTGAACCAGGTGCTGAAGTCTAGATTAAGAGACAAAACCACAGGACTCTGGAACCTCGCTGGAAAGGACTATGATCCTGACCACACCTGTGGCTGTTAAGGTGGACGAGGTCAGGAAGTGAATACACCATTCCCACTTTAAGCCTGTAAGGAGAGAGATGATCCAGCAGCTGAGGCCCCAGCAGAAGAGACTTGCGCGCGAACCTCCACAAGAACAACGGAAGCTCACCCCACTGTTCTCTCTGCTAAAACTGGGACTCCAGTGCTCCTGATCCTGCTTGCTTACTGCTTATACTTGTTACACCAGCCAGTAGCCCCCTTACTAGCTGGGTACCCCGAGGGGGCGATGCAACAACTTCGTCATCAAGTTCACAGTGGCTGGCAGGAAGGCTGGTTGGACTGCCGGTTCTCAACTCCTCTCTCCCCAGACTTAACACAGAACTGTTGGTTACCAGAGAGGGACTCTGCATTGGAAATAAGGTACCCCAGTCCTTTCCTACCTTTGCAACCACACTGTAACCCCTACTGTTACAGAATACATGAATACAGAATACAGTGAATGCTTGGTGGGCTTGTTCCTCAGGGCTCACTCCATGCATTATGATTGTAAACATGGCTGAGGATTTTTATGTTCTACTACAGCTTGTACCAGAGTAACTTATTCCTCTGGGGAGGATGTCTTCAACCAGTTACCACCTCCAAGCAATCAAGTTAAAAGGGTGGCCATTTCCACTGTGTTACTAGGTTCTCTCCTTGACATAGGGCTGGCCAGAGCTGCTAGTATGGGGGCCTCGGCCCTAATACTCCAAGATAAAAAGTACAAGGCCCTACTGATGGTAATAGATATATAAGAAATGAAAAAGTTGGGGTTGGGGATTTAGCTCAGTGGTAGAGCGCTTGCCTAGGAAGCACAAGGCCCTGGGTTCGGTCCCCAGCTCTGAAAAAAAGAAAAGCAAAAAAAAAAAAAAAAAAGAAATGAAAAAGTTCATCACGGTCCTGCAAGATTCACTGTCCTCCCTGGCAGGAGGAGTCTTACCGAACAGAAGAGGCCCAGGCTTGCTGTTCCTCCAGCAGAGAGGGCTCTGTTACAGCCTTAGGTGCAGTAGAAATATTGTTTTTCAACGGAAAGAGACTACAAGACAAAAAAAAAAAATGCTAACTTTGACTTGTACTCCCTACACAACAAATGTTTTAGTTAGGTTTGTTGAATAAAATGGATTTATTCTCAAACAAGACTAGGCCATGGAAACATCTCAAAGGATTCAACGTGGCCCAAAACTGAAAGGGGAAATGAGAAAGCTAGACTGACTCCATGACAGTCCACGAGACTAGGCCTAAGAACTAGTCAAGTCCAGGCAAGTCAGTTACTAGAAAAAAACCGCAGGCTCCAGCCTCCAGGCCCTGGTAATGGTTCTGGAATGCCTAGAGATAGAAAAAGATAAAGGTCGCCTACTCTGAAATCCCCCTAATCTGCTTTAAATCGGGCCTATGAGCTCACTTGGTTGTCATTCTATCTTGGTAATGAGAGACCCCAACATGTTGGACTTCTATAGAATAAAACACACTTCGCACTTACATACTCTTTGGGTCTGGGCTATCATCTTCAGCAAATCATAGACCCTCACAGGACATGGTGTGTCTTCACAGCAAGTAACCCCGTCTCAGGCAGTGGTGGTGCATGCCTTTAATCCCAGCACCCAGGAAGCAGGCAGATCTCTGAGAATTTGAGGCCAGTCTAGTCCACACAGCTAGTTCCAGGATAACCAGAGCTACACAGAGAACCCCTGCCTCAAAAAAGCAAAACAAAAACAAGAGAAGGGATTCAGAGATGCTGTGGTAGGTGCTTGCCCAGCCTGTGGGATCCAATACCACAAAAGACAAATAAAGAAAGCAAACAAACTTGGTGATCTTTCTGCCGCCACTTCCCCAAAGTACAGTGATTACAGACATGCAGGACCATGCCTCTCTAGAGCAGACTTTTGGTCTGTTACACAAAGGAGATGTGTTCATGGTCAGATTTAGCATTTGTTCAGTTAGGATACAAAGTACCATACACACACACACACACACACACACACACACAGTATATATACACACATATAAATTTAGCTTAGATCTGCATAGGAGAGAAAACTATACAGGTATTTGTATTTCTGATTCTGGCTTATTTTACTTAATATTTTTGGTTTGCTTTATTATTTATAATAATAACTATTATTATTATATTATTTTGAGACAGGGTCTCACGTATCCTAGGCTGGTACTTAAGGACACCACTTAGTTGAGGATAACCTTGAATTTCTGATCCTCCCATCCCTTGGATGCTGAGGACACGGTCTGCATCATTGTGCTTGGTTTCTGTTATAGGCATCAAAGCCTGAAGTGTTGTGCATGCTAAACAAGCACTCTACCAACTGAGCTACACTCCCACCTCCTTTGTAAAAAGTTTATTTATTTCTTTATTATATGGTATTCTGTCTATGTGTATGCCTGCAGGCCAGAAGGCACCAGATCACATTGTAGATGGTTGTGAGCCACCTTGTGGTTACTGAGAGTTGAACTCAGGACCTCTGGAAGCACATTCAGTGTGCTTAGCCTCCGAGCCAACTCTCCGGCCCCACTCCCATCTCTTAGACAACTTCTTTTTCTTCTTTGTCCCTCCTTTTTTTTTTTTACATTTGTTTACTCGTGTGTGTGTGTGTGTGTGTGTGTGTGTGTGTGTGTGTGTGTGTTTGTGTGGGTGTATGTGAGCGCGCACACACACCCACACGTGTATACTCATACCACAGCACACATGTGGAGATCAGAGAACAACTTTGGGCAGTTCGTTCTTTTACTATCTAGGGATTAAACTCAAGTCATCAGGATTGGCAGCAAGTGTCTTTACCTGATGAACCATCTTGCTATTACAACTCGTCTTGGGACCTTTTCTATACAGAGAGGGTTGGGGGGAGAGGGAGAGGGAGAATTAGAATGTGGTTGCTTGTTTAGTTACTATTCTATTGCTGTAAAGAGACACCATGACCAAAGAAACATGTATAAAAGAAAGCATTTAGCTGGGGTGGGGGTCCTGCGTATAGTTTTAGAGAGTTAGTTCATTATCATCATGGGAGGAAGCAGACAGGCATGGCTCTGGAACAGTAGCTGAGAGCTTTACATCCTGACCTGTTGGCAGGAGACAGAGAGACTCTGCGCCTGATATGAGCTTGAAATATCAAAGCCCTCTCCTGTGACACACTGACTTCAAAAGGCTACACCCTCTCGGACAAGACCACAACTCTTCCAACAAGGCCACACCTCCTAATCCTTCCCAAACAGTTCCACTAACCAGGCATTCAAATGTATGAGACTATTGGGATCGTTCTCATTCAAATGGCTCATACTTGTAATCTCAGTGTTCAGAAAGCCCAGGAAGGAAAATTAACTATGAGTTCAAGGCCAACTGGGGCTACACAAGGACAGCCTGAGGTATAGAGTGAGACCTGTTTAATTTTTCCCCTTTTCCTAGCCACATGTGAAATTTTGTCTCTCAAGAAGACACCATTATGGGTTGGGCATGGTGGCACATGTCTTTAATCCTAGCACTGGGGAGGCAGAGGCAGGAGGAAATTTCTGTGAATTTAGGTCTCCTTAATCCACATAGCAAGTTCCAGGGCAGCCAGAGAAAGACCCTGTCTCAAAACATCACGTAAGGGACTTGAGGGATGACTCAGGGGTTAAGAGCACTCCTCGCTCTTCTAGAAGGCCTGAGTTCAATTCCCAGCAATCGTGTGGTGGCTCACAACCATCTGTAAAGGAATGCTCTCTTCTGATGTGTCTGAGGACAGCTACAGTGTATTCATATACATACAATAAATAAATACATCTTTTTTAAAAAAATACCATTGTGGAAGGGGGAGCTCGAAGATGGCTCAACAGTTAGGAGCACTTGTTGCTCTTATAGACGACCTGGGTTTAGTTCCCAGCACCAACATGGTGCCTCACAACCATCTATAACTACAGATCTAGGATATTTGACACCTTCTTCTGACCTCTACAGGTACTAGGCACAAACATGGTGCACATACATACATGCAGGCAAACACTCAGAAACATAAACATAAAATAAATCTAAAAACACCTCTTTAGAAGGAAGTCATCAGAGACAGGATTTTGTATAATCTGACAGTTCCCATAGCTCTGCAGATCCCTCAAAGAAGCAGAGATAAACTGATCTGAATTGTGACCTAACAATAAAGCCATCTCTCTGGTCCCAACCCATTAAATGATTATTCCTTATGTTAAAAGAGACAATATACACGTTTCTGGGTGTAAAGGGAAAAAAAAAAAGACAACATAGGACAGACTGAGCCAGAGCCTGCAGTTATGTGGGGCCTGGGCTTCTTGCTATGCCACTGGGTATAAACAGTGCATGTTGGGTTGGGGAGGGTAGACTCTAGTCATCGATAGATAGTCTTGGGTCTACTGGATCCCCCAATTCTTCTTGCTGAGAGGAGCCCTAATTTCTTCATTTTAAGAAAGAGATTAAGTCTGTTTCATGAGGTTCCTTTGTAATTACATGTGTAAATACATGAATGACCATGTGTAAAGTTCCTGGCTGCAGAGTCAGATGTAAATAAACCCAAGCACACTGTAAAGTAATGGGCTGTACTGGCTGGTTCTGTGTGTCAATGTGCCACACCTGGAGTTATCACAGAGCTAGGAGCCTCCCTTGAGGAAAGGCCTCCATGACATCCAGCTGTAAGGCATTTTCTCAATTAGTGATCAAGATGGGAGGACCCAGCCCATTGTGGTTGGTGCCATCCCTGAGCTGGTGGTCTTGGGTTCTATAAAAGAGCAAGCTGAGGGGGGCTGGAGAGATGACTCAGAGATTAAGAGCACTGACTGCTCTTCCAGAGGTCCTGAGTTCAATTCCCAGCAACCACATGGTGGCTCACAACCATCTGTAATGGGATCTGATGCCCTCTTCTGGTGTGTCTGAAGAAAGTGACAGTGTACTCATATGACTAAAATAAATAAAAATATTTTTTTTAAAAAAAGAGCAAGCTGAGGGGTTGGGGATTTAGCTCAGTGGTAGAGCGCGCCTAGCTAAGCGCAAGGCCCTGGGTTCAGTCCCCAGCTCTGAAAAAAAGAAAAAAAAAAAAAAAAGGAGAGCAAGCTGAGCAAGCCAGGGGAAGCAAGCCAGTAAGTAACATCCCTCCCTCTGCAGCAGCTCCTGCTTCCTGACCTGCTTCAGTTCCAGTCCTGACATCTTTTGGAGATGAACAGCAACGTGAAAGTGTAAGCTGAATAAACCCTTTCCTTCCCAACTTGCTTCTTAGTCATGATGTTTATGCAGGAGTAGAAACCCTGACTAAGACACAGGCCTTTGTTAAATTCTGTACCTCTGACCCACAATAAACGAAATGTATTACCACTCGAGTTATATAGTCACTGGCCTTAGTATACTAAGGACCTCCTATATTCCAGATAGAGGCTGGGAACACAGTGGAGAGGATGGTCTTTGACTGGGCAGTCATGGCTCTTCAAGTCTAGTGGGCAGAGAACAAACTACCAATCAGAATGCAGAGTAAGGTGAGCTCTGACATAGAGGCAAGGCTGTGCAGAAAGAGCCTGATTCTCTGAGAAGGAAACTAATCGGCCCCAGAGTATAAGGGGGAAAAATGAATGACTGACACCCACAAATGCAGGAGTAATGCCTGAGACAGTACTCAGTACTCGCCGAGGAGTGTTTCTGTCTTATCTCCAGAGCTTGTTGGCTACAAATGTGATTTGCTATCAAACTATTCATTAAAACAGTCACATTGGATGGCTGAGCCAGAGGCCATAAAGAGGCATGGGAGAGAGTTTCACAACAGTACCCAGACCAGTGGTTCTCTATGGGACACTCGGCAATGTCTGGAGATACCCAGGCCCTCTTTCAAGACAGGATCCCAGGTACCTGAGATCAAAACTTCCTATGTAGCTAGGTATGACTTTGAACTCTGCTGCTCCTGCTCCCACCTCTCAAATGAGGGAATCCGGGCATGCACCACCACATCTAGCTTACGTGGTTACTAGAATTCGAACCCAGGGCCACTTCGTGCATCCTAGACAAGGCCTCTGGCTGCTGTGCTACATCTGTATCTATAGATGTTTTTGATGTATGACCACAGAAAAGTGAGCATATTTCTTCCATTTAGTGAGTACAGGCCACAAATATCCAGAACCGTAGAGGGTAACTCACCACAAGAAAGAACTAGCTGTCTCTGTAGTGCTGTTTGGAAATCCTGATCATACTCAAGCCTGCATGGTGGTACCTGGCTATACTCCCACCAGGTGGGAGGGGGAGGCAGGGCAATCAGGAGTCCAAGGCCAATGTCAGCTACACAGGGAGTTCAAGGCTAGCCTGGGATACATGAGATGTTGTACCCTACCACCACTACCACCCCTCAAAAAAGGAGAAGGAGGAGAAGGAATAAGGAGAGCAAGAAGAGGAAGGGGAGGAGGGAGAGGAGGGGGAGGGTAAAGCAACAGTGCCCAGCATGTTTCCCTAGGGGAAGAGGTCCCACAGGAGTTTGCCAGCCATCCCTCTAACACTGGGCTTTCTGAGTGCCTCCCTACCTGTTTCTCATCAGATCCGCTTGGTTCACACCTAGCTAAAAGCTTTATTATCTCTCATTCGTAGTGTTCCTGGCCTTGTGACATTCACTTTTAACTCTAATAAACACTCGTTCCAACTGGACCACAAGTGAGGAACTAGTGGTTCTTACCATGGCTCCCTTTCTCTTAGTACCCATCAGTGAGAATCATTTCAACTCCACAATCCATGTGGTGAGTCAGGAAGCTCCTATCTTTGTAACAGAGGGGGTTGGCAGGGGACCCAAAGTGCTAAAACCTGGGGAGCAGATCCTGTGGCCATTTCTGAGCTGAGACTAGAAACCAGTCCGCCTGTTGTCCAGGCCTCAGTCTTGGTCCAGTATAACTGATACCCCTGTGCTATGTATCTCTAGATATCATGAGGAACCAAATGGTACCCTTCAGGGCCATCACCCAATCCAGTGCTTTCTCCTGTTTCAAACCCAGCTGACCGACTTTGGAACATCTGTCCTCTTATTTGAAAGGAAACCTGTATTAACCCATGCATTCAAGCAAGAAATGGAGAAGCTGGAGGAAATGGAACCACACTTCAGAGTACAGACATTCAACTGGTGTTGAGCATCAGTGGAGAAAGTACAGACCCAGCGAAAGGAAAGGCTCTGTGGCCTGCTGGGGCAAGGGCAGGGTGAGGTAAGAAGCCGGACAGTGTAGGGGAGTGTGTGTGGTATCACCAGAGCAGGAGAGCTTGGAGTTGACGCTCACACAGTAGAGTGGAGATAGCACACGGGGCTGGATGGCACACATCTGAGAAGCAGGAGGCAGCCAAGAATCCCCACAGAACTGGTACGCAACTGCAGGTCTATCGGGCTAATGAGGTTCATTCTGTCCTACACTGCATTACAGTTCAGTACACTGCTCTGCACTACAGTACCCAGCACTACACTAGTGTACTGCATTGTACTACAGTACAGAGCTCTGCACTGCAGTACACTACACTACAGTGCACTGCACTGCAGTGCACCATAGTATATTGCACTGCACTATAGCACAGTACGTACACTGCACTGCATGACACCACACTATATGGCACTATACTATGCCACACTGCATTGCACTGCACTGCACTACAGTGCACTGCACTCTACTGCACTACACCACACTACACTACAGTGCACTACAATGCACTGCACTGCATTGTACTACAGTACACAGCTCTGCGCTATAGTATACTACATGACAGTACACTATATTGCACTACACTGTGCCACACTGCACTGCACTACACCGCACTACAGTGCACTGCACCACACTATACTGCACTGCACCGGACTACACTGCACTCACTATACTGCATTCACTACACTGCACTACCCTACCCTACCCTACCCCACCCTACACTACACTCAGCCTCACTCTACACTAAGGGATCCTGAGGTGCTGCCAGAAGAGAGAAGACAAAACCAGGAAGAGTGTCAGGCATTGTGATCTATTCCTATAATCCTGACACACTTGGAAGGCCGAGGTAGGACGATAGCCTTGAGTTGATTGTACCCTGAGCCACACGGGGAATTCCAAGAGAGCCTCAGTTACAGAATGAGTACACGTCTCAGACAAAACAAAAGTAAGGGAGAGGAGCTGGGGGTCTTTTAGGACAGTAGATGGCAGTGGGAGTAGGTGTGAGTGAAAAACAAGAGGCAGGTTACCGTAGGCTACCCTCTCCCCAACCCCCCAAGGTCAAGAAGTTATCTGCTTACAACAGACATTGAAGAGGAGAGGGGTCAGAGATCAGGGGTCCACATAGGAATGCAAAGCCAGGACACAGGCACCCAGCCTCATGACTTATTATACTACTCCATGTCCCGACCCTGACACCCTGAACTTGAATAGTCTGCAAGCTGTACCCTGTCTCACCCAGAGGTGGGTGATTTCTATCTCTGTGATGCCTGTTTGGTAGCAAATATGGCTAGAGTCTAGATTCTAGGCCAAGACCGTGATAGCTGCTTCACCATGGCTACACCATACTCTGCATGGGATCCCCATTGAGATGCTCTTTCCTCCACTGCAGGGCCAGAGGAAGAAGCATCATGAGCCTCCTTAAAGGACTGTCTGCCCATATTCTCTTGCTTTTATTTCCAACCGTTCCCAACCAGGTCTCATAAGAAATACATAAGCAGGGCTGGAGAGATGGCTCAGCAGTTAAGAACACTGACTGCTCTTCCAGAGGTCCTGAGTTCAATTCCTGGCAACCACATGGTGGCTCACAACCATCTGTAATGGAATCCAATGCCCTCTTCTGGTGTGTCTGAAGACAGCAAGTGTACTCATATTTATAATATACAAATATACAATATAGTATACATAAAATAAATAAATCTTTTTTTTAAAGAAACACTAAACAATCAGGTGGTGGTAGCACATGCCTTTAATCCCAGCAGAGTTCCAGGACAGCCAGGACTACACAAAGAAACCCTGTCTCAAAAGAACAAAACAAAAAGCAAAATAAGAGAGAAGAAGAAGAGAGGAAGGAGAGAGAAGAGAGAGAGGGAGAGAGAGAGAGAGAGAGAGCGCAAGAAAGCAGATTACACTTCTCTCTTGCCTGGGTGGCCCTGACATTAACTGAGTTTTAAAATATTACCCTTCACCCCTACTCCTTCCTGTGGCTTAGAGCTTGGAAGCAAAGGAACACAGAGTGCTGTTGCTGTAGTGTGGGACCAGGGCAGCAGAGCAGGCCCCGTCTCTCACGCTCACCGCATGCCCTGGTCTGGGAGCACGCTGCTGAGGGACTTACTTGTTCAAAGGGTGTCCGAAGGCAGGTCAGGTCCCAACATGTAATTGGAACCAGAGGAAGGACTAATGGGACAGACCTGTAATCTCAGCTACTTGTGGGGCTGAAGTCCGGGAATCATGAGTTCAAGGCCTGCCTGGGCTACAGAGGAAGTTCAAGGATAGAATGGGTAACTTAATGAGATCTTGCCTTAAAAGAAAGAAAGGGAGGAAGAGATAAATAAAGAGGAAAAAGGAAAGGCTGGAGATAAATTTGTCCCCAACCTCATTAAGAGCCATACCTTCTGTCCATTCTGCCTAAGTCCAGACTGTCCTCTCCTCCTGTCAGGTTACAGGGTAAAGGAAAAGAAGGGACCTGGTATGAAGGCCTTCAAGGCCTGGGTGTTAGGGAGGAAGGAGGAGAGAATAGGTTTCAGTCACCAGAGAGTCTTGGGTGTACTCACTTCTCCAAACCTCTTCATCCCCAGGGCTTTGTCTCATCCTTGCCTAATCAGGTGCTTCTAGGCTCCTGGAAGTTGCGCCCCCCCCCCCCATCCAACCTGTGTTGGTCGATCCTACTCCACCCACTCACCTGCCCTCCCAACCCCCCCCCCCCCAACCAAAGTGTCATCCTGGGCCCTCTCGCCAGGTGTCATCCGGCTTCCAATCCTCTCTGTGCACTCAGACCCCAGTTCAGTTCCCACTGTGTATGAATGAGTCCTGGGCTTTCCAGCCTTGAGATATGATGTCTTGGCTGACCCCCCCAAGGCCCTCCTCAGCTTTGACCCTCCAGGGCACCTGCAGCCTGGACTGATATCCATGGCTTTAGTTTCCCTTAGGTGTGTGGAAGTGCAGCACAGAGGGTCCAGAGGAGGCTCCACGTGCCAGGAAGGGTAGCTGTGGCTTGGAGATGCAACAGGACCATCCTCTCAGACCTCTAGTCATGCCTGTAATCCCAGCATTTAGGAAGCTGAGGCAAGAGCCTTGACATGAGCTGCAGGCCAGCATAGGTTACACCGTAAGTTGTAGGCTAGCCTGGGATATATAGTGAGACCTGTCTTCAATAAATTCCATGAAAAATAAAGTAAAAGTGAATCGAGGCTGACAATCTAACCCAGGAATCCTTGCTACAACTCACTCCTTGCTTTACGGGGGCTGGGGCAGTGGGAGCCAAAAGCCTAAAATTCTATAGGGGGGAGGGGTAGGGTGGAGAAAGGGAGAAGGGGGGAAATGGATGTCCTGGGGTCCTTCTGCCTGCCACACACACAGAACAAAGGAAAAAAGGATGTCCTATCTACAGCATGGAAACTCAATTGCCTGCTGTCATGTTTGCCCTCCAACCAAGGAAATCAAGAACTTACCAAGACCCGAAGCAGATTCAGGAAGTGGTTTGGAAAGAAGCCCTCAGGGTGCCTCACCTGCAGCAGTGGAGGCCCCAGCATCCGGAGTCAGTTTGGGGAGGGGATTTGTGACAAGCCCACCGAAGGTCTGGTGGCTCTGCCACAGTCCCCCTGAGGGCTGGCATAGGAGTAAGGTCCCCACATACATGTCCTGGCCAGGAGGACAGGACTCGTGAGCAGATGGGGGCCTCTGTAGCAACCGGATGCAGACAGACAACTGTACACGTGTAAAGGCTGCCCCTGCCCCGCCAGACCGGGGCCCCAGCAGTCTGGTAGGTTTTGTCCGTTATTCTGAAGTTTGGCTCTCACTGTGATAGAATATATTAATCCTGGATGTGGTAACATACGAAGGAAGCATATTTTGAAAGTGCTTTAAAAAACATCAAGAATTATGTAGATATGAGTAGGGTTTTCATAAAGCAAGGGGAGCTGTCAGGGCTGTCGACAGAGCAGGAAGTGTCTGAGTTAATCTAACTGGCAGCTCTCATTTTTGAGGTGAGATAGGAGGCTCAATGATATGAAAGGGTATTCTGGGGCCATGTAGAGCAATGACACCAGAGCGGGAATTCAGGGAGGTGGCTGACTGTTCACCCAGAATCCAACGTGGACATAGTGCCCTTTCATATAAATCCATCCCACCCAGCAGCTATAATGAAGGCATATTAATTTTATAGATGAAGAAACTGAGAAAGGATTAAAAAACCACAACAAACAATAGAAAAAAAAAAAAAACCTGGGCTGGAAAGATGGCTCAGTGGTTAAAAGCACTGCCTGCTCTTCCAGAGGTCCTGAGTTCAAATCCCAGCAATCACATGGTGGCTCACAACCATCTGTAATGAGATCTGATGCCCTCCTCTGGTGTGTCTGAAGACAGCTACAATATACTCATATAAATAAAAAATAAGTATTTCTTTAGGGGCCGGAGAGATGGCTCAGCGGTTAAGAGCACTAGCTGCTCTTCCAGAGGTCCTGAGTTCAAATCCCAACAACCACATGGTGGTTCACAACCATCTATAATGGGATCCGATACCCTCTTCTGGTGTGTCTGAAGACAGCTACAGTGTAGTTATATATAATAAATAAATAAATAAAATCTTAAAAACAAACATGGTTTCATTTCAAATCCCAGGAGGTAAGGCAGTTTCTTGCCTGGGTCTCCCAACTGTTGGAGTTACATGTCTGAGCCACCAGACCCAGCCAGGGAAAGGTTTTTGTTATTGTTTGTTTGCTTTTTTGAGACAAGGTCTCTCTATGTGGTCCTGGATGTCCTGGAACTCATTCTATAGTTATATAAACCAGGCTAGTCTCAAAGTCACAGAGATCCACCTGCCTCTGCCTCCTGAGTGCTGGGATGGGTCCCCCCCACCCCCACCCTGTGTGTGTGTGTGTGTGTGTGTGTGTGTGTGTACTCACACTTTCTGATGCACCTGCTCATTCTTGTTGAGTAGCATCCAGTGTATAGATGGGTACCACTGGTTACCCATTCCCTCATCACCAGGAAAACTGGTTTGCTTCCAGTGTGACAGAGTTATGAATAGAGCCACTCTATTCACTCAAATATAGATTCTTGTACAAATGAAGTGACCATTTCTCTTAGACCAGAGAGGAATCGATGAGGGAAGTGGTAAAGAATGGTTGATCTTAGAAGAGTGCCAGGCCGCTTCCCAGAGTCATACAGGAAGTTCCTGTGTACATTGCTCCTGAGTGCCCAGTTCCAGCAGCGGTGCCTCTTTCACAGTGTCAGTTTGCTCATTCGATCTTTGCCGTTCAGAGAGATGTTATGACAGCTTTTGAAAGCAGCTTAGCCCCGGCCTCTAGAGGAGCTGCAGATGTGGCTGCTGTGTCACAATCCCGTCAGTAGGTGGCAGAAGGAGGAGAGAGGTTACACTCTGTTCTCACCTATGAGTGTATCTAACATTCTGATGCTATCTGAATGGTTAGATCAGTAGCCTAACATTCCTGGAAAAAAAAAAAAGTGAGCCTGAGACAACCACCAGTCCAGCCCCAGGGTCCTGTAGAGGGAGCTAGCCTGTGATGGCCACCAGCCCTGTGCCAGACAGGCCTGGGAGACAGACCATGCCCAAGATGACCCCCATCTGGTGCCATAATGCAAGAGTGGGACACAGCATTCATTGGGTCCATGGCCCTCAGCAACATGGGTTTGTTACCACCAAAGGCCAGGCAGTTGTTCCTGGTCTGGGCTGCTGTCCTGGGGACACATTGATATCTGAGGGCTGTGCAGAACTGGCCCCACTCCTCCCCTGGGCATTGTGGGAGAGCTGGCCCCAGTCCTAGCCAGCTACAGTACTAAGGACAGAGGTCCTGCACATTGCAGGAGTTTCAGGGTGAGCATGGACGAGCTGGTGCTACCACTTGTCTCCTGTATGATGGCGTGGATGAGGAGAGATAGAAGGAGGGTGGACCTCCTTGTTCCTCACCACCTGTGGCATGCAAGAGACCTGGCCCGGAGTCCTGAGCGCAGGAGATCTGTCTCTACCCCTCACAAGCTGCAACACTCAGAAGAACAGGCCCTGTACCTCACCTGAGCAGCACAGTAGAGCTGACCCTGATGGGGGTTGTAGTGGGGAGGATCCCAAGAGTGTGAGCATAGGGAGCTGGTCCTGCCTCTTGCCTGCTGGGATGAGGGAGGGATGCCTTCCTCACCTCCCTCGTCCCTCTTCCTCTATGGCAAGGAGAACTAGCCCCAGGATCATGAGAGTGGGAAAACAAGTCGTGTCTCACCAGCTACAACACTCAGGAGACGGGGCCCTGCACCTTGCCTGTTCAGGAAGAGAGGGGTGCCAGCAATCGAGTCCTGAGAGCACGAGAGTAGGGGAGCCAGTGGGCTGCCCAGCTCAGACCCTCTCAGTCCCAGATCCAGGGCTTTGTGTTGGCCCCACCCCAACAACTACCCAATGGATGAACTGCTGGAGTGCATGAGGGGCCAGTCCTACAGATCCAAAACTACAGGATCTCCGTGGCACAGGGCAACAACAGGATATCTGAGAGGAGTCCCAGTGAGGACCCAGTATTGATAGTGTAGCAGAAGCCAGAGGCCTTGAACCAGACCAATGAGTCATTGCAATGAAATGAACTTCTTTGCCAGCAAAGAAATGTGGACAAAAGGGATACACTGTGACACACTACAGCTTCCACAACAAGATTTGTTTGGTTTTTTTTTTTTTTTTTCCTGTCTAGGGGAGGTTACAAGGGTGGATGGGGAGGTACAAGGGGGAGGGGGAGATGAGTGGGATTGGGGTGCATGATGTAAAATTCACAAAGAACCAATAAAAAGATTTTTTTAAAAAATCAGCTTAGCATGGTGGTTCACACTTGAATCCCAAAACTTGGAGACTGAGTCAGGAAGAGTTCAGGAGTTTAAGGCCAGCCTGGGCTAGGGTAAGACTGTCTCAAAACATAAACAAAAACTTTTGCTAAGGGGCTGGAGAGATAGCTCAGTGGTTAAGAGCACTGACTGCTCTTCCAGAGGTCCTGAGTTCCAATCCCAGCAACCACATGGTGGCTCACAACCATCTGTAATGGGATCTGATGCCCTCTTCTGGTGTGTCTGAAAACAACTACAAGTGTACTTATAGAATAAATGAATCTTTAAAAAAAAAAAATTTTGCTAAAACCCATGCGCATAGCGACAGAACCGACGTTTAACTGTAGCTTAGAAGTTTACAAAAGCCCATTCTCCCTCTACCACACAGGGCTCCTTAAACAGCCCCATTTTCCCCGCCTTCACTCAGCACAGCGCAGGGAGCTGACCGGTGCCTTTGACGCATACCTTGGGTTGTGCAGTCCTGAGACCAATAAAACCCAACTCTCAGTGGCTCTCCATAGCACAGGTTTGTTCCTCACCATCCACGAGCCAAGGAGTGCAATCTAACCATAGGCTGGAAGGCAGAAGGAAAGGGGCGTATGCTAGACTGTCTGTTCTGCTTCAGAGAGGGTCTTGGTATGCAACCGGTCTCGACATGAAGCTTGGGCTGGCTTGGCATTTACTACTGTAGCCCAGGCTGGCCCGTAACATAGAGCAATCCTCCTAGCCCCACCTCGTGGATGCTGGTTTCACAGATGTGCACAACCGCACCCCACTTGGTGAAGAGTTTTAATGTTTTCCAAGTACAGGGTTGATTGCTTAGAGAGATGGGCAATGGTGTGGGGGGGGGGGGGCTGGGGTGGAATCCAAATAAAGGATAGTATTTGTGGTAGTTTGAATATGAATGGCCCTCACAGGCTCATAGGTTTGAATGCTTAGTTATCAGGGAGTGGCACTATTTGAGAAAGATTAGAAGACTTAGGTGGCATGCTCTTGTTGGAGGAAGTGTGTTGTGGGGTTGGACTTTGAGATTTCAAATAGCACACACCACGGCTCAGGGGTTAAGAGTACTAACCTGTTCTTCAAGCGGTCCTGACTTCAAATTTCCAGCAACCACACGGTGGCTCACATCTATACTGGGATCTGATGCCCTCTCCTGGCATGCCGGAGAACTATACATAACAGATAGAACACTCAAACACGAAAAATAAATAAATATTTAACAAAACAAAACAAACAACAAAAACCACTAACAAAAAAACAGCCTACGCCAGACCCAGCATTTCTGTCTGTGTCTGTGGATCAAGATGCAAAGCTCTCAACCTCTGTTCCAACACCATGTCCGCCTGCATGCCACCATGCTCCCCCACCATGAGGATAGTGGTCTAAACCTCTGAAAGTATAAGCAAGTTCCCAGTTAAGTCCTTTTCTTCATAAATTACCTTGGGCATGGTGTCTCTTCACTACAATAGAGTTATGACGAAGACAGTGTTATTGCAAAGATGAGTGTTGTCGAAGCTCTTTAATTCCCTCCACCCAGTTGCTACGACAACTGGATGCAAAAATTCAGCGACTACCCTGAGCTGCCCCTTTCCCTAGAGGAGCCTATGTGGTTTGTAAATATAGTTCCCATTAATTCAGCATGTCAAGAAGCTGTGGGGTAGATCACGTGGGATGGAACAGAGTGCCGCAGTAAAAGGGATCTACAGACTTCCCAGAGTCCTTGAACGAGATCTTAGAGAGTCTCTCCTTCATGGAATGTCCTGAACTTGGTAGACACAAGGTCTGGCCAGACCCCACAGTTCCCTCCACTATCAACTGTGTGACCATGGACAGGCGCTCTGAGACATATCTTCTGGAAAATGACAGAGACCTTTTTTTTTTGTTTGTCTTAAGATTTACTTATTAACTATGTATAAAGTGTTCTGTCTACATGTATGCTGGGAGTTGAACTCAGGACCTCTGGAAGAGCAGCCAGTGCTCTTAACCTCTGAGCCATCTCTCCAGCCTGAGAGAGACCTTTGTTAACACAATACAAGAAATAGCAACTTATAAAGGAAACACCTGGCATAAGACTGCTCAGTTCGACCACCTGAGTTTGAACTCCAGAACCCACATAAGGTGAAAGGAGAGAACCAACTCCACAGAGCTGTCCTTTGATCTCCACCAGCAACATGACACACACCCCACCCATGCTAATAAAAATAATAATAGATTCTAGAAAATAAAATAAAAGCACGGAATGGTTTAACTTTCAACACAAGCACTCTGGCACTGCAGTAAATACCTATAAGGGTAGCGTTTGGGAGTCAGAGGCAGGAGGATCAGAAGTTCAAGACCCAAGCTGGCAAGATGCCTTAATGAATAATAAAAGAGTCTTGCTGCCAAGCCTAAGGATCTGAGCTTCATCTCTGGGCCCTACATACTGGGAGAAAGAAGCCATTGCTGTACATTGTACTCCGACCTTCACACATATGCTCTGAACTCCCACCAATGAAAAGTTCATTTTAATTTAATTTAATTTAATTTAATTTAATTTAATTTTGAGGCCATCCAACAACTGCAACACTTTCAAGCACTCTACTGCCTCCCATCACTACTTCCCCAGACACAACGTTGTGCCCTCCCCACTCCACCCTGGCCCAGTCCCGGCTCCTCCTCCCATAGGCTATGCCCATGGAGGAAAAGGAATTGTATGTTCACCATTCAGAACCCCACTCTTTGACCCCTAGTCCCCATTAATTCCCATTAGTTCCCATTCACTGTGCATGTCATGAAGCTATAGGATAGATCATGTGGGGTAGAACAGAGGACTGCAGTAAAAGCTACCTACAGGCTTCCCAGAGCCCTTGAACTAGAACTTAGAGAGTCTCTCTGTCAACGGCTGGGGAGTAACCAGCCCTAGATCCCCCTGGGACTCTTGGTCTTTTGATCCCTTCACTGATGCAAGGGAAGTGATGACTGTCCCTGAAGGCACTGAGGGTATCCATGTAAGAATCCAGGAAAGAAATGACAGGAAGACCCTTACTACTGACCACGGGACACTGATGGTTTCTGTAAAAGGAAACCAGTGAAGACGTTTAAGGAGGCGTTTGCCTGAGACACCACCATAATTGAGCATCTAGATCGAGGGGAAGTCATTTAGCTACAGGATGAGAATACAAAACATGACAGTTCCAGACAGAGACTGGATTGTCTCAGGATGAAGTTGAAGCCTAAGCTGAAGGTTCCTGAGGGTTTGTTTTGTTTTCTTTTGTTTTGTTTTGTTTTGTTTTGTTTTAATGCTGTGGCTTTCTGAAGTTTCAGTGAGGATCTTCTTACGATTAGAATAATCTCTGTCCCAGCTTGTATAGTGTGACCATTTGGGATCCACTTTTAACTTGGATTAGTATTACAGCACAGTAAACCGAAAAGAGGCACGGCTCAGGAGTTAGGAGCACTGGATATCCGGCTGGTGATCGCACTTACCCCCAGGCCTGATGACCTAAGTTCTGCCCCCAGGATCCACACGACGAGAACTGACTTCTGCACATTGAACTCTGACCTCCACCTGTGTAATGTGATATGCACACGGAAGCACACATACGCATGATAAAGAAATAATTTTGGGGCTGGAGAGATGGCTCAGCGGTTAAGAGCACTGACTGCTCTTCCAGAGGTCCTGAGTTCAAATCCTAGCAACCACATGGTGGCTCACAACCATCTGTAATGAGATCTGACGCCCTCTTCTGGTGTGTCTGAAGACAGCTACAGTGTACTTATATAATAAATAAATCCTTAAAAAAAAAAAGAAAGAATTTTTTTTTTTGGTTCTTTTTTTCGGAGCTGGGGACCGAACCCAGGGCCTTGCGCTTCCTAGGTAAGCGCTCTACCACTGAGCTAAATCCCCAGCCCCGAAAGAATTTTTTATAAAGGGTACTTGAGCTAGAGAGACGCTCAGTGGTTAAGAGCACTTGCTGTTCTTCCAGAGGTCCTGAGTTCAATTCCAGCAACCCACAAGGTGGCTCACAGCCATCTGTGATCCTATTGGATCCCTCCTCTGGTGTGTCTGAAGAGAGCAACAGTGTACTCACACACATAAAATAAAATTTAAAAAATAGTTTTGTTTTGTTTTGTTTTTTAAAGAGTACTTGTTGCTAATGCATTTAGTTCCCAGCAACCCCATGGTGCTCAGAGGGGTCTATAATTACAGTTCTAGGGGAATCTGGTGCCTTCTTCTTGTCTCAGAGGGCACCAGACACGCATGTAATGGAGGCAAACCCACGGACTCAGAAAATGAAAACAAAGAAATGTTTTGTTTTGTTTTTAAAATGGAACTACTTTGAAAAAAAAGTTCAAGGCCAGCCTGGGCCACATAGAAGAATCTGTCTCAAAGAGGGAGAGGAAAAGGAAGAGGTGGAAGAGGAAGAGGGGGATGGGGAGGCGACGGGGGAGGGGAGGAGGAAGAGATTAGGAGGGGAAGGGAGGGCACCTAACACATTGGCTTACAAACCCTGAGTTCAATTCCCAGCAACCACATAGTGTGGCTTACAACCATCTGTAATGAGATCTGGTGCCCTCTTCTGGCCTGCAGGCATACATGCAGGCAGAATGCTGTGTACATAATAAATAAATAAACCTCCTTTTTAAAGGGGGCTATAAGGAAATTTAATGCCTGGTATCCTAATTAAAAATAAAAAGGTTTGAACAAAGGTAGTCTGGGATGAAACCATATGTTATTAAACCACGTGTTATTAAATGAGAATCCCAGCATCAGGGGTGGGTTGCCTCCCTGTGAATGGTTGACTAGGGCCCTCAAAGCACTATAGGAAGTTTCTATTGCTCTTAGTTTCCCACCAGAACTAGATGGTGATACCCTATTGCTGAAGACAACATATGCTCTAATCACAGGGCATAGAGAAATCAAGGTGGAGTGGAGCTGGAAGTTTCCTCCCTGGTGGCTAAAATAAAATAAAAATAGATGGATGGACGGACAGACAGACAGACGGACAGACAGACAGACGGACAGACAGACAGATAGATAGATGGACAGACAGACAAAGACTTTCAAACTGTTGACTAAAGCTCTCCAAGTCACCAACTTCTTAGAGATTCCTAAGATTGAACTATTCTATAGCAATTCACTATTTCTACAGTAGATGGCAGTATATTACTTCCAGTGCCGTCTTCCCTCTCCCTCCCTCTACCCCCACCCCCCAAACTGGTTTTTGTTTTTGTTTTTTCCAGCCAAAAATCAATGTGGAACAAGAAATGAGTGTGGCAGGGTCCTCCAATCTGATTTCAAAGCCCAAGAAGTGTTCGGTGCCCAACAATCATTGATACTGTGCTCTGTAAGTCACTTTGGTAACTTCAAAACAAAATAAAGGCAGAGTGTGGTAGCACACAGCTCTGTCCCAGTAACTGGGTGACAGAGGCAGGCAGATCTCTGTGAGTTCCAGGTCCACCAGCACTAGTGTAGCATTGTAATGCTGGAATGCTGGAACGTAAGACCCTGTATCAAACAGAAACAAGAAAAAA
Source organism: Rattus norvegicus (assembly GCF_021556685.1). Taxonomy (NCBI): domain Eukaryota; kingdom Metazoa; phylum Chordata; class Mammalia; order Rodentia; family Muridae; genus Rattus; species Rattus norvegicus. Next base: position 58,654,588 of record NC_141537.1, read on the forward strand.
CAAAGGGACAAAATAGAAGCATTTAGCCAAGTGTGTAGGCTCTCCTGTGGTCTCAGCTACTCAGAAGGCTGAGGCAGGAGGATGACTTAATCTCAAGAGATCAAGGCCATCCTTAGCAATACAACTAGAATGTATGTGTGTGTGTGTGAGACACACACACACACACAAAACTGAGGCTGGCAAGAGGGCTCAGCAGGAAAGGGTTTGTTACTAAGCCTGACAGTATAAGTTCCAGACCCCACTCTAAATGTCTTTAAAAATAAAAATATAACAATAAAAAAAAGGCCAAATTGTTAGGACACACTTACTTAGTTGTCTGTTCCTAACGACCTAATCAAGCCAAGGTTATGTTTGTTTTGTTTTTTAAACAAGGCACAGGCACCATAAAGATCTTCCAAATGCCTATGACTTAAAGTAGAGTTGCAGAGGACAATCTGGATTTGGTCACTGTGACTCTGGGAATGACACTTATTCCTCGGAATAGGTCCAACCTGTGTGACAATGAAGGAGTTCACTGTCCTTGTCTCGTGCCAAACCCTAAGCATGAACTTCAGGATCCACCTGAAATGACAGAGCAAATGTGACTTGAACATTCACAGCAGGTATGCTGGCAGGTCGTGACAACTCACAAGGGGTAACGGAGACAAGAGGATTGAGTTCAAGGTCAGCCAGCTCCTGCCTCAATCACATACATACATAATCACATACATACATAATCACATACATAATACATAATCACATACATACATGTATACATACATAATCACATACATACATAATCACATACATACATACATACATGCATACATACATAATCACATACATACATAATCACATACATATATACATACATACATACATACATACATACATACATACAGTTAAGTTCAGTTGAATCAAACCAGGATGACAAATTATTGAAATTTTCTCAGGCAAGTTGCACAGTGCCCTTGGGTCCCAGGCAGAGGCAGGTGAATCTCTGAGTTCAGGGCCAGCCTGGTCTACAGAACAAGTTCCAGGACAGCCAGGGTTGCACGGAGAATGTTTTCTCACCCACTCTTGCTCTTCATTTCCACAGCAGCTACCTAAAGACTCAGGGACGTGTATGGGCACAGATGCGTGAAGGGCATTTGAGTGCACACTCACACACACGCTGGCCACCAATGTCTATCTAGTCCCGACATCGAGCACCTCATGTCTGTGCACAACACAAAGTATAGAGCTGTGACCGAGTAACTTGGCACACGATAAACTGATAAAACAAATCAAATAGGACAGGTCCTGAACTCACTGTCCCTTCTCCATGGTAGAGATTACTGGGGACAGACCCTCGGCAGACACAGAACTCAGGGCTGTGTAGACTAAGGAAGTCCATTTGTCTCCTTCCCCAGCTGTCCTGTTGTTTTTACGTGGGATCTGAGGGTTTGAACTCAGGTTGTCTTGCTTTCACAAGTGCATTTACTCAGTGAGCCATTTCTAAGGTTCTTTTTGGGCTTTAAGGCTTTTCTCTACAAGAGGCAACCTCTTCCCATCCCTGATGATTGAATCTATGGCTTTCTGAATGCTAGATAAGCATGGTACCCCTGAGCTATAGCTCTGGCCCTAGGGCAGTCGTACGTCTTCCCTGGCAGGCGGTTTGAACCCCAGGTCAACTGTTAAGGAGGAAGTGGAAGCAGCAGGAGTGTCCCTAACACATGCATCCCATAAACATCCATGAGCATCCTCTGTGTGCTGAGTGGAGGCCAAGGGCACAGCAAGGCTCAACCACTGCCCTCTAGGCCTATGGTCTGATGAAGGAGTCAGGCCAAGAAACAGACAATTACACATCTCCTGGGACCAGTGCTAATACATGGAGAAAAAGCCAACCCTTGCTCAGGGTCAGCAAAGACTTCCCAGAAGAAATGGCATTTATTTGGTATTTATTCCAAAGTTAAAAGGAGGAAGAAGGCAGGGCATAGTGGGTTCTGCCTGTAATCCTGGAATTCGGGAGGCTGAGGTAAGCAGGATCATCTGCAATTCTAGGCCAGCCTGAGCCACAGAGTAAGACTTTGTCTTTAATAACAAAAAGGGGGTGGGGTGGATGAAATGACTCAGTAGGTAAAGGCCTTGCTGCTAAGCCTGATAACCTGAGCTCTTTCCCCACTTCCCAAGTGGTAGAGGAAAGGATGAAGTTGTGTTATCTTCTGTAGCACGCATGCGCGTGCACGCACAGACACACAGACACACACACACACACACACACACCACACACACACACACAAATAAGGGTAATTTTAAAAGAACAACAAAACAAGAGAGCATTGCCAGAAGAGAAATAGTGATTTAAAAATGACGATGTTTGGGGTTGGGGATTTTAGAGCGTTTGCCTAGCAAGCGCAAGGCCCTGGGTTTGGTCCTCAGCTCGAGGGTGGGGTGGGGGTGGGGGGAGACGATGTTCAGGGCTGGAGAGATGGCTCAGTGGTTAAGAGCACTGGCTGCTCTTCCAAAGGACCCAGGTTCAAATCCCAGCATCCATATGACAGTTCACAACTGTCTGTAACTCCTGTTTCAAGGCACACAGGCATACATGGAGGCAGAACACCAATATAAATAAAGTTTAAAATAAAAAAAAAAATGAAGGGGCTGGAGAGATGGCTCAACAGTTAAGAGCACTGGCTGCTCTTCCAGAGGTCCTGAGTTCAATTCCCAGCAACCACAAGGCAGCTCACAACCATCTGTAATGGGATCCAAAGCCCTCTTCTGGCACCAGGTGTACATGCAGATAGAGCACACATGCATTAAGTAAATAAATCGTGAAAGGAAAAGAAGGAGTTAGACTCACATGGTGGTGAGAAGCTTATCCACTGAAGCTATCCACTGAGAAAGAACAGGACAGCTCAGGAGTCGGCTCATCCAGGAACAAAAATGTCTGGTGTACGAGTCTTGGAATCCTTTACATTGGCAAAGTGTTAGTCATGGTTACAATGGTTTTTTTTTTCAAGTCCAGATTTAGTGATTTATTTACTTTTGTTTATTTATTTTAATGGTTTGATTATTTTTAAACTGTTCCATGGTTTTAGTTTTTCTTTCCTTTTTCTTTTCCTTTCCTTTCTTTTCTTTTTCTTTCTCTCTCTCTTGTTTTTTGTTTGTTTGTTTGTTTTTTGTTTTTTGTTTTTTTGTTTGTTTTTTTTTTTTGGCGGCTGTCCCTTGAACTAACAGCAATCCCCCTGCCTCAACTTCTTAATGCTGGCATTACAGGTGTGCACCACCAAGCTTGGGGGGAAAAAAACCCCAGCAACAACAAAACCTTAGCAACTGAGCTCCTCCACAGGTCAAGACCCTTTGCTTTGTGTAGCTAGTGTTTAAGGGCACCTGCATTCCAGAACTATCTGAGCCCGGCTCAAGTTTCCAACCCGGACCAGCCAGGCAGAGCTTCTCGGTAGTCCGATGGTCCCAGCCAGCATCCTGGCCACTTGGCAGTACTAGTCTGAGTCTTAGTTGTCAGATGTTCTCACTGTGACATGCTTTGGATTCCAGTGGCCCTAATGAGAAAGTCAGAGTCTTGGGCGGGGTTCCTATCAATCCCTCAGCCACCTAGGGCTATAGGTCAGAGGTAAAGCCGCACAGCGCAGGTGTCGTACCTGCTCTGTGTCTGAGCATTCTGGAGAAATCTCGCGACGTCCATCAGTAGTTTGGGACTAGAGAGAGATGGCCAGATGATGTTCGCTAAAACTCTGAACACACCAGAGAGCGGGATCTGGCTTGTTCCATTCAAGTCTGTGGCTGAAAATTAAGACTGAAAATTAAGACGTTGCTGTGGGCAGTGTTAGAAAGCTGCTGTTTCTGTTTTTTTTTTTTTTTAACATGATTGCTGTCTAATGGACACATGGTGACATGACATCAGAACAGGATGTCCCAGGTCACTCCTGGCACCCACTCCTTTCCTCATCCCCTCACACATGACCTCAGGTTTCCTAATACAAAGCCTCAGCACCACCGCCTTTTAAACACTGAGCTCTACTTCCTGTGTGGATGAATTCAGCCTATTCCTCCTGCCACCTTTCTCTGACTTACCTTTTCTCGACCTTCCCCACTAGGATGGACTCTATCCCTGTGAAACTGCAAGCCAAAATCAACCCTTTCTTTTTTTTTTTTTTTTTTGGTTCTTTTTTTCCGGAGCTGGGGACCGAACCCAGGGCCTTGCGCTTCCTAGGCAAGCGCTCTACCACTGAGCTAAATCCCCAACCCCCAACCCTTTCTTAAAACAAAAGCAAACCCCTGTTAAAAGCAAAGCTGATAGCCTGGGGTGGTGGTGCATGGTGGGTAAACTCAGAAGCAAGAGAGGGCTACAGAAGGTTTGAGGCTCTCCTGGTCCATGTAGTAAGTTCTCTACCAGGCCAGGGCTACACGACAAGAATCTGTTTTAAAAAAAAAAAAAAAAAGGCAAGCCCGGCATATCGATGCACTCAGAAGCAGGTGTATGAGGATCTCTGAGTTCAAGGCCAACCTGGTCTATATAGTGAGTTTCAGAACAGCTAGGGCTGTGTAGGGAGACCCTGTGTCAATAAAAAACAAACGAACAAACAAACCTCTGTGAAATAGCCAAGAGGGTAAAGGTGCTTTGTAGGCAATCCTGGCCACCTGAGGCTGATTCCCGGAGCCACACTGGAGAGGAAAACCAACCCCAGGAAGCGGTCTTCTGAGCTCTGAATGTGAGTCCTGTGTGTGAGCCATTTAACACCCACACACAAAATAAAGAAATAAGTGGGGGGAAAATACATAAAAATAAAACAAAATCTATGAAGACAGGAGTTGGTACCCCCGACCTCTGAGGGATACTTCAAAGGGAGACTCAGTATTTGACTCACTTGTGACCAGGGCAAGACCTCTGTCCTCCACAGCCTTTGGGAAAGAGTCAGTCATTGTGGGCTTGCCTGCCTAGCCCAAGCTCGCTGACCTCATGGGTTCAGGTAGAGACTAAGCTGAGGAGGGACCTTTCACCTGCTTCCTGCGCACTCATTTCCCTGTAGCAGCCACAGGTCCCTAGCCTGCAAACAGATACTAGTCACACACACACACACACACACACACACACACACACACACACACACACACTGCCTCCTTGTTGGCCTGGGGGAATTAGATGGGGCTGTAGTACAATGTAGGGATTTACGACCTTCACTAGCCTCAGGGGCTCTACCAGCGTCAAGGACAGGTTGCTTGCGGCTGTCCTTGGGAAACCTGTCCTTGGGAAAAGTGGAATCACTGTGGCCTTGAATTTTGAGACAGCTAGAGACAATATTTAAGGGAGTCCCACAGTCTACTTTCTGGTCTGAAAAGAGGTGGTTTTAGCCCAGGCACCTCCAAATTACCTCAAATATGCCCTCTTCATGTCAAGTCATCTCTCCCGCTTCTGCCCCTCGGCAGGATTGCTGTGTGACACAGCCCCTCCCTGCCTCCTTGTCTCACTGGGGAGTAAAGACAAGGCAAGCAGAGGCCAGCCATTCAAGGCAGTTTCCCTCTGAGTCACGCCTTCCCAGAAAGAACTACTCAGCAGGCAGCAGATGGGCCTCATCTGCTTCTGTACACTGAGGCTCCAAGCAGTTTGGGAGGCCAAGGCACCTCTACTAGATCCAAGCAAGTCAGGGACCGGCTAGGACCTTCCTGATTCACGGAACCTAGGCATTTACACAGGACTGATGCTTTCCAAAGGAAGAACCCGTTCATTGTGGGGCAGAGAATTCTTCCCAGTGGGAAAGCTCTGCAGACACGGGCAATCAATTATCAGACGAAGTAGGAGAAACAGGAGCACACATTGTACTCTCATTAAGGATGACAAACCCAATTTGGGCATCTAAAAAACCTGTTTTACAAGAGATGGCTTTTCTCAGAGGTCAGCTTGCTCATTTGCAAAATGTATAATGATTAATATTATACCAATTTCTTCAATTACTTTGAAATAAAAGACAAAAACCAAATGCTCGCTTTTACATTTAATTTTTATTTTATATGTCTGGGTATTTTGCCTATATGTATGCCTGTGCACCACTGGTGTGTCTGATGCCTACAGAGGCCAGAAGGTGTTGGATCCCCTCTGGAAATGGGGTTGCAGAGAGTTATGAGCCACCATGAGGGTAGCTAGAAACTGAGTGTGTGCGTGCGTGGTGTGTGTGTTCACTTACACAAGTGTGAGTGTTTGCCATAGTGTGTGTGAAGGTCAGAGAACTTTTGGGAGTCAGTTCTCTCTCTGGGGTTTAGCAATGAAAAGTCAAATTGTCAGTCATGATGATAAGTACCTTTATTCATTAAGCCATTTTTGGTCATTATTATTATTACATTTTAAATTCTCTCTCTCTCTCTCTCTCTCTCTCTCTGTGTGTGTGTGTGTGTGTGTGTACACATGTGCTACAAGTTGGCAGGCACCATTACCTGCTGATCCATCTCACCAGCCACCTCTTGTTGGTTTGAAACAGGATCTCACTCTATAGCCCAGGCTGTCTTCAAATTCCTGGCAATCCTCCTGCCTCAGCCTCCTGAATTATAGGATTGCAAATGTGAGCCACCCCTCACAGCTTCTCTGTGTATGTGGTTTAATGACTGTATTCCCCAACACTGGGCTGGGAACTAGTAGCAACAACATAAAGGGAAGCTTACCACAGAAATTCAAGGAGATATCTTGTGACAGATTGACTCACAAAGTACTCAACGTTTGCTCAGCGTGTGTCAGACACCACAAGACTTCACCATACAGGAGAATTAGGTGGAAGGAGACAGATCTAAGGGCCTCTAATGTCTCTCTTCCTGACTACTTGAAAGACGTAGCACTGGCTTCCTATCTTCAGACACCTTTTTTATTTTATTGGGGCAGGAACTCACTATGTAGCCCGGTCTGATGTGGAACTCAGAGACATCCACAGGCCTCGATCTCTTGAGTGCTGGGATCAAAGGCATTCACCACCACACCTAGCTTCAAATACCCCTAGGGATGATACATTCTATATGAACCGGGATCTAAAAATATTTTTTTCAGATAAGGTCTCACCTTGTATTCTAGCTGACCTTGAGCTCACTATGTATCTAATCCTGCTTGTAAGTACCAATTCCCACACCCCCGGACTCAAAACTATTGGGGTTGTAAGCATATGCAACCACGACCAGCTCTCCAAGGGTTTATCCAGAGATGTAATCTAACAGCACAGGCATTGGACTACCTGATCCTCATCTGCTGAAATATGTGGGCTCGTAAAGGCCTGGGGGGTAGTGGGGGTTGAACACTAGGAATTACCTGATTTGTGACAACTACTTCTTCCTTCCTTCCTTTCTTTTTTCATTTAAAAAAAATTAAATTTTGGGGTTGGGGATTTAGCTCAGTGGTAGAGCACTTGCCTAGCAAGCGCAAGGCCCTGGGTTCGGTCCTCAGCTCCGGGAAAAATAAATAAATAAATTGTATGTGTGTGCTTTGCCTGCATGTATGTCTGAGGAAACCAGAAGACTGGGTCTGATCTCTTGGAACTGGAGTCACAGGTGGTCATGAACCAGCATGTGGATGCTGAGAACCATACCCAGGCCCTCTGAAAGAACATCAACTGCTCTTAATGGCCTCTCTTTCTTGTTTTTAGACAGGGTTTCACGTAGTTACTGAAGATCTTGAACTTCTGATCCACATAGACACGTGCATCCAAAGAGAGAGAGAGAGAGAGAGAGAGAGAGAGAGAGAGAGAGAGAGAGAGAGAGAGAGAAATAAAAGTAAAATTTAAAACATTTTAAGTTAGGGTTGAAATGGTGAGGTCAGAAACACTGAGGAAAGTTAATAAGAAAGCTCACAGCTGGGTATCAGACAGCCAAAGATGACCAGACAGGAGAACAGCAGGGCTCTGGAAAAGAGACAAGCTGATCACAGCCTCGGAAGGCATCCGCCAAGCCATCTGAGGAACATTAGCAAGTTGCTGTGGCCTTTTCATATCGTCCTCTAGAGCCTCTAACTGCAGGATACTATGAGTTAGAGATGTTGCTAAAAGTGCTAACCCCTTCCTCCTTTATGTGTTCGTGTGTGCAAGCACTCACACCTGTAAGAGTATATACCACAGTGTACAGTGGAGGTCAGAGGACAACTGTCAGGAATCCTCTCTCGCCGCTATGTGGGTCCCCGGGACGGAACTCAGGTTGTCAGGCATGGTGAATAGTAGGCTACAGACGGCGAGTTAGCGAGTTAGAGATAAGGGGACCAAGGAAAGCTGCAGTGTATCTTGGTGGCTGGGTCTTTTGAAGGTCAGAACGCTCCTTAGTGGCTAGACATCCTTGAAGCTACAGTCAAGTTGTTCCCACTGTGTCAGGAACTAAGGCTTCAGGTCATTCATTCGCCCACACACGTGCTTAGTGAAGGGTCTGAATGCTCAAAGGACCTGATGCCTTTATAACATCACTTGCATTGAGGTTTTGACATGAGCCCCTTTTGGGGAGATCATGGGAGGAAATGCCCTAGAAAGAATATTCAATCCATCATGATTTGGAACACACACACACACAGACACACACACACACAGACACACACACAGACACACACACAGACACACACACAGACACACATACAGACACACACACACAGACATACATACAGACACACAGACACACACACAGACACACACACAGACACACACACACACACACACACAGACACACACACAGACACACACACACAGACACACACACACACACAGAGTGAAGGTGACTGAGATGTGACTTGGCGATAGAATGGACACCTGGGTTCAATTGTCAGCACAAAAACAAATAACAAGGGGTTGGGGATTTAGCTCAGTGGTAGAGCGCTTGCCTAGCAAGCGCAAGGTCCTGCGGTCCCCAACTCCAAAAAAAAACAAAAAAAGAAAAAAGAAAAAAGAAAAAAAAACAAATAACAAGAAAGAAAGAAAGAAAGAAAGAAAGAAAGAAAGAAAGAAAGAAAAAAACCTAACAGAACTCCAGTGAACAAGTTAAAGAACAGATTAGATAGAAGGAAATACAAACGTAATGAAACAGACAGCCTCAGATTCCGAAGATTCCAAAGCATGTGTGTTCTGGCTTGTGTGTGCTTGTGTGCAGGCTATTAAGGGCTTCCTTTCAGGCAGCCATAGAAGGGTGTAGTTAGCAAGATTAACAAGAGTGGGCAAATGAAAGCTGGGGTTATCCAGCAGTTAATAGAAATTGAACAGAGAGAATACCTCCAAGAAGTGCAGAGAGCTAAATTTATCAATTGTATATAGAAGAGTCAATGGTCGACACTGCAAAACAATGACTTCAAACTGAATCATTTGATATTTTTGCTTTTTGTCTTTCAATCTATCGAACTTGTTATTTAACTTGTTCACTGAAGTTCTGAAGGCGTCGTTGTTGAACCCAGGGCCTCGTACATCTGTTTATGAGATAAATGAAGAAAATGGATAGAGTGTGCTATATAGTTGGTGACTTGGTGACTGAGATCACTTGAAAAGCAGAGACCTGGGACAAGACAGTGAATGGAAGGAACTCTTATGAAGAATAAGCAGACAGTGCAAGCTGGCGAGGTGGCTCAGCGGTTAAGAACAGTTTTCTGTTCTTGCTCCAGAGGATCTGACATCCTCTTCCAACATCTCAGGCATTGGGCAGGCATGTGGCACATACATATGCATGCAAACAAAACACACGTACATGGGAAATGAAGTAAATAAATCTTTAATAAAAAGGGGGGAGGATCAGGTGTTGGGGCATGGTGGTATATGACTGTAACCCAATAGTCAGGATGGTACAGGGGCCAGAGGCTAGGCATTGCCAAGTTCTTGGACTCTAGTTCACACTGATTTGCAAAGACGCAAGGCAGCTTTTTTTTTTCCTTTTTATTTATTTATTTATTTAATACTTAATAATAATTCTTTGGTTTCCGGGCAAACATCCCCCTCCCCCCTCCCCTTCCTTATGGGCGTTCCCCTCCCAACCCTCCCCCCCTTGCCACCCTCCCCCCAACAGTCTAGTTCACTGGGGGTTCAGTCTTAGCAGGACCCAGGGCTTCCCCTTCCACTGGTGCAAGGCAGCTTTTTAAAAAGTGAAATAGTAATAGATTTCTAGAAGGACAGACTATCAAGACTGACAGTGGGAGGCCTGAGGGAAGATACGGAAGGGTCTCAATTGTTGCTTCTGGATTCCTTTTATTGTGTTGAGAGGAGGGGGAGTTTGGTTACTTAGGGGGTCATTTGGGCAGTTCTCTGATAGATTTGGTAATGCAATAGTTGCTCTATTTCATAGATCCCTTCCTATAACGCATCTGATTTTAATCACACGCGCGCACACACACACCAAATTATACACAGGCATAGGTGGGATTTTCCCTAGAAGTTCGTTTGAGGACACAGTTTGGCCTTCCGTCACGCACATGCATCCAAAACCAGCTCAGGCTTGGCGAGCCTTTCCATTCTTCATGTACAATAGAATGAGAGGAGAAAATTACTCCTTTCATTGTTCGCTGAAAGCTGTGTGTGAAGACTGGTTCTGTGTGGGGGAACGTGTGAGGCTGCTAGGTGCATTGTCTGGAGAGGAGCGTGTGTAAACAGTAAGTGCAGAGAGAGGAGCTAGGAACTAGCAAGTGAGTTATTAGAAGACCGTGGGGAGCACAACTGGAATCAGTCAGAGCCTGAGGTTGCTAAACTGTGTCTGGCACTTGTCTGTCTCAAAGAGTGGATGATCCTCTCTCAAACTCTAGGCCAGACTGGGCTATATAGAGGTTTAGGACCAGTCTATATAATAAGACTTTATATGGGGGTAGCAGTGAGGGGAGCTAGTGAGATAGTTCAGCAGTTACGAGCACATGCTGCTACTCCAGAGGAACTGAGTTCAATTCCCAACACATACTTTGAGAGGCTCACAACCACTTGTAACTTCCACACTAGTTAATCTGATGCCCTCTGTGGACATGGCACTCATGTGTCCAACATTCCCCACCCCGCCCCCGCCCCACCTCCCCACCATACACACACATATACATATAAAATGAAAGGTCCAAGCACTGTGCTACATGCCCCTAATCCCAGCACTCAAAAGACAGAAGGAAGAGAATCTCTGTGAGTTTGGGGCCAGCCTGATCTACATAGCAAGCTACTCCAAGATAGCTAGGTCTATAGAGAGACCGGGTCTTGAAAACAATTTAATTTAATTTAATTTAATTTAATTATTTAATAGGGCTGGAGAAATGGCTCAGTAGTTAAAAGCAATGACTGTTCTTCCAAAGGACTCAGTCCAATTCCCAGCACCCACACGATGGCTCACAACTGTCTGTAACTCCAGTCCCAAGGCATCTGATTCCTTCTTCTGGCCTCCTTGGGCACCAGTCACTCAGTTAGTGCACAAGCATAAAAGCAGACAAAACACCCATACACATTTAAAATAAATAAAAGAAAATAAAGATGTAGTTATACAGCTACTTTGTGAAACAGTTTAGCAAGTTTCCGAAATATTCAACATGAAGTTGCCGCATAGCCTAGGGGTTCTACTTCCGGTTGCTATGGCTGGAATGACAAGCCCAGAGCATGGGAGTAACTGTATTCACCAGACCAGAACAGGTACAACTTTTTTTTTTTGTTGGTAGTGGGTTTTTTGTTTGTTTGTTTTGTATTTGAATAGAGCTCAAGGGATGAAGGGATGAATCAGGGGTTAAGAGCATGAATTGTTCTTCCAGAGGATGCAGGTTCCTCCGTTTCTAGCACCCATAAGATGGCTCACTGACATCCACAATTCTAGCTTCAGGAGCTCTCATGCCCTCTTCTGAACTCCAAGGCACCTACTTGGTATGTATCATTGCAAACAGACAAAACACTCATCCACATAAAATAAAATAAAATAAAATATAAAATAATTAGTGGGCACAATGGGTCAGCTCACTACCACGAGGCGGTGCATTTTATAATGCCAATCGAGACTGACCATTTGAGATGAGGTACCAAGGACTATTAGGAGTTGGGCTCAAACTGTATAGAGCACTGAAAATCATTGGTCAGGCTAGAAATAGTATCGAACTGCTTAATAGTGGGGTGTGCTGTCTGCTCTATTTGGCCTCTTTACTTTGAGTCTTTTTGTATCTATACTAGTTACATGCACAAGAGAATTGAAACCATGAAACCTTGTACACAATATTCATGTCAGCATCTTTGGTTAAACGTGTAAAAAACAGATGACACAAATGTCCATCTATTGAGAAGCAGATAGCCAATATAACACATCTATATAACACAGTATGGTTTGAACATGTTCTATGGTGAGACATTGTTTCAAAGATAAACGCACAGGTTAAAGTGCTCATTTGCTGCCAAACTAAACAGGACCAGAGGATTTAAATTCCAGGTCAGCCTGGTCTACAGAGGTAGTTCCAGGCCAAGACACACAAAGAAACTCTATCTTGATAAAAACAAAACAAATCAGGGCTTGGTGGCGCACACATTTAATCCCAGTGCTGAAGGAGAAGCAGGCAGATCTTTCTGTGTTTAAGCCAGTTTGAGAGTTCCAGGACAACCAAAGCTACAAAGTGAGACCCTAATCTCAAGAACAAAAACAAAACCCACAACAAACAAAGAGACAACAAAACATCCACCTCCGAAGATGAAAAAGAGGCCTCAGACACAGTGGCTGGAACACATCTGCAATCCCACTACCCCCGAGGCCAAGAAAGGGAGGATTACCTTGGATTTGATGTCAGCCTCTGTGTGAAAACCTGTCTCACAACAAAATCTCAGCACTTGGGAGCCTGGGAGGATTACTCACAAGTATATGACATAGCGAGCTCTAGCCTGGTGTTTCAGTTTACTCTCTGTTGTGATAAGTAGCTCCGCAAAGGCATGTTGGAGGAGACAGAGCTCATGCATCCATCTTGAAGAGAAGTCAATCATCAGGGCAGGAGCTCAGAGCAGAAATCTGGAAGAAAGGGAGGAAGCCGAGACTAGGAAGAAATGCTGCTCTGTAGCTCGCTGGGTCTGCTTCCTTACTGCTGCTCTGTAGCAGGCTTGGCCTACTTCTTTATACCACACAGGACCACCAGTCGAGGGGTGGCACTACCCACAGTGGACTGGACCCTCCCACAACGACCTTTAATTAAAAAACAAATGACCCACAAACTTACCATAGGCAATCTGATGGTGACATTTATCCATGAAGCATTTTTTTCTTTTTCAATTAATGTTCCCTCTTACTAGGTGATGCCATTTTGTGTCAAGTTGAAAATGCCTAACCGACCTACCAGGGCTACATAGTTAAGACTTTGGTTCTGTTGCTGTTGTTTCTTTGTTTAAAAGCAATAGCAACAAAACCAAAAAAAAAAAAAAAAAAAAAAAAAAAAACAGTGTTAAAGAGATGTCCCAGGTGTTAGAAGCACTTGCTGCTCTTGCCGATAACAGGGAGTTGACTCACAAGCATCAAGCTTCTCCACTTCCTAAGAATCTGAGAGCCTCTTCTATCTCCTTGAGCAGCAGACCGGCGTGTGGTGTTCGTACAAAGATCCATACAAAACACGCAGGTACATTAAATAAGATAGATACATCTACAGTTAGTAAGTAAAACAGTTTTTAAAACCAATCCAGAGACCTCCTCAACAAACCTTTCCACAGGAATTGTTAAAGGATAATTGTGTGCATCTGAGCACGTGGGTGTTTGTAAAAGTCCCCTTCCCTCCCTGGGATTTATCAGGGTGGTTACAAGTGGTTTCTTTGCGTTGGAGATTCAAACAAAACAAAACAAAGCCAAAAACAATCAAAATAGATTTCCTGCAGGGATGGGAAGTTTGTGGCTGGAGCACAGAAATTCTTTCAAAAGATATTATTAGGATGTAATTTAGGCAATAAATGCACCCCTTAAAAACACCAGTGTAAAAAAAAAAAAACCACCAGTGTATTGTTTCTGTCATATGGTGTGTTTAACTTTTTGAGGAACTAAAAAGTAGTTTTCCGAAGTAATAGCGTAATTTGCATTTCACCAGCAATGTAGGACATCGTTTTGCCTGTGATGTGTGTGGGAGCTTACAGACCTGCTGTCTGCTATCCATCAGAATTAGAAAACCAACCTTATATATACCATAAAGATCCCCAAGGCTATCACCACATTTTTAAAAATATTTTTTGAAATGTACTTCATCTTTAATAGTGTGTGTGTGTGTGTGTGTGTGTGAGAGAGAGAGAGAGAGAGAGAGAGAGAGAGAGAGAGAGATAGAGAGAGAATGCCCTTGGAGACTGGAAGATGTTGTCAGAGCCCCGGGAGTTACAGGAAGCCATGACTTACGTTACGACATGGATGCCGGTCCTCTGCAAGAGCCATATGTGTTCTTAACTGCAGGGCCCCTGTTCCAGCCCATATCTTCAGTACTTTAAAAATCTTAATGTAACTCTAGGTTAACTAAAAAGCCAAGTGGTTTCACTTCCCCCAGAGCCATTTAACTTAGGTTTCTTGTTTAGGAATAGAAAGACCTCAAGGGAAATCATGCCTTAAGCCTGTGCTCCCAGGATGTGAAAGGCTAAAGCAAGGAGATCATGAGTTCAAAGTCACTCTTAGCTTCCTGTCAAGATCAAAGCCAGCCTGGACTGCACAGGCTCTTGTTTCAAAACAGATAAAACTAAATTTAAAAAGCTGCCAAGAAAAGGCATTGCCTTCCTTCAGATTTCAGCAGCCTGTGCAACACCAGAGCATCCAGTAAACGCTGAGGAGTGACTGTGCACATGGTGCTGGTCTCCAGTGTTAATCTCACTCCCTGATTGGAACTTATTTTCCCAAAGACAAAATCAGAGCACAGGGACTGGGGATGTAGCTATGTGGTAGAACGATTGCCTAGAACTGGAAAACAAACAAACAAATCAAAATAAAGTGGAAAAAAAAACCCTCCAAACATGGATTCATGACTGAGGACTAATTTAAGGAAACAGGAAACAATTAAAATGAGAGCGGGAGGGCTGGAGAGATGGCTCAGCGGTTAAGGGCACTGACTGCTCTTCCAGAGGTCCTGAGTTCAATTCCCAGCAACCACATGGTGGCTCACAGCCATCTCTAATGAGATCTGATGTCCTCTTCTGGTGTGTTCAAAGACAGCTACAGTGTACTCATATAAATAAAATAAAGACTTTAAAAAAAAAAATGAGAGCGGGAAACTTTGCCCGGAGGGCATAGGAACATGGCCTGTCCTGATCTACCCTTGAGTAATGCTGAGGCAAAGCTTCGTTTGAGGGTTCTGTTTCCTCAGTCTTTTGGAAATGAGCTTGAGGTCACTCCAGCCTTCCCAGGAAAACCCAGGGGATGAGGTCATCGGCAATGCCACCTGTCCCTCTGACTCAGTCATTTTACTCTTTTTCTACTTTTGACACCTTTGTACCCAAGGAGGTTTTGCATGGGCCATGAATGTGCATAAGCCGCATCTCTGGCCTTCGCCCTACCACCGTTAGTAGGGTCTCAGACAGCCCTGGCCGGCCTAAAACTTTGTGTGTATGCGGAGCTGGACTCTGTTCTCCTGCCTCTAGCACTGAGGTACTGATATTGTCGATTAGTACCAACACAGCCGGCCTGAAAGATTTTTTTTCTTTTTTTTTTTTTTTCCTTTTTTCGGAGCTGGGGACTGAACCCAGGGCCTTGCGCTTGCTAGGCAAGTGCTCTACCGCTGAGCTAAATACCCAACCCCTGAAAGATTTTCGATGATGGAGCTGGAGAGATGCTTTTGGTTGTGAGCCTAGTTTCAGTGGTTAAGAATAGTTTGCGCTTCATGTCAAATACAGAGGCGAATGCTAGCACTGAACCGAGAACGAGACCCGACCCTCGTTGGAGGAATTAGAAAAAGGACTGAAAGAGCTGAAGGGGCTTGAACCCCATAAGAACAACAATGCCAACCAACCTGAGCTCCCAGGGACTAAACCACTACCCAAAGACTATACATGGGCTGACCCATAACTCCAGCTGCATATGTAGCAGAGGATGACTTGTTGGGCACCAATGGAAGAAGAAGCCCTTGGTCCTGCCAAGGTTGGACCCCCAGTGTAGGGGAATGTGGGGGGGAAGGGGGTGGTTGAGGAGGGGAACACCCTTATAGAAGAAGAGGAGGGGAATAGGATAAGGGGCTTATGTCCGGGAAACTGGGAAAGGGAATAACGTTTGAAATGTAAATAAAAAATAATAATAAAAAAAGGGGCTGGGGATTTAGCTCAGTGGTAGAGCGCTTACCTAGGAAGCGCAAGGCCCTGGGTTCGGTCCCCAGCTCCGGAAAAAAAAGAACCAAAAAAAAAAAAAAAGAATAGTTTGCTCTTGCAGAAGACTGGATTAGGATGCAGCACCCATAAGGCTGCTCATAACCACCCTTAACTTCAGTTCCAGGGAAGCTGATGCCCTCTTTTTGACCTCCATTGGCACCAGTCATGCACATGGAACACAGACATAAATGCAGGCAAAAGTGATCGTATCCATACAAAATAATTAATTTTTTGTTATTGATTTAAAGTGACTTTACGATATTCTTCCACGGAGTCCCTCCCACTCTTGGGAATGCCTTCTCATCCTTCCTTTAAAAAAACAAACTACGGGGGGCTGGGGATTTAGCTCAGTGGTAGAGCGCTTACCTAGGAAGCGCAAGGCCCTGGGTTCGGTCCCCAGCTCCGGAAAAAAAAAAAAAAAAAAACTACATTTGCTCTGTTCAAAGTAAATAAATAAAGTGATTTTGTACTTGGGTATGCTGACACACACTTGTCATCTCGGCTGGAAAGGCTGAGGCAGAACCTGGAGGTTTGAGGCCAGCCTGGGTTAGAGAGCAAAACCTGCCTGGTCCATCCAGAAAGTCCCAGGACAGCCAGGACTACATAGGGAGACCTCGTCTTTAAAACAAGGAAGTTGTTTTCAGGGTGAACACTGTCATCCTCATTAAGAGAAAACTGAAGAGAAACTGGGTTTCAGGAAGGAACGGGTCACCCTGTCAGTAAGAATGGAGGAGAGCTTCATCCAGGTCAAGTTATTTGAAAATCACTACCTTTCAGCTACACAGAGAGAGACTAAGAAATTCAGCCCTGCTAAAGGCTGTCTTCTTGTGGGATCGTCAGGGCTGCAGGTGATAAAGGTTGGTGACCCACACCTTCTGCAATCCCCTAACTAGCTACCCTAGAGCTAACTCTTCAGCTCCCCACCCCCACTACCCACTGTCATCCATTGAGTCCCTGAGTGGACTATTAGATATGAGAAAAACCAAGCACACAGTAAGCATTCCCCACAAGCATAGCAGGCTGATTTCCCATTGAAATGAATGGCAGTTAACCAACGTGTATGTGTCTGGAACTAGAGACATGGTTCAGCTGTGAAAAGCACTGGCTGGTCTTGGAGAGGACCCAGGTTTGGTTCTTGGCACCCACATGGTGGCTCACAACCACCCATAACTCTTGTTCCAGGGGATCTAATATTTTCTTCTGACCTCCGAGGGCACTAGGCATGGACGTGGTACACATACACACATCGAGGCAAAACACTCATACACATACAATAAATAAATCCAAAAAATAATTTTAATATAATATGTTCATTTGAATGAGTCTTGCTTATTCTTAATGAGTTATAACAATATGTAACAGTTTTTTCAAAACACTTTAGTGCGTATATGTGAATCATGTATCAATTTAAATGATAAGATACACAGCTTTATCGTGTAAGGGTGGTGGCACTATCAAGAACTGTAGATAATGGAGCCCATGGAAGGAGGCAGAGCCCAGAACCTAAATCGACTGTGGTGATAGGCCACACTTGGTCTCGGTCCAAAACCACCACCATCATATGCTATTGATTCAGAGACCTACACCATGAGCTGATAAAAAACATTGTCCTTATCCCAGACATAACAGATCACAAGGAGTGATGAAGACAATAAGAATGTCAACAGCTCTGAGCCATGACAGGTACAAAGGTTTGCAATATACACACACCTGTCCTAACACACAAACTCAGAGTGTCTCCTGGGCCGGATGGATGAACTGCCCATCAAACGAACTTATTTTGGAGAGAGTTCCCACACTGATTTTCAAAAAAGCTGGCTTTTGTTTTGTTTGAGACAGATTCTTATTCTTTCACTTACTCTCACTCTGTAGCCCAGACTGGCCTGGAGCTATGTAGCCTAGGATGACCTTTAACTCTCTAAGAGATTTGGGGGGTTGGGGATTTAGCTCAGTGGTAGAGTGCTTGCCTAGCAAGCGCAAGGCCCTGGGTTCGGTCCCCAGCTCCGAAAAAAAGAAAAAAGAAAAAAAAAAGAGAGAGAGAGAGATTTGGTTTGCTCGATGCTGGAGAGTGACCAAGCATCAGTGACTTAAGTGGGATGGACAGGTTCAGTCTAGGTAAAATGTTTGCACCTGTGTGCAGATCTTAATATCTAAAAAGACTCTGTAGATTAGTGGTTGACAGAAGCCAGGAGAGGGGGGATGTAGGGGGTGACCCTAACCAGGGTGAGGCTTCTTTTGAGGAAGATGTTCTAGACAAGATGTTCTAGATTTAGAGTAACAGTTGAGCAAATCTGTGATATCTAAAACCACTGAGTTAGCCAACAGTGGTGCCACGTGCCTTTAATCCCAGCACTTGGGAGACAGAGGCGGATGGATCTCCAAGCTTGAAGCCAGCCTGGTCTACAGCGTGAGTTCTGGGAGAGCCGAGGCTACATAGTGATAGCCTATCTAAGATAATAATAATGAGATGAACAAAAATAATAAGAATAAATGAGAATAAAAAATCTTAAACCTCTTAGAGCTCTCTTGCTCCTGCTCCCTTACCCTCTTCCCCCTCTCTCCCCATTCCCCTCCCTGCTCTCTCTCCATGTGCTCATGGATGGCCTCTACTCCCCTCCTCTCTCTCTCTCTCTCTCTCTCTCTCTCTCTCCCCCCCTTCTCTCTCCTCTCTCTCTCCTCTCTCTCTCTCTCTCTCTCTCTCTCCTCCCCAACTCCCCTCTTCATTCCCTGAATAAACTCTACTCTATAAAAAAAAAAAAAACTCTCAGAGCAATCCTAATTCTTTTTTTTCTTGCCTTATTCTCCTCCCCCTCCCCCTCCCCCCCTCCCCCTCCCCCCTCCCCCTCCCCCTCCTCCTCCTCCTCAGTGCTCCAGATGGAACCCAGAGCTTCACACATGCTGGGCAAGTAACCTACCGCTGCTATGCATTCTCTAGCTCTGAAATAACCTTTAAGAGCAGTAAAAAGGGGGTTGGGGATTTAGCTCAGTGGTAGAGCGCTTGCCTAGGAAGCGCAAGGCCCTGGGTTCAGTCCCCAGCTCCAAAAAAAAGAACAAAAAAAAAAAAAGCAGTAAAAAGACTCTTTAGACACAACACGCTCATCAGCTGAGAGACATAAACCCCGAATGACATAACCAGGTGATCCAGAGTAGGGAGAACTGAGAGCCAGAAAGAGCGATCAGTATTGTCTGCCTTCAGGTTCTAGGGGACAGGGGAGTGGAGACTAAGGAAGGACTGCCGCACTTTCATTGAGGATGTCAGTTAGGAAATGTCTACAGAGAGTCCACTACTAAGCCAAGAAGAAAAGGAGGTTTGTCAGGAAAGGAAAAACAAAGTCAGGGTGTTCTCCTCCCATCCCCAGCTGAGGATCCAAACCAGGCCTAGTATTTGCTAAGCTCTACCAGCTCTACCACTGAGCTAAATCCCCAACCTGTCCTCTAATAGTAAATACTATTGTGTGATGTGGTGTGGGTGGGGGCATGCTATAGTGTGCATGTGTCGGTCAGAGGACAACTTTAGGGATGGTTCTTTCTGAGTTCTGGGGATTGAACTCAATTCATCAAGCTTGTGGGGCAAGTGCCTGACTGGATTAGCCGTCTGTCTCTTTGCTCCCCTCTTTCCTCTTTAAGCCTCTCTGAGCAGCAGCTTCTGTCCTTCTTGTCTGGGTCAGGAGGCATCAGGACAAGCCTTCATCCTCCTCTTGCCAACTTGGAATAGAGTCACAGGGTTAGGCAGCTGGCAGGAGAAATGTCTGGGCATCTGGCTGGGACAGAGTTGCCAACCAGCTAGGAAATGACAGAGTGTAGTTAAGTTCAAGCGTGTGTCAATGCAGTGCGTGTGTGTGTGTGTGTGTGTGTGTGTGTGTGTGTGTGTGTGTGAAGAGGATGTGATGTGGTAATTATGAATGAAAGTAGACCCCCCAAACATGAAACCCCCACTGCACCCCAATACTACCCACGTCTTCTGCCTCCCAGCTCTGACAAGAGGCCTACTTTCCCCAGTAGTTCCACAGCCACTCACCAAGCCTTTCGTAGTTTACCCCAGACCTGGCCCACTGGCAGATGCTTGGGCTCCGCCATGCTCAGAGCTGACTGTGGGTTCCAAGGCAAGATGACGATGGGAGAGAAGCTTCACCCACTGAATCACTTCAGTGATTCGGAGCAAGAAGACTAGGAAAGGTCTACGCATGCGTTCGTTCATCTGAAGCTGCAAAGTGGTTGTGCGTGAAGGCAGCGGACAGTAAGGTCTCTTCATCTGCATAGACTCTTCTGACACTCATTACCTAGGGGTGGGACTGTGCAGGATCTTCCACTGAGACAAAGAAATGGGACTCCTCCTGAATCTCTCCCAATCTGTTGTTTTCAAACATCCTTCAACTCATTTTTATAATATGGTCACTCATCTGATTCAAGCAGCCTTGGGTTGAAATACTTAGAGTTCTATACTGAACATGTATGCACGTTCTCCCAACCCTAATATTATCTCCTAAAAGCAATACAGTATGGCTGCCATTATTGCATAGCACCTCACTGCATTGTATGGTCGTGTATAATCTATGTAGATGCCAAGCTCATAACTGATCTAAATTAAGGAATTCAGAAGAATGTGCAAGAGTCATGCCAAACTC
Organism: Rattus norvegicus; assembly: GCF_021556685.1. Lineage (NCBI taxonomy): Eukaryota > Metazoa > Chordata > Mammalia > Rodentia > Muridae > Rattus > Rattus norvegicus. The sequence continues at coordinate 58,675,421 of NC_141537.1, forward strand.
ATGGCATTTTATGGACATGACTTGAGGACCTGCAGTTTCTGGTAGCTGCAATGGTTTGAAACCAACCTCCTCTGGATACCTAGGGGTGACAGTGCCATTCAAAGTAGAAACTGTAGCCTTGCCAAGCCCACCCATTCTCACTTTCCAGACCTCAGCACAACTGGGCATCGTGGGCAAGCCTGCACTCTCAACACTCAGGGAGCTGAAGCAGTTCAAAGCCGATCTGGGCTACGTGGCTCCAGCCCAACTTGGGCTACAGAGGAAGACCCTATTTCAAAAACAAACAAAAAGGCTGGGCACAGTGGCTAAGGCCTGTGATCCTGGCATTCAGGGGGTGGAAGCAGGAGCATCCTGAGGTCAAGGACAGCCTCAGCTACATAGACATCTGAAGTCAGCCTGGGATAAACCTCTGCCTTGAGAGGAAGGGGAGAGGAGGAGAAGGTTGGAGGAAGTCGTTACTGTGTTAGGTTGCTTGCTTCCTTTTCTTCTTTGTTTCCTTTCCCCCCCACCCCCCCACCCCACAGGGTCTGCCAGACCATCTTGAATTTGAATTCACCACATTCTTGCCTCTGATTCCTAAATGCTGGGATTACAGTGTGCACCACCATGCCCAACTTTGAATTCAACTGTCTAATAGACAAATAAGATTTTGTAAAGCATCGACTAATTACTAAACTTTAATTTTACCATTCTGTAGTTTTTGAAGTAGGTCTGGCTTGGTGGCCCACACCTGTAACTGAGGAGATGAGGATAGAAAGATCAGGAGTTCAAAAGCCAGTGTCAGATGCCTGGTGAATCTGAGGCTAACATGAGCTATATAAGACTCTGTCTTTGAAAAGATAAAAGTCGCTCTTGCTTTCTTGCTCTCACTCCCCCCTCCTGATTCCTCCATTCCTCTCCCCTCTTTCCCCCTCTCTCTCCATATGCTCATGGCCCGCCCCTACCCCCCACCTCTCTCTCTCTCTCTCTCTCTCTCTCTCTCTCTCTCTCTCTCTCTCTGCCTCGCTCTGTCTCTACTATCCTTGCAATTCCCCTCCCCATGCCCTGAATAAATTCTATTCTATACTTTAAAAAAGAAAAGAAAAGATAAAAGTTCTGCACTGGTTAGATGGTTCAGTAGCTAAGGACACCGGCTGCTCTTCCAGAGGATGGGTTTGATTCCCAGTACCCACTCTAGGGGATGTAATGCCCCTTTCTGGTCTCTGAGGTTATCAGGCACCCATATGGTATACAGACATACATGCAGGAAAGAATCCATGTGCATAATATATTGGAGAGCAATTGAAAAAATACACCTCGTGTTTGCCATGCATGGTGGTGCACACCTTTAATCTCAGTACTCAAGAGGCAGGGCAGACAGGTGTCTGAGAGTTTAGGATCAACCTGGATACATAGTGAGTTCCAGCCCAGCCAGGGCACACAGTAAGATCCACAAAACAAATCCACAGTCCTGGTGCCTGTTCAGACTCGTGCTTACACACACACACACACACACACACACACACACACACACACACACACACGATCCTTTCTTTTTTCAATCTCAGTTTTCCACAACAGTATCTATATAGCCCAGATTGGCCTCAAACTCATGTGTCTTCTGGCTTGGCCTCCTGTGCACTGGGATGACTGGTGTGGTTTATTTACTTTAAACTACATTTTATTTATTACGTGTGCACACATGACTATGTATGTGGCCACATGTGTGGCACAGTGAGTATGTGAGTGTCAGAAGGTGACACAAGGGAATCAGTCCTCTCCTTCCATCATGTATGGTCCAAGATCTGATACAGGTTGGTGAAAGCACTTTACCTGCTGAGTGAGTCCATCAGATCCTGGCGCCCGCCATTTTAAACCCTGGATTCTCTCCCACACTGCAGTATTTCCCAATGGCCCCGGGGAACAGGTGCCTGTGTTACTGGTGATGGGGCCCTTGACTCCACACCAAGCTGCTCTGATGAAGAAACTAAGAACTGGAGGAGTGACTTACCTCAGCTTTGTGTTTAGTTGCAAAACAGCCAGATTCTGGATTGAGGCTACTGACCCAGATAGGCTGCTGAAGCCACTGTTTACTTGTGTGCTCTCTGTGTGTCTCTCCCTGCTTCCTCTAGATACCCTTACTGCCCAGGGCTCTCCACACCTTATCATGACCTTTCCTCTGACTCCCGCTAGCATCTCACAAGATGGGATGAAGAAACTCGGTCAAGATTTAAGGCAGGCATGGGGGCAGAGCTCAGAGGTAGAATGTTTGCCCAGCGTGTACAAAGCCATGCTCCAATCCCCAGGGCATCAAGGGGGTAAAAAACCCAAAGAGCTCAGGCAGCAAATTTTCAGAATATTTGTTAATTTTAATTTTTTTCTCAGATTATAACTGTTACAGATTCCGGTGGGGAAAAACTTGGCAGCAAATTTTCAGAATATTTGTTAATTTTAATTTTTTTCTCAGACTATAACTGTTACAGATTCTGGTGAGGAAAAACTTGGAAGATAAAGTATCATCATGTGACTCAGGATAAAATGTAACAAATACTGATAGAGCTGGTTTACTCTGTGGATGAGGCAGGAAGATTGACGTGAGTTTAAAGCTACATTATGTGGTGAATTTCAGGCTAGTCTGGGCTCTAGAATGAGACTCTGTCTTAAAAAATGTAAGGCTGTAAACAAACAAAACCACACCAAAACTCTGGTAGTAACCCAGTAGCTGTTTTATTTCCAAAATGTTATGGAAATAACTCATTTATAGCACATGGTTCATTCAGTAAATAAAAAAGCACCTATTTATGGTCAGGCATTGTTCCGGGTTTAGGTATGTAGCAATTTTTGGGACAATCTGAATTCTCACTCTCACAGAACCACAATCTAGTGGGAGAAAGTAGTCAATAAATGAGATGGATTTCGTGGTGTTGGGCAATAGGGAGACAGTGAAGTCAAGGAGGGGAGCTGGGGTGGGGGGCTGGTACTAAAACCGAGGCTACTGTGAGAAACGACTTTCAGGCAAGGCCCAGAAGTGTGTGGCCCAAGCATCCATCCACTCACTTATCCAGCACTTAGTGAACATGTCTCACACGGAGGTCCAGCAGTGAACAGAAGACCTTTACATTCGGTCACACATCCTCCTGTCCAGGGGGAAACTGCTGGGGGTGTTGTTTAGTATTGAATTTTTTCCCTCTTTTATTTTCTCCCTTTCTTCTTTCCTTCCTCTTCCAGATCCCTGCCCATCCCAGTTTTGGATATGTAGCTGGAGTTGGCCCAGGCTATCTCTATGCTATCTCAACCTCCTCAGTGTTAGGGTTAGGAAATGACTCACCTAGCTTCACACTCAGCTTCAATAGCCTGCCTCAGCCCCTCAGGTTACTACGGCTACCTGTGAACTTTGCTCTGCTCTACTTAATGATTTGAAAATTAAAAAGTTCAAGATAGGGAGAAAGAATAAGATCTAAGTATTTTATTCTTTCCTCTCTTTCTTTCTTTCTTTCTTTCTTTTTCTTTTCTTTTCTTTTTTTTTTTTGAGAAAGAGATGGGGGGGAAGGGTTATGTAATTTTGACTGTCCAGAATGACCTCAAACACACAGAGATCCACTTGCCTCTGTCTTGTGAGTGTTGGGATTAAATAACCACTAAGCCTGGCTAGTATTTTCCTTTGAAGATATAAAAAGTCTAAAGTGGTATCTACTTTCCTTCCAAACAAAAAGATTGGCTCACCTTTTATCTCAGTCCCCTAAGGTTTCTGCCCCCATTGTGAAATAGTGTGGTGGATACTTTTCTATTACCGTAGTGAAGTATTCTGACAAAATCCATTGTGAAATAAAGCACCGTAGTTACTTCCTATGAGGATTTGTTTCCATGGGGTTTCTAAATTCCATCAAGTTGATAATCAAGACTAACCAAGACAGAAGGTCCCAGTAGTCTAGGCTGGCCCCAGAAGCCTAGGCTGGCCCCAGAAGCCTAGGCTGACTTTGAACTCATAATACAGTTGAAGTTGACATTGAAACGGCTCAGGCCTCGAGTCTTGAGCACTACGACTGTAGATATTCAACACCACACTCAGTTTCCTGTTGCCATTTTCAATGTTTGCCAGGGTTTTCTTAGTTCATCTTATCTTTTTTTGTTTTGTTTTGTTTTGTTTTTTTTTTTTTGGAGCTGGGGACCGAACCCAGGGCCTTGCGCTTGATAGGCAAACACTCTACCACTGAGCTAAATCCCCAACCCCTTCATCTTAACTTTTTTTTTAAAGATTTATTTATTTATGTATTATATATAAGTACACTGTAGCTGTTTTCAGACACACCAGAAGAGGGCATCAGATCCCATTACAGATGGTTGTGAGCCACCATGTGGTTGCTGGGATTTGAACTCAGGACCTCTGGAAGAGCAGTCAGTGCCCTTAACCACTGAGCCATCTCTCAGCCCTCATCTTATCTTTACTTTCCCACACTAATCATTATTATTAAAAAATAGTTTCAAGTCACCATAATTTGAATGCACCCATGTGCTTTCTAAATATTTAACCACTTTGTCTTGGCAGCTTATTTCCTTTTGACCTCAGTTTTCTTTTCTTTTTTTTTTTTTTTCTTAAACACACCAGAGGTTTCCTTTGTAAAGGCCCATGGGTTCTGTTTTTGTTATCTGAAGATGTCTTCATATTACTCTTTTCTTTTCTTTTTTTTCTTTTTTTTTCCGGAGCTGGGGACCGAACCCAGGGCCTAGCGCTTGCTAGGCAAGCGCTCTACTACTGAGCTAAATCCCCAACCCCATATTACTCTTTTCAAAACAAATAATGTTCCTGTCAGGAGCAGATGCCCATAATCACAGGAGGCTGAGGTAGAGATAATGAGTTTAAGGCAAGCCTTGGCCAGCAAGACTGACTCAAAAGTTAATGATCTGACTTTATTCTGATATAATACATGCAACAAATTTGTTTCTGGTGTGTGTGTGTGTGTGTGTGCATGCATACACATGCGCACACGCATGCAGTTGGGGAAGATAAGCTAAACAAGGTCCTATAAATCTCCCACTGCCTTCACATTTGTTATGTATCAGAAAAACGACCGTGAAGTTTCCCCCTCCACATCCCAGTGTTGGAATTACAGGCATGTGCCATCACACCTGATGTAGGCAATGCTGGAGACTGAACCTATGACCTGAGCATGCTAGGCAAACACTCCACCTACAAAGCCCTAACCCCAGCCTGAGTTTCAGCTTTTAAATGAAGCATGTAATTCAGTGGGTTTGAGTGCATTCACAGATGTGTGCAACTATTACTACTAATTTCAGAACATTTGATCATCCACAAGAAAAAGAAACCATATGTGGGTGTGGTGGTCCACATCTTCAATCCCAATACTCAGGGGCAAGAGGCAGGTCGATCTGAGTTTCAGGCTAGCCTAATGCATATTTTATATAGCAAGACCTTGTATCAGAAACCAAATGGGGGGTGAAGAAACTTCTCATCTTTTAGTGCGGTGACCACTTATCTATGTTGTCTCTTTAACTTTTTTTCTTTTTGATTTACCTATTCCAACATGTCACCGAAACAGAATGGTGTTTGTCTATTTTATTATTTTGTATGAATGTCTCACTCTCCTGTATACGTTTGCTCACCTGTGAACATCATCAATGCTAGTTGTGAGCTGCCCCGTAGGTGCTCTTAACTGTTGCACACCTCTCCAGCTTAGGTTTCTTTTACTTAGCATAACATCTTTAAAGTCTCATCCACATTAGGACACATAGAAGTCGTTTTTGTTTCATTCGATTTACCTTTTCAAGACAGGAAAGTGTCTATGTGTAGCAAAGTCACTCTGTAGACCAAGCTGGCCTTGATCTCGACGATCTGTCTGCTTCCCCAGCCCTGGATTAAAGCCATTTTGTTTTAAGACAGTGTTGCTTGTAGCCCAGGCTGGCTCCTAACTTGCCAGGTACTCGAAGATGGCCTTGAAGTATATTGGTCCTCCTTCACCCACCTCTCAAATGCTGGGATTATGGGTGTGGTGTTGGACCAGATAAGTGCCCCTGTGCTTAGTTTTTCTTAAACACACTGAAAGGTAAAAGTTTTAAAGTTGCCCCCCTAGACACAAAGTTTAGAGCAGAAGAAAGAAAGGGCTATAGAATGGGTAATTACAATGACTGGCTCAACAGCTTTCTCCCAGAAACTAGCTGACCATAAATCTTAAAGAACAATCTTGAGAAGCAGGAAGCAGTTTCTCCTAGGAACTAGCAGACCATGGAGTTAAACAATCTGAGAAGCAGGAGACAGCTTCTCCTAGGAAACAATCTTGAAAAACAGAGTTTTTCCTTGTGATTTTTCACTGTTATTGTACACACTTTCCAATGATGCCATCCCTGACCCCTCAGGTTGTGGTTTCTCCCTTTAAATACCTCTTCTCCCAGCCTCTCGGGGTTGAAGTCCACTGCCCCTGCGTGGGATAGAGTCTCGACCCCAGTGCACTGGTTACTATCGATAAACCTCATGTGATTACAGCAAAGAAGGTCTTGTGTGAGTTCTTGGGGGGTCCCGTCATCCCGAGATTTGAGTGAGGGTCTCCCCGCTCCGGGGGTCTTTCAATACCTTGGAGACTGCGTTAAATATAAGACATACTTTTTCTTTTCCCGGTTTATGGCGCTCCCTGTACGGATGCTGTATATAACCAGCCTCTACTGATGGGCTTTCTCAGTCCTTTGTGTACAGTGTGGAGTCCATACTCCACAGTGGGAGTTTACCTGAGGGATCATTCCCAGAAGTGGAAGTCTGGGTAAAGGGACACAGACACTATGTATAATCCTGAACCGAACTGATGTGAGTTCCACCGCGTCTGCCTGCCAGCACGTCTCTCTTCTTCCAGGGATCCCCGCCCTCTCCGTTGACAGATGAGATGTCCTGAAAAGTAGGGGAAAGGTCACGGCGGAAGTTTGCTTCCTCCCTTCAACTCTTTAGAGACAGAGGGCTTCTCCCACACACAGAATTGGCTCTTGTCCGGGTACACTGACTCGCCAGTCCTGGAAGTCATGAGAACGCCCCCCCCCGGCCCCCCAATCCCCGCTCTTTGAGTCTTCGACTGCAGATGGAACAGTAACTATCGTGTTCACAGTTAGACCTGTCTGTAGTTCTTTGGGGCTTCTCGGGCACCCCGGGAATCTTTTCTGAAAATTCCCTTTTGGGTCAGCACCTCTACTTTGCCTTGGTTGGGGCCGGCAGGTGACTGGAAGGTCAGTTTGCAGGTATGAAGCCCAGATCGTAATCTCCTCCCTTTCTAGTTCAAGCTAAAGACAGCTTATTTTTAAAGAAGACAAAAAGCATCTAAAAGCCAATGCTCTCACTGGGGACCGAAGCCAGGGGAGGCAAGGTGATTTGTCCAAACGCCATTAAAAAAACAGAGACCAAAGAAGCCAAGAGGAATGAATACTTTTACTTTCACTCGGGAGGGCTTGAGGCCAGTCGCAGCTACGCGATAAGAGCCTGACTCAAAAAAAAAAGAAAAGAATTCCAGGCGGGCCTTCACCCACTGTCTGCCTCAAGAGTGGTGCATCCAGCCATGGTGGGGAGGGGGAAGGGCGCCTTTTGGCTCCTGATTTTCTAGGAGGCGCCCGGTGGAGTTGAACCTCACGATGGTCACTCCAGACTGCAGTGAATCACTGCAAGTCGCGTGTTTCCCGTGACTCCCGGGGCACTCGGCTGCGACGCAGCTGACGTAGAGACAGGATGAACCGCGGACGTGCCCCCGGGGCGAGTGCATGCAAGCTGGGTGCGCGTGCGCGGTCTCCGAGGGCGGAGCCTCGCCCAGAAAGGGCGGGGCTTCAGGAGGTCCGTTTCTCTTTGCTACTTATTTCTATCCGGAGCGGTGCCTGCGTGGAGCTTCCACGTTGCGACTCAGCCGACCGTCATCCTTACGCCTGCACGATCTAGTGTGACTCTGAGCAGCCGTCTCCCGACTCTTCTTCCTAAGGTAAACTGGCCCAGGACTGCCCAGGCCGGAGGCCGAGTCCGGGATCCCTCGCCCCATCGGTCAGGCTACCTGCGTTCGCGTCAGGGCTGTGCACCCAGAGCCTCCTCCGGCTCTCTGCGTCGCCCAAATCTATGAACTCCATGGGCCACATGTGCTCGCCCTCCCAAACTTCCCCAAAGTACCCTTCCCTTCCTGTTACCACATTAGAGTGATGTGTAGTAACTGCCCCCACGGAAGGCTGGGTTCTTGTCTGTAGGGCGACCATGTGGCCCTGAGTACCTTCCAGAATGCCTGAGCTACTTGAAAGCGTTCAAATATGTTTGGACAAATTAACTAGATTTGACTTTTTACTATTTTGTGTTTGCTACTCTTTGTTTTGCGGTACTCCGGATTGAACCTAGAATCCTATATGTGCTAAGTACGGCTTAAACCACTGGACTGCACTACCCACCAGCCCTTATGTTTACTTTTGAGACAAGGTTTCATTAAATCCTCCAAATTAGCTTTGCATTCTCCATGGCTCGGGCTAACCTGAAACATGCATTCCTTCTGCCTCAGCCTCCTTCATAGCTGGCTTTTGTCACCCTTATCGTTTATATTGATATTATATTCAAGAAGTTTATAAATCCCCTGGTGGCGGCGGCGGCGGCGGCGGCGGCGGCGACGACGACGGAGGTAGACCCCTTTAAACAACCTTTAGGAGACAGAGGCAGGTGGATCATTGAGTTCGAGTCCAGCCTGGTCTACAGAACTAGTTACAGGACAGCCAGGGCTACACATAAAAACCATGTCTCCGGGTTAAAAAAAAAAAGTTTGTAATCAACTTGAGTGTACGATATAGGAGAAACTTATACAGGTTGTTTGCTCTAGGACATATTCCTGCTTCTTACTCTAGTGGCGCTATAGCATGCAAGGCTAGGCAAGCACTCTATACCTCTGAGTTATATTTTCAACTCACTTTTTACTTTATTTTTTTTTAAAGATTTATTTATTTCATGTATGTGGGTACATTGTCACTGTCTTCAGACATCAGAAGAGGGCATCGGATCCCATGACAGATGGTTGTGAGCCACCATGTGGTTGCTGGGAATTGAACTCAGGACCTCTGGAAGAGCAGTCAGTGCTCTTAACCACCAAGCCATCTCCAGCCCCCACTTTTTACTTTTTAAGTCAGGGTCTTACTAAGTTGCCTAGGCTGGGTTTTTTAACCCACTGTGTAGCTCAAGTATGTATCACCAGCCACACCTAGCATTTTCTTGTATTTCATATGTACATATACATGTGTGTGTATGTTGTGTGTGTGTGTGTGTGTGTGTGTATACAGATATATGTGATAAATATATATATTTTTCCCCATGGAGGTGCTTTGCCTCCATGTTTTGAATACATGTTAGCTGTGCATCATGGGTGTGTGTGTAGAGGCCAAAAGAGGATGTCAGATTCCCTAGGATTGGAGTTACAGATGGTTGTGAACTACCATGTGGCGGCTGGTCCTCTGCCAGTGCTAACCACGGAGCCATCTCTCCCGATGGCTAAAACCACCCGATTTTCTTTGTTTCCATCTGCCTCTGATGTAAAGATAAGTCCTGGCACTGTAACATAGGGTTTCTACATTGTACTCGGTAAGAATGGTCTGAAAGAGAAGTGAAAGTAGTTGGATGTGTGGGATGTACCAGTAACCGAGTGCTTAAGAGGGCCCCGTGAATTTGAGGCTAGCCTGGGCTACAGAGCAGGAAGAGGTGAAGACATACAGTTCTACAAACAGTGCTCTTGAAATTATCCCAACAGCTTGTGTGCTTTGTTCTCCAGCCACGATGTTTGCTGTGCACACATGCTTGGAGGCGATGCCGTGAGCAGACCCGCAGTTGTCCCTTTCTCCCAGTCTTGCTCCTGGGAAAACAAGGGTTGCAACTAACTCATAGACTCTTCTTCCTCTCTCTTCACAGGATCTAGAAGCAGAAAGCAGCAGCTCCACTTCCCTGCAAAGGAGCTGGGCGGCGGCACCATGAAGTACATGCTAAACCTCTACGTGCTGGGGGTCATGTTGACCCTGCTTTCCATCTTTGTTAGACTGATGGAGTCACTGGGAGGATTGTTGGAGAACCCATTGCCCGGGAGCTCCTGGATTACGAGAGGTCACCTAGCCAACACACAGCCTCCCAGGGGCCTTCCAGACCATCCATCCAGAGGAGTGCAATAAAACCTCCCCCCAGGCATCAGCCATGCTTTGACACACTGACTTCAGCATGTCCGACCACATGTTTCATTTCCCAAGAGGCAACATCAAGTGTCTCCAAAGAACTGTTACTAGGCCTGGCAGGGCAGTTTTCTTTTGGATGTTCCCTTACACGGGAAAAGAGCCTGTTTACTGGAGAGGTGTGAGTGGCTTGTCTGTGGCTCTGAGATGGTGGTGTACCGTTTTCAGCTGTTGGGAGAACGTTTTTTTGGTTTTGTTTGTTTGTTTAAGTCCTCCGTCCTAAAGGACTCTTTTGGACCTAAGCATCTTCTGTTGTTTACGATTGAGCCTCTCTTCCAGGAGAGTTTTGTTTGGACAGCATCTAAGGGGTTGTGGGTTGGCCACGAAGACAGGGTGGACCATCCGGTGTTTAGGTCTAAGTTCTGCGTTTAAGTTCTTTCTCCAGTGTAATGCACATGTGTTTGTACATAATGTCTAAAGGGCTATGGGATGATCAGGCCTGCTAGGGTATAGGCATTCCAGCCACTGTGTGGCTTACATGAGTTTTTCTAATGCAATAAATGTGAATATATGTGTATGTATACATTTCCACCGTGTGTCCTGTTGACATGCCTGCTCTTGAAATTAGTAAGGAAACGTTTAAATCCTAGATCTTTAAGTAAACCATCTCTATTAATTTATTTTTGAGGCAAGATCTCACAGTGTAGCCCTAGTTGCCCTGTAAGTCACCATATAGACCAGGCTGGCCTCAGAGACACACCTGGTGCCTCTTTTGCCTCTCTAGTGCTGGGATTAAAAGTGCGCACCACTATATCTGGCTATTTTTACTTTTGAGATCGTCTCATGTAGCTAAGGCTGGCCTTGTCCCACCCGATCCACCCGCCTCTGCCTTCTAAGTGTTAAGACTATAGGCTTCTATCTGAACTTAATATTTTCAAACTTAGGAGCAAGAACATGCTCAAAGCTTTGCTTAGAAACTAAATATGGGGGCTGGGGATTTAGCTCAGTGGTAGAGCGCTTACCTAGGAAGCGCAAGGCCCTGGGTTCGGTCCCCAGCTCCGAAAAAAAGAACCAAAAAAAAAAAAAAAAAAGAAACTAAATATGGTAGTATATGCCTACGATTCTCAGCACTTAGGAAGCTGAGGCAGGAGGATTGCCAAAAATTCCAAGGACAGCCAAGGCTATAATTGCAAGACTGAATTCAAACAAAAAGTTTTGTTTAATTGTAAACTTAACTTGGGACAGAGCCTTTCAGGTCTGCCCTGTGTCGGCCAGTTAGTTATCTGAGCCTAGGCAAGACAACCTTGGCCTTCCACAGTTGCCTCTGTGGATTCAGCCCACTGTACATTGAGCTTTTGACTGTTAGTGCTCAAGATTGAACCTGGGGCATAGCATGTATCAGGAAAACATTATATCAATGAAACTAAGTCAGCCCTGAAAATATTTTTTTTTTTGTAAATTATGTCCACAATGAACTATTCTTGTGTCTACAATAAGACACCTTTTCTTGTCATTTCTCCCTAAACAAAATGGAACAACTGTAGTAGTTATATTGCATTAGGTACTGTAATCTAGAGGTAAGTATATGTTAAGATAATAGCTGGGTCCTTTGCAGACAGTGTGCCATTTTATATGAGACTTGTCTCCCAGGCAGAGTTGTGGCATTAACCCCTCCCCACATGCAGAACCACTTGGTCTTGTGACTGATCTGTCTCCATAAAGGAAATCTGCTCTCCCCCAGTGCTGCCTCCAGTGTGAATGAGCATTCCTGCAGGTCTAGCCTGTTTTGTTCTCTTCAGTGACTTACCCAGCCAAGTGGCTGTTTAATTCTGCTGTCAGTTTAAGTCAGCTACTAAATGGCTGCATACTGCAGGTGATTTGCTTGTGCGCACTCCATAAGTAATCCAGACTGGCCTTGAAATTTAGGATCCTTCCACCCTGGCCTCAAGGATCTGGGGTTATAGCCACATTCCAGGTGCTTGTTTCTGCCCTGCAGATCTGAGCAGCTTCGACTCTAATCAGCAGTGAAAGGAGGGTGGTTTAGTTTTGAAGCAGTCTCACTACGTAGTCCTAGAACTCATAATGTAGCTGACAAGTGACCCAGACTGACCTCAGAGTCCCATCTGCCTCAGGTGTGTGTCATTAAGACAAAGAGGCTTCCTCCCCTCGACCCACCTCTCTGGTCCCTGCCCTGCATAAGAAAGTATTCACTTTGCCTTAGACTTCGCTCTCATCTCTGTGTTTATGAATTTGATGTACTTTTGCCAAACAAAAAGAATGGTACACAGCATCATCCTCGGTTCAACTGCCTCTGCTTCCTTGGTACTCAATGCAACTGACTGATAACCTGGCTTAGGGATTCGTTTTGACTATTGCCGTGTGGTAGCCAGCATAGTGCCAACCTCCACATTCTAGGCACATGGTATTATTAGCCCCTTTGGGGCCACAAAATGATTTATTTATTGGGTCTTGCTATGTGGCCTAGGCTGGCCTCAAATTTGTGATTCAACTGTTGGGGTTAAAGATACGTTGTCACACCTTGCTTCTGGGGACTGGCAAAGTAGTCTTGACTTTGCTGAGGTTACAGAAAGTTGATTTCATTGATGTAGTACTGATGGTAATGTATTTGGAGGGCTAGGCTTAGTCTTAGCCTAAGGCACTGGTCAACAAGTCAGATGACCTCAGTTTGATCTCCAAAACCTACGTGGCAGAAGGGGAGAACATTCTCACAGTTTGTCCTGTGAAGTCTACACATGCACTGTGGCATGCTGTCATTCTCCCACCCCCCCAACCCCCGCACACACACGTAGATGAAAAGAATTGACATAACTGGAGGGCTAGCAAGATGGCTCAGTGGATAAAAGCTCTTGCTGCCAAGTCTGATGGCCTGAGTTTGGCCAGCAGTGTTCCCTCAGTATTCCTTCACGTCTTTGAGACAGTCTCACTGTACCCACAGGCTTGAAGGTGAGAACCATCTCCTGCAAGTTGTTCCCTGACCTTCCTAAATGTGCTCCCTCCCCCCAAATAATCAAATAAATGTATTAGTAAAAAATATAACTGGAAATCAAACATGGTGACACACACCTGCCTTCCATGTAAGCCGATACTGGTTGGCTTTGCTTACGTGCACATAACCCTCTCTAATGTAGAGAGAGGGTCTTGCTATATAGTCTGTACTCCTTTGAACTCTTGGCAGTCCTGCCGTAGTCTCCCAATTGGTGGGGTTACAGGTATGTACCACCATGCCTAGCTAATTTCAGTATTTCTATCTGTCAAGGATATACTAGGTTATAATGTAGCAAGATCACTAAAAATGTCAATGGCTTAGGACCATTCCCTGGGTCCCTAAAAAGAAGCAGGTGCCTAAACAATGCATTTCTACCTACTCCTATTGGTTGGTACCCCACAATCATCAGGCTGCTGTGCACCCCCCATTTCTCTTCATCTCCCCGACTATTTTTTTTTTCTTTTTTTTGGAGCTGGGGACCGAACCCAGGGCCTTGCGCTTGCTAGGCAACATCTCCCCGACTATTAACCTGGCCTCCCATTACCATGTGTGGGAACATGGCTTATACTGTTTCTTTAGAGCTTGACCACACTGGTAGAGAAACCTGTGCCTCACCCAGAGCTTGTTAAGTTTGAACCTGATATTGTAGGTAAATGTTACTTAACATTTTGTTCCCTTTGAGGGAAGATATAGCAAGGAGAGGTGTGAGTTAAATAGCTACCTACCAGGAAGGCCACTAGGGGTCGTCGACAGTGTTCCCTAAGTACTCCTTCAAGTCTTTGTTTGAGACAGTCTCACTGTATACCCAGAATGGCCTCACGCTCACGGCAACCTTGCCTCAATCTCTTGCACTGGGATTACAGGTGAATGGCTAGAAGGTCATTCACTGCTCACCCCTTTGTGGTTGGATGAGGCTCTCTCTCAATCAATTCTGAGTCAAAGTAGCACGCCTATTCTAGATTGGAACATGTAAGGCCTTCTTCCCAACTCACAGCCCCCTCCCCCAGCCCTCTGCTTTGGTAACTGAAATTGATCTGAGTGGGGCTTCTTCATTGGTGTAAACCTTGGAGTGAAGACGCCACAGGGAAGAACTGTCAACTGATGCCTGGAGAAAGGGAAATCAGCCTTTATTGTGGGAAGCTTTAGAGACTGGGGATAGGGGCAGGGGCAGGGTTGCTCCTGCAATGTAGCTGGATGAGCACATTATACACAGCACCTACAGAATTCCAGACCTTCACTGACCTCCCTCCAATAACACATTAAGACATTAGATGGGAAAGCCGGTTTAAAAAAAAAACATAATAAATCTGTGACCAAGACATTTATATAGCACAGAGACATGGCATTATTTGGAGTTGGATGTTAATGAGAAGTTTCTAATTACCCCTCTGGAGTCTCAGACGTGTGGTAAGTGGTGTTTCTGTGTGTATGTTCTTGTAGGGGCTTGTACATGCTATATGCGACTGCCAGAGGACCATTGCACAATGTAGCAAGCACCAGCTATGTAACTCATGTAGGCCTTCATGTGCGATTCCCTCACCTCTGCCTCTGGAGTTACAAGCATGCACTGGAACCGTCTAAAACGCAGAAATCTGGGGGCTTTCTAAGTTAGGACCGAACATCTCAGTGATGGGAACACGTGAGCAACGATGTGAGAGCTCTGCACAGCCTATTTAAAACCTCCAGCTACCAAGTTAACTGTTAACTGGTCGCCTGAACTCTACTGCCATCTAGTGGATGCTGAAGAAGAAAGGAATGCTGCTCTGTGTTCAACAGAAAAGGAGGGGAGGGATTTGGGAGAAAAGGAAGATAGAAAAAACTACCTTCAAACCAACAGGATCAGGTTTTTTTCTATAAAGTTTCAGTATTTGAAATAACATGAGACTAGCCGTGACTACGCAGTTGAAATAAGCTCAGGGGCCTGGGAAGTGGCTCAGTGGGTAAAGGCACTTTACGGGGCAATTAGATCAACCTACATTCTGATCCCAGAACTCATATAAAAAGCCCATAGCAGCAGCCAGTGCTTCCGTGATCACAAGGCCCAGGAGACCTGAAGGAAACTTGCTGCTGGCCCACCTAACCTGGGTACACAGTGCAAAGAGGCCTGGTCTCAAGATGAAAAGGTAATGCCCTGTCCTCTGACCTCCACACATAGATAGCACTTGCATGGCCACAACCCATGCAGGAACATACAGATGGCTCAGTGGTTAAGAGCACTGACTGTTCTTCCAGAAGTCCTGAGTTCAAATCCCAGCACCCACTCGTTGGCTCACAACCATCTATATCTGGTATGTTTAAAGTGAGTGGCAGTGTACTCACATACATAAAGAAATCTTTAAAAAAAGAACACACATGCAGATATACTCACTTATCACACACACACACAGGAAGGCCGAAAAAGAAAAGAAAATGATGTCTGAAGTCTGGCGCCAGACTAGGGCACCTGCTTTAAAGCCTAATGGACTTGTGTTCAACGCCCAGGACCTACCAGGAGGAAGGAGAGAACCCTCAAATTGTCTTCTGTCACCCACAAACTCCAATAGCAATCAAGCTTTTTTAATCCCGGCACTCGATAGAGGCCAGAGGACCTCTGAGTTCTGGTGTACAGAGTGAATTCCAGGACAGCCAGGGCTACACAGTAAGACCCTATCTCAAACCAACAAAAATAGAAGTAAATCAATAAGAGTCTGGCTCTGTGGTAGAATTCCTAACACGTCCAGTCAAAATATTTAGTTTCCTTAATTGATGTGCCATTTTTCAAATGTGTTTATTGACCGGGTGTGGTGGTGCATGCTTTGAAAGGCAGAGTAGGTGGCCCTCTGAGTTTGAGGCCAGCCTGGTCTAAATACTCCATTCCAGGACAGCCAGGACTATATACTAAGATCCCCGCTCCCCGTCTCAATAATATGATAAAGAGAAAACTGTTTATTTATAAATACTTTGGCATTTCTCTCCAAAAAGTTTTTCTAGTTGGAAAGAAAGTGTGTGTGTGTGTGTGTGTGTGTGTGTGTGTGTGTGTGTGTGTGTGTGTGTGTGTGTGATGGGGAAAAGGGGAGGCTGCATGAAGCAGTGAGCACCAGTAGTCAGAGGACTTGAGAGACAGTTCTTTTCTTTGGTCACTCACATCTCACGAGTCTTAATTCCTAGCAATCTTGGCAGCAAGAGCTTTTCCCAGCTGAGCCATCCTGCCACCCCTCAAGGCCTGACTTTAGGTAAACAATTCGAACTTACAAAGAGCTTTTGTGTGAGGCTTCCAGTTATGAAGGGGGATCAAAGCCTATGATTCTTCCACAGACCTTCACTGGGGGCCTGGCCAGTTCGCTGTCTCGGAAAGGTCTCTCGATGCCTGGGGTAAGGGCCAGTGTTTAGAATCTGGAAGTTTACTGCTGGTTCGTGGCCATCTCCTGTGCATCTCCTTCCTGGCCTCCTCTCCCTTTCCTGCTGGTAGCATTTTTTGATGTCACTCCTGCCATTGTGAGCTGACAGGCCCTCCCAGCCCTGGAGGACATGCCACACCATAAGCAAGCAGGGAGCCGGAGCTGGGAGGTGGGGGGGAAGCAGTGGTTCCAACAACACCTTGGAGTTGGGCTGGGTCTGTGTGGAGCCCCAGAGATGTGCCCCAGCCCATTCTTCTTAAGAATCAATGAGTAAAATTAGGGGCCTCCCTCCTGCAATCAGGGACCCAGGCCCTGGAGTGGAACTTGGAGTCGAAAATGGCCTTCTCTGTCAACTGATCCATTCTCCAGAATTCAACTTGTTCTCTGACTCGGTGGTGTTTGAGAGCACCTTTATCCAGGTACCTCCTGCATCTCAGGGATCAATCTCCCCTCCCACGACCTGCTCCCAAAGTCATTTCCCTTTGCGCTTGTTGTGAGGGAATTCCCTGCATGCCACATGCAAAGAGTTAGGTGGGGTTTGGAACAAGAGAGAAGCTTTTGTTTCTTTTCTTTCTTTCCTTCCTTCCTCTTTTTTTTTTTTTTTTTTTTTTGTCTCACTGTGTAGCCTTGGTTGGCCTAGAGTGATGTAGACCATGCTGGCCTCAAACTTTCAGAGATCCTCTAGCTTCTGCCTTCTGAGTGCTGGGATTAAAGGTGTGTGCCACTACACCCAACTTAAGTACCCTTTTTTTTAAAAATTTTTTTAAAGATTTATTTATTATTTATAAGTACACTGTAGCTGTCTTCAGGCACACCAGAAGAGGGCATCAGATCTCATTACAGGTGGTTGTGAGCCACCATGTGGTTGCTGGGATTTGAACTCAGGACCTCTGGAAGAGCAATCAGTGCTCTTAACCACTGAGCCATCTCTCCAACCCCCAAGTACCCTTTTTTTAAAAAAAAGATTTTGTTTATTTTATTTTATATACAAGTGAGTACCCTGTCACTCTCTTCAGACACCAGAAGAGGGCATCAGATTGTGTTGCAAATGGTTGTAAGCCACCACGTCATTGCTGGGATTTGAACTCAGGACCTCTGGAAGAGCAATTGAAAAATCCCATGCAGAGAGACCCTTACTCAAGTCTTGGGAAATCGCGGACCCCAGACACAGAGAGACCATTTTGGATGTAATAAGCAAAGGCGAGGTTTATTACGGAGACCTATTACAGAGATCTCCGGGCCGACACGTATCCTGCGCAGGAGACAGAGGTGTCGGCCCCGAAACTCAAAAGTCAGAGGGTTATATAGAGAAGGCTAGGGGGTTTTGGCGTGATTACATATAATTGGCTCATTCAAACATAGCAGTGAGAACAAAGCAGAAAGAGTACGTGTTAGAAGTCAGGGGCTTATCAGGGTCTGGAGGATGGCCCTGAGTGAGCTGGGGGGAGATGTCTTCCTGCCAGACGTCCCATGAATCAGTCCCATTAACTCAGGCTGGTTCCTGCATTCCTTTTCTTTATGGCTTGCCAGTCCTGCCTGGACAGTGTTTTCTGTGCTCCTTTATCTTTATGGCCTGTTAGTCCTGGCTGCAGGGCTTAGCCCTGGGTCTGTGGCCTTTTGGGGTTTATTCTTTTAATTTTTATATTTATAAACCTAGAATTCGTATAATTTTCTTTTCACAATCAGTGCTTTTTTTTTTTTTTAAAGATTTATTTATTATATATAAGTACACTGTAGCTGTCTTCAGATATACCAGAAGAGGGCATCAGAACTCTTTACAGATGGTTGTGAGCCACCATGTGGTTGCTGGGATTTGAACTCATGACCTCTGGAAGAGCAGTCGGGTGCTCTTAACCGCTGAGCCATCTCTCCAGCCCCTTTGAAAGTACCTTTTAAAATGTTTTGTTGTTGTTGTTGTTGTTGTTGTTTTTAAGATTTATTTAAGTTTTATTTTGGTATTTGTGCAAGTGAGGGCAGAACCCAGGGAGGTGAAAAGAGGGCATCAGTTCCCCCAGAACTGAAGTTATAGGCTCTTGTAAACTTCCTGACGTTGGTGCTGGAAACTGATCTCCAGGACCTCTGTGAGATAAACACTCTTAATGGCAGAGCTGTTTCTTCAGCCCGGAAAGCAGCCTCCTGCTGCTCAGTTTAACGGTGTCAATGGTAACTGTCTAAGCAAACTCTATCTGAGCCATTTGGAACAGCAATGTATCATTACAGACACCCAGGGCATCCCCTCTGGACTTTGGCAGTTGAAAAAAAAAAATGTGTTGGGGACTTAGCTCAGTGGTAGAGCGCTTGCCTAGCAAGCACAAGACCCTGGGTTCGGTCCTCAGCTCCAGAAAAAAAAAAAAGAAAGAAAGAAAAAAAAATGTGTGCCAGACAACAGGGGTCCTCGGCACTCTTGGTAGGAAATCACTGAGGTTCGGGTTAGAATTCGAGCAGGCGGAGAAACTTGACCGTACCCAGGTTAAGGTGGAGAGACTGAAGCTGAGGTCAGAGACTCGACTAAATGAAGGGGGGGAGGAGGGGTGGCAGGGAGTTGAAGGTTGGTGGGAACCTTTCCAGGTAGGCGTAGGAATTCAGTCTGAGGTTCTCAAAGCAACAAGCTCCTTCTCACTACGGTGCGGGTTTGGGAAAACCGCGTTCAGTGTTCCCAGGCCTCCACTCTCCTGTGCTGACTAACTAGACACCTGTGTTCCTGGAATAAGAACCAGCAAGCCTGGGGTGAGGGAGCAGTAACATGGGATCCAGGCCGTTTCCATTTCTAGTCACCCCCCCGTTATGTGTGGTACTTTTGGCCTCTTTGTTCTACATGATCAGACTTTGAAGCTGTTGGGAGTCTCGGGACGTGAGAGATCTGCCTCTCCCTGATATGACTCGCTCCTCAGTTGGTTCCACTTCTTCCCCTCTCCTTGTTTCCTATGTCACTGTCACCGCCAGGGCGGGCCAGTTCCCTCTCTTGGTGACTGTGGCCCTCTGCTTTGTAAGGACTACAGATCCTGTTTCACAGTACAGGATCTGAGAAATGTCACTTTTTTCTCTCGCCCAAATCAGAATTCATTTTTTTTTTCCCCTCCAAGAGTTACTTGGCCGGGCTGGTAGGAATTAATTTCAGTCTTCCTTGGGTTTCCCGTGTCCCCAGTTGCCCCATGGGATGCACAGTTGTCAGGGCTGCACGGAGTTTGAACTCTGGGAGAAGGCCGCAGGGCTTGGGAACGCTAATGGTAGTTGTGGTTCCTCAGTCCCGGCTTTGGTGTTTCTCTGCCCTGAGCTGAGACAGTGCCTCGGTACGGAGTGTCCATTGTCCTTGTCCTGCCATGGCCCCAGGTAATTTGGGGAGCAGAAGTACTCGTGACATTTGAGTCCCTGCAACAAACTGCTCTCTTATCTGAGGGAAGCTCTCCAGCCTCCTCCCATGTGAGCTTCCTTGGTCTTTTCCATTCCTTTAGCTCCTTCCGGAAGCTTGTTCTCTTCCTCCTGTCGACCTTTCTTCCTATCAGCTCCCTTCCAAGACTTTAGAAAGCTGTGCTGTGCTGGGGGTAGGGGTGGGTGCTGGAGAGATGGCTCAGAGGTTAAGAGCGCTGTCTGCTCTTCCAGAGGTCCTGAGCTCAACCACATGGTGGCTCACAACCGTTTGTAATGACATCTAGTGCCCTCTTCTGGCCTGTAGGCATACTTGCAGGCAGAATGCGGTATAGGCCGGTTTCTCTGACCCTCGGGGGAGAGGGTAAAATTTCCAATGCAACTCAGCCTTTTTGTTCCTTTGTTGTTTTAATACAGGGTCTCACGTAGCCCAGGCTGCCCTCCACAGGAAACCAAGAATGACCTTGAATTCCTGATTCTCCAGCCTCCACTCCCAAGTGACTAACTAGTGTATCTTTTCAAAGTTAAATGTGTGTTTCTCTGCACAAAGCAGTACTATACAGGGTTGTTGTTCGTAAAACTTTATGTCTGGGTGTCTAGGGAAAGCAACAAAAGAGACCAGTAGCAAGTAAAGGACTCGCTCACCGTCCCCGTCTGGTCTCTGCATCCTTCCATGCCTTTTCTGATATCTCTTTCTGACCCATGTATCTGGGGCTGATTTTCAGGTCACTAAGCAAGGAAACTGGATGGATGCCTACGAAAGATCTGCCACTATAATCCTTGGAGTAACCTCTTCAGTGCCCTCCTTGCCACTCCCCAATATCCTCCTGATGGCCAATGTTACCTGGCCTCAAGGTCCATTTTCCACCTGTAGCACACTTGGTGCCCCTGTCATCACCCTCAGCAGGTAAAGAAAGACAGGAGGGAGGGGATGTGGGGTGATTGGCAAGTGTATGCTTACAAACCAGGTTTAAAAGAAAGGCCGGAGGGAGGGGCCGGAGCTGGGGGATGATTGGCAGGCTGACAGGCTTCAAACTGGAAGGAAGGGTAGTGCTCCAAGGCAGTGCTCCTGGTAAGCTCTTTAGAGTTCATCCATCTGTTTGCCTAATGCACATTGATTGACTCAGCGTCTTTTGCAACACTGTTTCTGTCTCCAGTTCAGTGTTTGAAAATCTTGGCTTCCTTTTACTTTAATTCTTTTTTTTTTTAAGATTTATTTATTTATTTTGTATATGAGTACACTGTAGCTGTCTTCTGACACACCAGAAGAGGGCATTGGATTCCATTACAGATGGTTGTGAGCCACCATGTGGTTGCTGGGATTTGAACTCAGGACCTCTGGAAGAGCAGTCGGTGCTCTTAACCACTGAGCCATCTCTCCAGCCCCCTTACTTTAATTCTTAAGTAAAATGTTTCGGTTTTGTTTGTTCGCTTGTTTGTTTACTGACAGGATCTGCTTATGTAGCCTTGTCTTGCCTGGAACTCACTTTATAAGAATTCATGAAGAGTCTGGCCTCGGCTTGCTGATATTTTGTAGATGTGGGACAGGAGCTAAGGAAATTTTTGCTTTTTTTCCTCCTCTCCCCCTTTCTAACTTTTGGGAGTTGTTTCTCTTCTACCTCGTGGGTTCTGGGATTGAACTCATGTCACTAGAGTTGACAGTAAGCACCTTCACCTTTGGGGCCAGCTTGCAGCCTATAAATGGAGATATTAAAGTCAAATAGGGCTACAATATGTTGAGATTGAAAGAAAAAAAAAAGGATATTGCCAAACCCAGCACGGTAAGCCTGACTCAAAGAAAGGGTGGGGGTGTGTTGGGAGAGATGCGTCGGTGCGTAAGAACCCTTTGCTTCTCTTCCTGAAGTCCTGAGTCAGTCTCCAGCAGCCATGTCAGGCAGCTCACAGCCACCTGTGACTCTGACACACACTTCTAGCTTCCAAAAAACCTACGTGTGTGTGGCATTCACACACACACACACACACACAAACAAACACACACACAGTCTTAGAATAGAATAAAAGGGTTGTTGATGTAGCTCAGGGGGTAGACTGTATGCCTAGCACACACACAGTCCTAGCTAGGTTCAGCAGCACATAAACTGCGCATGGTGGGACAAACCTGTAACCCCAGCACTTAGGAGGAGCCAACAGAGTATCAAGTAAAAGAAAAGAAAAGCGTAAAGCCTCAGCATATAGGAGACACCCACCATTCCTACAAGGAATCTAAGATGCAGGAGAAGGCTTAGAAATGAGCCAAAAGAACTCTGTTCGAATACTCACTCAGGAAGACTGGGCAAACCTAGAGCATTTTGCCCTTTCTGAGACAGGGCTCCTGTAGCCTTGCCTTTAACTCCTAGATGAGGCTTTAAATGCTCACCCCTCTTGTCTTAGTCTCCCAAGTGCTAAGATCATCACTGTGCCCAGCTCACCATGCATGTGCTGTGTGTGTGTGTGTGTGTGTGTGTGTGTGTGTGTGTGTGTGTGTGGGTGCAAGGCCAGAGGATGTGTTGGATGTCCCTGCTCTACCATAATTCACCTTATTCTGTTGAGGTGGCCTCTCACTGAAGCTGAAGCACACTGATTTGGCTAGGTTGGCTGGCCAGAGAGCTCCCAGGATCTACCTACCAGTTTTGGCATCCAGCCCTGAGGTTACAGGCATATATGACAATGCCTGGCTCTTTAAAAGCAAAACAGAACAGAACAAAACAAACAAACCAGTATGAGTGCTTGGGATTCAAACTCAGACCTCCATGCTCGCACAATACGACACATGCTTTGGTCTATTGAATCATCTCCCCCAATCTCTCACAGAGCTTTTCCAAGGGTTTACTACAAAATCTGAGATGAGTAATTAACATTACTTAATCTTTCCCCATCCAAGAGTTTTATGAGCATTAAGTGAGACAGTATGCACCAATTATAGCAACGGTAATTGATGAGGGCAGATTGTTTTTATTTAAAAATTTTTTGAGACAAAGTCACATAGCCAAGCTGAACTTGAACTCCTGCTCTTAGCTCCCAAGTGTTGGGATTTAGGCATACACCTAGAGGCCGGCGGGTCTTTACTAAGGAATGAAGATCCTGCAAATAAACAAGAAGGGAGTCAGATCCAGCAGGCGTTCGCAGTCCTAGGGTAGGAGTCTCCTCCAGGTAGCAGCAGAAGACACCAACACACCAATTCCCTGCTTATGCCCAGGATTCTTCCCCTGAAGTATGTGGAGCTACAAATCTATGACCGGACCCAGCGCATCCTTCGGGTTAGGACAGTGACTGAGAAGATCTACTACCTGAGGCTCCATGAGAAACATCCACAGGCTGTGTTTCGGTTCTGGATCCGCTTGGTGAAAATCTTACAGAAAGGTCTGTCTATCACCACCAAAGACCCAAGGATCCATTTCACTCACTGCCTGGTGCCCAAGATGCCCAACTCCTCCACTGAAACAACAGTAAGTGGGGGCATCCACCAGGGTCTGCAGAGAAATAAACAGAAACATATATATCCATGTACATACTTACACACTCATGTGCACACACTCCCACATGCACATGTTCCCATATGCAAATGGACACTTGGCCTTTCCTATATGCCGGTTACTCAACACCTTGGATCAGAAATATTCAGGAAAAAAAAAAAAAACCACTGTTCCCTTCTCACTGTCCACTGAACAATACAGTGGGACAGCTATTTACATAGCACTGTGTTGCATGAGACATGTGTAAAAGCTACCATTGCAAATAAGGAACTGGAGTATAGTGAACTTTTATATTGGAGGGGAGGGGGTCTTAGGGATTTACTGCTGTGAACAGACACCATGACCAAGGCAACTCTTATAAGGACAACATTTAATTGGGGCTGGCTTACAGGTTCAGAGGTTCAGTCCATTATCATCAGGGTGGGAGCATAGCAGCGACCAGGCAGGCCTGTGCAGAGGGAGCTGAGAGTTCTACACCTTCATCTGAAGGCTGCTAGGAGAAGACTGGCTTCCAGGCAGCTAGGGTGAGGGTCTTAAAGCACACACAGTGACGCACCTACTTCAACATGGCCACACCATCTAGTAGTGCACTTTTATATTTATTTCTTGTTGTTTACTGTGTGCAAGTGCTGTTGTTGAGACAGCGTTCCCTCTCTAGCTCAGGTTGGGCTGAAACTCACTATGTAGCCCAGGTTGCCCTCAGCTATCTTCCTGCCTTAGCCTCCCTAGTGTTGGGATTGCAAGCACACACCACTACCCTGAGCTCCTGGGTGGGCACGAGGTTTCCCTGGACCTCCCCAGGGAAGCACAGGTACAAAGCTTGCCAGAGACGGCTCTACGTTTGGGATTCGAAAACTGAACTCTTTCTCTGCCTTTGTTAAGGTGTGTGTTTCGGTGTTTTGATAGCCAGTGGTTTTGGAGATGAGCAGTTCTAGGGTCCACACTTTACTCTCTGGATTGCATGGCCTCCACAGTACATCAGAGCCCTGCCAGAGAGAGGGGGTCAGGGCCCTCTGACTTGCTTTTCCCTGTACAGCCTGAAAGCAGCCGGCCGGCATCCTCCCAGAGTAGTGAGACCATAATGCTGCTGGCGGCTGAGCGGGCCGGCAGCAGTGTCCTAGATCTCTCAAACAGACACCGGTTCTCAGAAGACAGGTGAGTCATGTGTCCTCAGCCCTGGGCTTGCCCTAGCCTAAATTCATAGGGCCTGCGACTCTATCAATCTAGCCCTTCTCATTGTAGATAGCGGGCCACATAACTTTGTCCCCTGAACTTGGTTGCAAACTTGTGCTCAGAAAAGGTTCTGTGGCATTCGGCCATCGGAACGTTCATTCCACAGAGAAACTCCACGGCTTTTACATGGCTGATACGCAAGGAGAGGAACAGGAAATGAGTAAATGAATTCCGAGAAATGCAAACTAATAACTAAGTTAGCTACTGACTCACTAACCCCTGCTCACAAAGGTCTCTCTGGCAGCCTCAGCTTTGCCTTCCCTATCTCTTGGGTCAAGTGGACAGTGACCAAAGACTCCTCCTAAATCCATGTTTCAATTGATCCCCAGACAAGCAGCCAAAGACCAGCCATCCATGTGCAGAGCAACTATAAGTCATAGGCTGTTGTCAACCCATAGTTTGTTTTTTTTTTTTTTCTTTTTAAATTTCTTTGTGACTTTTTTCCAGTGGGAGAAGGGCTTTGTTGTTGTCCCACTATAAAAGCTGCCTCTCTGGACAGTCCCTATAGAAAAGCTGGTCCTTTCAGATTGCAAAAACAGCTTCACTTTTGAAGTTAAAATGTCTAACGCTTGATTATACTTTCTTGATATGATCAACCTTGACCTTCCCTCCTCCCCTCCCCAACCCTCCTCTCCACTTCTCCTATCTCCTCCCCTCTCCTACCTTCCCTCCTCTCCTCTCCATTCTCCTCTCCTTCCTTTCTCCTTTCCTCCCTTACCCCCTCTCCTCCCCCATGAACTTCTTGTCACCCTGGCTGACTTCCTGCCTCCTTTTCCCAAGTGCTCGAACGGTTTCATCCATGCTCGTCAGTCACTACTCTGCCCACTCAGCTACACCCCGAGCGAGTCCTGCCCCCTTTGTTTTGTCTGCTTGTTTGTCTGTTTTGTTTTTGTTTGACTCAGGGTTTCACCCTGTAGCTCTGAATATACTTGAACTTGCCATGATCCTCCTGCCTCAGCCTCCAAAAAAGTTAAGAGCACTTCCAGAGGATTCAGGCTGAGTTCACACCCACACAACATCACATGACTGTAACTCTAGTTTCAGGGGATTCAACAGGCTTTTCTGCCCCCCTAGGCACCAGGCACACACACACACACACACACACACACACACACACACACACACACACGAGAAAACAAAACACCCTGTCTTAGTTAGGGTTCCATGGCTGGGAAGAGACACCATGACCACAGCATCTCTTATAAAAGACAACGTTTAACTGGGGCTGGCTTACGGGTTCAGAAGTTCAGTCCATTATCATCAAGGCAGGAGCACCACAGCTTCTAGGCAGCCGTGGCCCAGGAGGAACTGAGAGCTCTGTCTACATCTTTATCTAAAGAAGTCAGGAGCAGACTGTTTTCCAGGCTGCTAGGAGGAGGGTTTCAAAGCCCATCCCTACTGTGACAAACTTCCTCCAACAAGGCCACACCTTCTAATAGTGTCACTCTCTGAGTCAACCATGTTTAGACCACCATACACCCATACACATAAAATAATAAAAATAAATATTTATGTTTTCCTAGTGGGAGACATGGCTATCCCTGTTTCTTACCATTTCCTAATGATTTAAGTTGATTTTTTCCTCTTAAAAGCTTTCTTGGGTTATTTTGTTGTTGTTTGGGTGATTTTGTTTTATTGTTGTTATTGTTGTTTTTTGAGACAAGAGATGACTTTGAACTACTGTCCTATCTCCACTTTCAGACCTAGACATTTTACATTTTAACTTCAAAAGTGAAGCTGTTTTTGCAATCTGCCCCCCCCCCCCCCCCCCCGGAGCTGGGGACCGAACCCAGGGCCTTGCGCTGAGCTAAATCCCCAACCCCTTGCGCTGAGCTAAATCCCCAACCCCTTGCTAAATCCCCTTGTTTTTGCAATCTGAAAGTATGGGATTACAAGTGCGCACTAACAGACCACCATATTGGCTCCTGTTTGTTTTAGATTTTCTGATTGGTTGGTTGGTTGGGTTCATTTTGTTTTTGTTTTTGAGATAGTATCTCACGGTTTAGCTCTTGGCTGGCTTGGAACTCACTATGTAGACCAAGTTAGCTTTGAACTCACAGACATCTGTCTGCCTCTGCTTCCTCTGCCCCTTTAGTGTTGGGATGAAGGGCATGCACCATCAGGTCCTGCATTGTTTGGTTTTTCTAAGACAACGTTCCACTGTGTAACTCCCGCTAACCTGGACTCAGGTCCTCTGGCAGACAAATATCTGCTCTTAACCTCTTAACCACTCCAGCCTTTAAAAACAGTTTATTTAAGGAGAACGTTTTGTGTGAATGGGCACTTTGCCTGTGGGGACCAGAAAAGGACATCAGAGCTTCTATAACCAGAGTCATAGACAGGTTAAGATGCCATGTAGTTACTGGGAACCCAACCAGGGCCTTCTGGAAAAGTAGCAAGTGCTATTATCTGCTGAGACATTATTCTAGCCCTTAAGGTGATTTTTAACAATTATTTCCTTCTTTTCTGTTGCTTTCTGTGACCTGGGAATGTCGGGACTCCTTCAGATACACTGATACAAAAACAGACAACTCCAGCAACTGCAAGACAGCCTCCCCGGTGGCATCTTTAATTGGTATGCCCATGAGAGCCACCTTGATCCACAGTCTCTGGGAACAAGAGGACTCATGTGAGACCCTCCTACAGGCTCCTGTAGCCAGCTCCCTAGGAGACAACTTTTTGGGACCCTAACACCTGGCCAGAATGGGGTGTCAGCCCTGTCTTCTATGTGTTTGCTCTGCCTCCTACAATGCTGCTTCCCACAGTGGGCCAAGTAACCATGGGAGAGATGAAATGGTACCTATGCCAAGATGCTCTTCTACATCCACCAATAAACCTCCAGTGGGGTCCTCGTTGGTTGTGTTTTGGGGAGGTTCTGAGCAGTTGGGGAAGGAATGGCTAGAAATCACAGTTCATGCCTCAGAAAAATAAATGGGAAGGAAGCTATGACACCAAAACAGGAGCCACATGTTGTTATGGAGCCACGTTGTTAAGGAGCAACATTGTTGTTAAGGAGCCACATTGTTATACACTGTTATATTAAGTCTCCA
Organism: Rattus norvegicus; assembly: GCF_021556685.1. NCBI lineage: Eukaryota > Metazoa > Chordata > Mammalia > Rodentia > Muridae > Rattus > Rattus norvegicus. The sequence continues at coordinate 58,703,064 of NC_141537.1, forward strand.
TACCTTACAAGAATAAGTTTCTGTTTCCTAGACCTAATGATCCTGCAAACAATGTTTTTCACCCTGTGCTGAACTTGTGACCCATGATGTATACCCACTTCTTTGCTTTGCTAAGCTCCTGAACACCTGTGCGGCTCCCCTTTCACACGACCCATTCTTGTACTTATCAACCTCACAGGCAGCCTTGAGCCCTGAGTTCCCTCTCTTAGTTTCATTGCTGTGAAAAGACACCATGACAGAGGCAACTCTTATAAAGGAAAACATTTAATAGGGGCTGACTTAACCGTTTCAGAGAGGTTCGGCCCATTATCATCACGCTGGGAAGCATGGCAACATCCAAGCACACATAGTACTGAAAAAGAAATTGAGAGTTCTACATCTTGATCCACAGGCAGCAGAAGAAGAGTGTGAGCCACACTGGGCATGGCTTGAGTGTAGAAGACCTCAAAACCTATCCCCACTTCCTCCAACAAGGCCACACTTTCTCCAACAAGACCATATCTCCTAATAGTGTCACTCCATACGGACCAAGTATTCAAACACTTGGGTCTATGGGGGCCATGACTATTCAACCCATCACAGCTGTCTCTGCTCCTCTTCTGTCCAGGGGCTAACAGCCAATAATCTCAACAGCTGGTTGCTAACAGCCCTAACCTTCCCCATAAATGGGACTTCAAAAGCCAGTGAGGGGCTGTTCTCTGAAAGCTCAACTTCGGGGGAGGTGGTCATCTGGCCAGTCCCTTATGCATCTCTAAATAAAGGTTGTTTGGATCAGATAGTCATGGAAACGGGTTTTTTGTTTGCTTTTGCTTGTTTGTTTGTTTTTGTCTGCTCTAACAGAAGCTACCACATGCCAGTTGAAAGCCTGAAGTATCTAAGCTAAGCTGAGACATCCAGTGCAAAGGAAAGGGCCTCTGTGGAGAGATCTCATTTCCTTTGTCAAAGAGATAGTGGGAAGCCAGGCAATGGTGGCCCATGCCTTTAATCCCGAATTTAGGAGGCAGAGGCAAGCAGATCAGTGAGTTCAAGGCCAACCTGGTCTATATAATGAGTTCCAGGACAGCCAGGGCTACACAAAGAAATCCTGTCTTGAAAAACTGTGTGTGTGCAAGGGGAGGGGGGAGTTGGGGAGACAGTAGAAAACAGAGGCAGGACATTGGTATAAAGAAATCCTGAAAATGATACAGTAACCACCTATAATAAGGTAACCCCATTCATCTTTTTTTTTCTTTTTTTTTTTTTGGAGCTGGGGACCGAGCCCAGGGCCTTGTGCTTGCTAGGCAAGCGCTCTACCACTGAGCTAAATCCCCCCCCCCCATTCATCTTTAATAAGAACTCGAGGGTTTATCTTTCAACTCCCTGTGTTAGGCTCACTCTTGGCCATGAACAAGTGAGTTACTAATGGAATGCCTTGACTGTTCCCTCCTAGGACCTAGTGAAAGCAAACTGGGAGATCTTGTATGTTTACAGGTCTCTGAGCAAATATTTCATACTTACATAGGGGATAATCAAAGCTGTTCCCACCAATTAGTAATATTTGCTCAGAATATATCACTGTAATACCCAAACAATATGACTCCTCCGTTTGATACCGTTTGGCCTGTGATATTGAACTCATCAGAGAGAACAAGAGAGAGGGGCAGGTTTCCAGTCCTTGAAGAAAGCCTGGGGCAGTTACTGAACTCTATTTTAAAGACAGAGGGGGAGCATTAATGTTTAAATGACATTTGTACCACACAGTCCACAAATAAAGGTTGGAGGACCTGCCTTCTTATATCTCACGTCACGTGTGTTGCCAGGAGGGAGAACATGGTTGTCCCTTCCGCAGGCCGGTTTGCTTGGTCTAAGGACTAAATCCTGGCAAGATTGACTTGTACAAGACACTGAGAGGGTATCTAATGTTTGTGGCGTTCCCCCTGCCTCCACGGGAAATACAAGCAAACCAAATATCCTTTGAATACTGTGTTGGTTAATTTGCTGTCAACATAAGCTAGAGTCATAAGGGACAAGGGAACCACAAATGAGAAAAATCCCCTCGTCAGATTGGCCTGTGGTGGGCTTCTTTTCCCTATGGGGCATTTTATTGGTTAATGACTGATGTGGGAGGGCTCAGCCCACTGTGGTGGTGCCATCCTTAGATAGTTCCTGTAAGAAAGTGGGCTGAGCAAGCTGATATGGCTTCTCTCAGTGATAAGACTATAAAGTGTAAGCTGGAAATAAACTGTGCTCTTCCCAAGTTGCTTTGGTCATGGTATTTATCGCAGCAATGGAAAGTAAACTGGGGCAGACATACTTGCTATTAAATAAGCTGGGCATTGCCGTTGCTACTAAATAAGCTGGGCATTGCCGTTGCTGGAGAAGGACAATTAGACGCTGAACCCCGGGGTGACTAATATGAAGAGTGACCATACTTCCCAAAGTCTGCCGGTTCCGTTGCCATTGTTAATATGTAATACATATTTAACTCTCAAAATTGTCCTTGTGGAGATAAATCATGAGGCACCGTGTGTTCACACACACACTTAAAGAGTCCCTATCTTTACTCTTAAAAAAAAAAAAAGATCTCACTCTGTAACCCACGGTATTCTTGAGCTCACAGCATCCTTCTGGCTCCCTTCCCAAGTGCTATGATTACAGGCATGAGCCACCACACCCAGCTTCCATCCCCAATTGTATTGCCTGGGTTTATGTTTCTGTCAGTTCTCACTTGAACTGTTGCCGTAATCCTATTGGTCAAACCCTAATATCACCAGGACAGTAACAGGTGATGTCATTGGATACTAGCTGTTTGTAAACACTCTGCTATTTTTTTTATGTATTTATTTATTATATATGAATACACTGTAGCTATCTTCAGACACACCAGAAGAGGGCATCAGATCTCATTACAGATGATTGTGAGCCACCATGTGGTTGCTGGGATTGGAACTCAGGACCTCTGGAAGAGCATTTAGTGCTCTTAACCACTGAGCCATCTCTCCAGCCCCCCACTCTGCTATGTTTTTACAAAGATATCTCACTCAGTCCACACCGCAACCCACCTGGAGGCAGAGACTCCCTAGCACGTTTTGTGAAGGATGAAGCCACAGAGAGGTTATTGAGGTCATGTAGGGAGTAAGTAGCCAGTATTGTAACTTCGTCTGACTCCAAAGCTTACAACATTTGTATGTGAGTTCGTTTTTGACAGGGTCTCTCTGTATAGCCTTGGTTGTCTTGAAACTTGCTTATGTTGACAGATCTGGCTTCAAACTGCTTCTGCTCCCCAGGTTTCTGGGATCCCAGGCATGTGCTGGGTACCTGGCCATAGTCCACCCTTGGGATGAGGCTGTGATCTTTCCCCAGTCCATTCTCCTTCTACACTTTTTTTTTAAACTTTTTTTTATTTATTCATTTATTATATATAAGTACACTGCAGCCGTCTTCAGACACACCAGAAGAGGGCATCAGATCTCTCTTACAGATGGCTGGGAGCCACCATGTGGTTGCTGGGAACTGAACTCATGACCTCTGGAAGAGCAGTCGGGTGCTCTTAACCGCTGAGCCATCTCTCCAGCCCCTCCTTCTACACTTTTATCAGAGCAACCTTTTTTGAAGTATTATATACATACCCGCCAGAGTTTCCTTCTTCATAAAACCAAACCTTTTGACAGAAAATGACTGGAACTCCACTGATAACCACATGCTGTCTACTTGCTGTAGTCTCCTAGAGCCTTATGTATCCTGCCAACTTCCTTACGGGTTCCTAAATTGGCCTTGCCTTTAGATGCTGCTAAGGCCTTTCACACATGTTCCCTCCACTCAGTATACACTTGCTTTTTCTATACACACCAAGATACTGGTCCTTTGACTACTGTTGTCTGCACTTGCATTGGATTGTCGAGCCCCTGAGCATATTGTAGTTGTTTCTTCCATATCAGTCTCCTTAGTGGAACAGCCAACTCTAAGATCTGGATTAGAGACGCTAGCTCTCACTCAAACTAAAAGGAATTCATCGGAAGGATGTGGGCTGCCTTGCGAAACTATTATGGTATTTGTGGAAATGACCGTAGACACAATTCAATTACAATGAAAAGATTCATTGATTAGCTGCTAGGAGGACGGACAATCTCTGAGCCAAATTTGAGATCGCCATGAGAAGGGGGTTAAGGGAAGGATTCTTAAAGGGGGAAAGCCACATATCTATGCAGGCAAGCAAAAACTAGTCTGTTCTGCCAGGTCAAGTGGTTAAAGCAACCCAAAACAATCTTTGAGTATCCGCGTAAGCAAGTTAGAGAAGCAAAAGAGCAGTTAGTCATGTCACAAAAAGTAGATAGTCACAGCTGTATATTTCTGGATGAGCATCACTGAGTCGGTAATTGGGAACTTCTCTTCCAGGGCTTGGAGTCAGATACAAACAGCTGGTGGGTACCAAGATGGATGCCTAGCATAAATGGAGTTTCTTTAGCTATCACAAAGCCAAAGGGACAATTGAAGGGTCGTGCAGAGTGTGACACCAGTGCAGGACTGGGGCCTCAGGGAGTCTTAGAGTGTGACACCAAGGCATCGCCGAGGAGCCAGGGAGGGGAAGTTGATTGGCCATCTGGTCAGATGCTGCTGCAGTAGGCTGGATGGTTTTCCTAAGGGAAATTGAAATTGTTACAAAGGAACAATAGACTTCTGGTGGCTGATGTCAAATGTCCAGTGCACTTTGGTTCTGCTCTCTGGTGAAAAGGCAAGTGGGCTTTTATTTAGTTCTTACTTTACTTTTAGTTTATGTTTATATTATTTATTTTACTTTTAATCTATTGACTTACTTTTGTTTTTCGAGTCAGTCTCTTGATGGCACTCTGTTTGCTCTGAGTAGACCAGGCTGACCTCAAACTATGTCACTAGAAATACACCTGCCTCTGTTGCCCAACTGCCAAGATTAAATGTGCGTGACACTACGTCTGGCCCTAATGTGTTTTTGTCTGTTTTGAGGCTAGGTCTCAACCTGGAACCTGGGCTGGTCTTGAACATGTGCTAATGAGATTCATTCCTAAACCTCCCAAGTTCTGGGAACCACAACTTCCACGGGCTTTGAGACTCTGTACTCTTTGCTAAGTTTCAGATTTCAAGTTCTCCAACAATAAGCTGTTCTAATGGCTAGTCAGATGACAAGTACGGAGGTCGAAATGCCATAGGATAATTACCTCATGACTTTTTTCTCTTCTCGGAAAGAACAAGTCTGGTTATTGTTTTGGATGAAACAAAAACAAACAGAAGAAACTTGGAGAACCCTTAGCTCTCTCCCACAGTGCAACTTCTGAGGTATGGCCCCTGCCTCGGCCCATTTTGTAACCTGGGGCAGGTCAACTGTTAATGAAAAGCTAATACTACTTCATTGGCTGTGCTGATGAAAAAAACCTATTGAACTCCCTTGCGTATTTGGGGTGCAGTGAGGTTTAAGTCTGAATTATCACCAGTGTAAGGAGTGCAGACAATATGTGTGCCAGAAGGCAGCATGGGGTGTCTTCTTCAATACCTCTTCCATTCATTTATTTACTTAAGTCTTATTTAGTATTGCTGTGTGCAGGATGGGAGTGCATGTGTGCCAACCGTAGAACACCTTTCAGGAGTCACTTCTCTCCTTCCCTTTCACATCCAAGGATTGACCAGGGTCATTAGGTTAGGTTTATGCAGTAACAGCCTTTACCCTCTAGTTCATCTTGCCTACCCTCCATCTTGTGTGTGTGTGTGTAATTTTTTTCCCCGAGACAAGATCTCCTCACCAACCCTGAAGATTACCAGCTGATTTGACTAACAAGCCATCGAGTCTCAGGGACACTCCTGTGTCTGCCTCCCCAGACTTGGATTACAAGTACATGGCCTCCTGGCTTTTTATGTAGTTGTACCCTAGGTCCTATAATCTCTTAAGTGGGTACTGGGGATCCACTCAGGTCCTTATGCACATGCATTGAACAAGTGATTGACAGAATCTCCTCAACCTAGAGGTGCTATTTTGGGAGGACAAAGAAACTTTTGGATGCAGGGCTTTGTTGGCATCGTAGGTCACAAAGGATAGGTCTTTGAAGATTATACCAGGGTCCTGGTGCCAGTATCCTTCCTGCTTCTCTATGTGCAGTGGTGGGCAAAGCTTCGCCACACACTCGTGCCTCCTCTTATTCCAAACACACCCTCCCCCGTGATGGTATGAGATTCTTAAATAACCCTTCTTTCTTCTCCTAAACTATCTGGCATAGTGTCATGAAAGTAATTGACAGGTACCGAGGGAATTATGGGAGGTCAGCCTGCTTCTCCACTAGATCATCACTTTCAAGTGTAGTTACTCTGTGCTATCCCCTGCTACCTATATTCTACAACATCCAAAGCCATTCAGACTCTTTATTCACCATTTACAACAGTGAAATGATCTCTTACATAATGCCTACATTTCAAAACGATACACTGCTGTCATTTTTAGATAGGGTCTCTCTGAAAACCACAGTGGCCTAGCACTCACTATGTGACCTCGAATTCACAGCAATCGTTCTGCTTCATCCTCCCAAGTGCTGGGGTTTCAGGAATGAGTCACCATACCATGTGTGCTGGTCTAGGGATCAAACCCAGGGATTTGTACATTCCAAGTAATTACCCTACCGACTGAGCTGTACCTGCAACCTAGAGTGTTTCAGAATTTGTAGCACTTCTGATCTCATGAGTTTCAGATAATATTCAACCTGTATTTGTTTCTATATACATAATTTAAAACGACGACGAAAGGAGGGTGTGGTGGTTTGAATACGTCTGGCCCCCATGGACTCATGTATTTGAATACTTGGCCACGAGGAGTGGCTAATAGGTCACACTACTAGGTCACACTGGTTGGAGGAACTGTGGGATGGGTCGTGAGTCTGCTCAAGCTCTACCCAGTGTGGAACACAGTCTCCTTCTGCTATCTCTGGATCAAGATGTGGAACTCTCGCCTCCTCCAACACGGTGTCTGCCTGGAACCTGCCATGTTCTCACCATGTTGATAATGGACTGAACCACTGAAGCTGTAAGCCAGCCCCAATTAAATGAGTTGTCTCAGTCATGGTGTCTCTTCAGAGATGAGATGAAACCCTAACTCAGTCAGAGGGCCTGGAGAAATGGTTCAACCTTTAAGCACACCTGAGGTTTTGTTCAAGGATCAGGGTTCAGTTCCCAGGATCCATACGGTGGCTCACAACATCTGTAACCCGATTCGAGGGGATCTGACCTTCTCAGGTACCAGCCTCATACGTGGTGTACATACATCCATTCAGACAAAGCATTCACACACATAAAACAAAACAAACAACTCTTTTAAAAGGTTGCAAGGAGATCAGTGCCTTGTTAAAGTTTTCTATAGGAAGGCCTTTTAACCAATTCCCAAATCCCTGATGCTTTTGCTTGGGTGATACATAAGGGCTCCATTTCATGTGGGTGCCACTGCTCTCTGCCCTCGACTGTGTGGAAGGCACGCTTGGCTCACCGGTGAAGGTCATCCAATCCAAACACCTGACCAGAAGTACCACATTCCTCTAGGACAGTGACTCTCAACCTTCATGATCGACTGGTACTGTTTAACACAGTTTCTCAAGTTGTGGTGACCCCCCCCCCCCCGACCATAAAACTATTTTTATTGCTACTTCATGGCTGTAATTTTGCTCCTGCTAAGCATCGTAAGGTAAATGTCTGTGTTTACCCAGGGTCTAAGCTGACCCCTGTAAAAGGGCCGTTTGATACCCCCAGAGGGGTCCTGACCCACAGGTTGAAAACAGCTGCTTTAGAGTAAGATATCAAAACAAACATCGGCCTCAGGCCTCCGGCTTTGGTTTTCCTGTTCGTTCGTTTGTTTGTTGTAGTTGCTTTGAGACACAGTCTCTATAGTCAAGGCTGGCCTTTAATGCTCTTCCAGTGGATTCCCACCTCCTTCAGGTGAATCACTACCACCCGTACCGCTCAACTTCAGATCTGCAAGTAATAGAAAAATTTCATATAACTGTGGTAGTCTGCTTTCTGTAGAGGAATTTTAATCCAGCAACATGGCTGCTCTGGCAAGCAATCACATTCCTTCTGAGTCTAGATGATCCCTCCAGAAGTGAAGACATTCCCTGGATTATAATATGATCTGGCTGGAGTGCAGACACACCCTTAGAACACACTTAATCCCTAACAATGAAGAGAAGGTTAGTTTGTAGAAGGAAAAAAGTCATGTTTGAAAGTGATGTCTAATTGAGGGGCAGACAAAGTTATGAGTCAGAGAAAGATTCGACAGAATGAGTCAGACATAGGATATGCCCAACTCTCAAGAGAATAGCATAGGAAGGAAAGGCTACTTTAGAGCAGTGCAGGGAGAGAGGCGTGGGGTTTGTGTGTGTGTGTGTGTGTGTGTGTGTGTGTGTGTGTGTGAGAGAGAGAGAGAGAGAGAGAGAGAGAGAGAGAGAGAGAGAGAGTTTTAGCAGGATAGTTTTACAGAGGGGTTGCAGAGAGAACAAGACACAGTTGAAGACAGAAGGAGCCAGAGAATGAGAAGGAACCAGAAGATTAGAACAGATTGCCAAAATTAGTACGAGGTCAAGAAGAACAATTCAGGCAGAAGCTGAGAGAAGCAGAATCGAATCAGTCGGCTTGGAAGATTACATTGTATGGATGCTAGAAGCTTCTGGGCCTAGGCCTAGGGATAGTCAGAACAGAAAAAGAAATGCTCTGGGCTCAGCCCAAACCATGTAGGTGTGGCTCTCATCCCTCCATCAAATAAAAGTGAAATTTATGGCTTTCTGTTGTGACAAAAGATCTGAGACAGTCAACTTAAAATGAAGAAAGGAGGCTGGGGATATAGGTCAGTGACACAGCCCTTATTTATCATGAGTGAGGTCTTGTGTTCAAGACCCAGCATCACTAAACAAATGAAATGTAAAAGAGCAGGAAGAGGAAGGTGGAAAAGGACTGAGCTAGCCCAGTGGTAGAGAACTGGTCTAGACACGTGCATACGTGTCCATCCCAAACAGAGAAGGAAGAAGAGGGGTTGGGGAGGAAGTGAAAGAGGAGGCAGGAAAGAGGAAACAAACTCAGGAGAGGGCTGGGCTCTGGAAGGTTTTAGGTTTGGAATCGGGGACAGTGAGTAGGAGGAGAGGCATTTACACATAGACAGCAGTTAGGTGTTTCTGAGGGGAGTTCCCGCCCATAAGGCAGAGCAGAAGTCCTTTCCTGTAAGGTTCAGAGGCAGGAGACAGGCTCTGTGTCAGGATTGAGGAGTAGTCTGTGGTGTGTGTTTGTGGTCAGGGTGTCTCTGATGTGGCAGTGCAGGGTGAGGAGAACAAGAATGCAGAAAAACAAGTTACTTTTGTTCTAAAAACCAAACTACTGTGATTTTGGTAATTGTCACTGTTCAGCCAAAATAAAGGAGTTTTACAAAATGGTGTGACTGTGACTAAGGAGCTCCATGTAGAAACTGTGAAGGAACAGCCAGGATACTGGAGAAAGAGCTCAGACACCAGCAGAGCACTCACGAGAGGGCTCTTGACTGAAGGAGCTGAGGGGAATTTGTACCTGGTGAAACTCAGGGATGTGTCGAAAATCAGGATTAAAAGCAAACAGAGAAAACTAGAAGAAGAAAGAGAGGAAATATAAGCCATGGTTTGCTGTATTTGCAGGTATTTGTAAAATACTGCAAACAATGTATGAAGATTTAACCAACAGTGCCAAGATCTGCTTGGAGGGTCAGTGAAAGGCAGTGTGTGGGGAAAAGAAGGAAGGGGGCGGAGTTAAAACCACTTCCCATAGATGGAAGATCTGGACTCCAGAACTTTCTACCTGTTCCTGGCAGATCTGTGTAGACTACAGGAGGGCTCTTTACCTCTGGTTTCCAAGTAGTTTGTCCAGCAATAAAGCCGGGTAGGAGACCAGCAGGAGTGGAGAAGGAGTCACGTCTGTTCCTGTGCTCATATAAGACTGCTCTAGGAGGTTTCCACCTCCTCCATCCCTGCTCCAGAAACCACTTGGCTACCCGGAATGCTCCCTTTCTGAATTTACATCAGAAGGAGTGTTATCAATTAGATAATTGATATCAGATAGATAATCAAATAGATAATGTAACGAACGTTACATCCTCACAGTCATCTTTCCTCTTCAGCTAATTGCTCCCCCATTCTCTTCTCTTAGATTCTTTAACCTTCAGTTGGGATTGAGAGCCCCCTTGCCGCTTTCCAACAAACCCCCTCTAACTTAGGTTGGCCTTGTCCCTTCCTGTGCCTATAGCTGAATAGTCTAATTGAAGATATTCTGTTCCCAGGCAAGGGATGCTGTGTAGGCATTCATACGCCAGCCATTTGTGGCTTATTCATGTGCATATCCTCTGGTTCCAACCAAAAACCCAATTAAAGGTGCATTTCTGCCATTACCAGCTCTGGCTGTCCCCAACACTGCCTTCCTGAGAACGAGGGAAACCTTCAGTCCTGGCTTCTCCTAGAAATTGGTTTCCCAGAAACTGTTTCTTAGATGAAAAGAACACTACACAGGGGATTAGTAAAGCATTTAAAGGCCGTTAAACACAGCATCGGAAAGAGAAAAGTAGCAAAACATTGTCATCTAGAAGCCGACTCACGGCCCCCAAGAGGTGGCATCTGCAACAGTCTCCAGAACAAAATAAAGATGTCTCAGAAGGTTCCAAGGTAGAATTCAGAGAAGGGGAAATGCCTTGAAGGAGAACATCAAGATAACTCCACTTACACTCTACGACAGAAATTAGATTAAAACTTCACACTCATCCTTGGAAATCTCTAGAAATATAGAAGAGAGTTACTCCCCTGGTGCTGATGAGACAAGCAGAGAGTGGAGCAGGCATCGTGTAAGGCCAAATGCAGAGAAATAAAAACCGTTTTGATCCAGGCCTCCCACTACCTACGACTCTCAAGTGACCACTTGGGCCACTGACTTGCAGAAATAGACTATGAGGGGCCAGGCTGGAAAAATCCAAAACCAGGATTTACAAAGCCGGAAACAACAACATTGAGTGGTAAGGCTTCATCATTTAATGTAAATGTTTAACGGCTGTAGAGATGGCTCAGTGGGTAAAGGTACTTGCCTGACAGCCTAAATTTAATCCCTGGGACATGGTAGAAGGAGAGAACTGGCGTGACAAGTTGTCTTCTGACCTCTGCATGCACACCTCGATACACACACACACACACACACACACACACACACACTACACACACACACTACACACACACACTACACACACACACTACACACACACACACTACACACACATACTACACACACACTACCCACACACTACACACACACACCATACACACAAACACACACACACAAACACACACACCACACACACTACACACACACACTACACACACACACTACACACACATACTACACACACACTACACACACAAACACACACACAAACACACACACACAAACACACACACACTACACACACACTACACACACACACTACACACACACACTACACACACACTACACAAACACACCCACACTACAACACACACACAAACACACTACAACACACACAAACACAAACACTATACACACACACTACACACACACACTACACACACATACTACACACACATACTACACACACTACACACACACACCACACACACAAACACACACACCACACACACTACACACACACTACACACACACACTACACACACACACTATACACACACAAACACAAACACTATACACACACACTACACACACACACCACACACACAAACACACACACCACACACACTACACACACACTACACACACACACTACACAAACACACACTACACACACACACTACACACACACTACACACACCACACACACAAACACACACACACACTACACACACACACTACACACACACACTACACACACACACACTACACACGCACACTACACACACACTACACACACACTACACACACACACCACACACACACACTACACACACTACACACACACACTACACACACACACTACACAAACACACTACAACACACACAAACACACACACACCACACACACACAAACACACACACTACACACACACACAAACACACACACTACACACACACACACACACACAGAAATGGGCATTTAGGATTATTAGGGCTAAGACCACTAACTTACAGTGTGATTACTCAAATGAAAACAACCACGAATGAAGAAATCCAGCAATAAGACTGAACCCCCAGTGAACGTGATTGTTGGGGGGAGGGCGGCAACGGGGGGGAGGATGGGGAGGGGAACACCCATAAAGAAGGGGAGGGGGAGGGATTAGGGGGATGTTTGCCCGGAAACCGGGAAAGGGAATAACACTCGAAATGTAAATAAATACTCAAGTTAATAAAAAATAAATAAAAAAAGAAAGAAAGAAAGAAAGAAAGAAAGAAAGAAAGAAATCCAGCGATAACCTCAGAGAGGACTGTCCTAGTTTCCACTGTCTTTGGTTCCCAGCTAACTTAGAATAAATAAGTTCACTTCTTTGTCTTGTCACAGATACTGACTTTTGTTAAATGTCACTAAAATTAAATTTCCAACTATGCTTAAACAAAATATGGCTCTGAGATGTTAATACTTGTCAGAGTATCTGAATGTGCCCTATCTTCTAATGAGGTACAGAGGGTGACACAGACAGTTTACTCTAAACGGGGCTTGATTCCCTCCTTAAAGTGTTCATGCACATCGCCCTGGACAAAGAATAAAAGGAACTTTCACCCCACCCATCCTGGCTGCCATTCAAGGGCCAGATGCACTAAGAATGTCGTGCTTAGTGTCATGGGATTCTTGCACACACATGCTCATGACATCGCAATTGCAAACTGCTTGTCATTCTTTTTAAATGTGTATTTGTTGTGTATGTTTAGTTTTTGTCTGTAGCTCTGGGGAACCGGGAACTTGCTATGTAGGCTAGGCTGACATTGAACTCACAGATATCTGCCTGCCTCTACCTACAAAGTGCTGGGATGAAAGGCATGTGCCATCACCCAATGTGAGTGTGTGTGCATATGCATGTGTGTGCATGCCTGTGCATGTGCGTGTGTTTGCGTGTGTGTGTGCATGCGTGTGTGTGCATGCGTGTGTGTGCATGCGTGTGTGTGCATGCGTGTGTGTGCATGCGTGTGTGCATGCGTGTGTGCATGTGCGTGTGTTTGCGTGTGTGTGTGCATGCGTGTGTGTGTGTGTGTGTGTACAGATGTCACAGCGCATGTATTAGGGGTCAGAGGACAACTTGCAGGAATCGGTTGTCTCCTTCCACTTTGCGAGTTTGGGGGTGGAACTCAGGTTGTCACGCTTGTGTGACAAGTGCTTTTGCTGAGTCATTTCACCGGCCCTGCACTTGGCGTTTTTTGAAAGTGACTCCACGTCTACCAACAAGAGTCTTATAGTGGTGTGCTATCGTTATACTAGTAACTATACGTGTGCAACAAGTGAAAAGTGCAAAGCCCAGCACAGTGTGCGCAATTAGTAAGTACAGATCCCAGTGAGGACGGAGCTGTGGGCAGCCGGTGAGTCTCCAAGACCAGTAGACAGTAGGGACAATGGCCTCTACTGGGTTAATGCACCCAAGAGAGAGGCATACCATGGGCATCGGGTATAGCAGGTCAGACTGAGCTGAGTCAGGACAGATGGGGACAGGGATCCTGATCATCTCTCCCCTTAACCTGGTAACCCAGCTTCTACCTACCTGTGTTTCAGCCAGGCTCTTACTGTAGCACAGTCAGCCCTGATGTCCCCCCCCCCCCCCAGAGCCTCCCTGAACAGCTGAGGCCACCCTCCTCCCGAGTTCCCCCTCTCCCTGCTCATCTTCCCAGATCAGCCCCAGGGAATAGGAACCAAGCAGAAGGAGATTACTGGGACGGCTAACTCTTCCTGTCCATCGCAAACCCATCCTATACAAGCTCACCTAAAGCAGACCAAAGACGCCACTAGGTGGCGTAACACCGTGGCATGGAGGTCCCTCAGTGGAGCCTGCCAACCCCAACTACCTTATTAACTTAACAATAATGACTGTGCTGTCTAGTTTTGTGTCAACTTGACACAAGCTAGAGTCAGCAAGGAAGACAGAGCCCCAATTAAGAAAATGCTTCCATAAAATAGGACTCTAGGCAAGCCTTTAGGGCATTTTCTTAATTAGTGATTTATGTGGGAGGGCCCGTCCACTGTGGGTGTTGCCATCCCTGGGCTGGTGGTCCTGGGTTCTATAAGAAAGCAGGCTGAGCAAACTATGAGGATCAAGCCAGTAAACAGCACACTTCCGTGGCCTCTGCATCAGCTCCTGCCTCTAGGTTCTTGCCCTGCTTGAGTTCCTGTCCTGACTTCCTTTGATAATGAACTGTTATACGGAACTGGGAGTGAAATAAGCCCTATCCTCCCCACGGTGCTTTGGTCATGGTGTTTCACCCCAGCAATAGTAACAACCAAGTAAGACATCGACACTCCATTCTGACTATTTTGAGTTATCAATCTGAAATGGAATTTCATTGGTTTTGGAGAGCACATTTGATCTATTTCTTCTTATTTACTTCCATTAGTTTAAATTCGGGACAGGTACAGTGTCACACGGATTCTGTGTCCAGTGGCCTTTGCAGGCAGGTCACTTTGGAATTTGGCACGAACCATGCCATGGGCCCGACTTACCTTTCCCCAGATCACTCTGCTTTTGTTTGGTTTGCCTCTATGAGTTGGTATTTTTTTTTCCCTTTACACACATACGTACTTGTCTTGCCTAAGTAGAACTCAGTTTCGTTTCGGACAGAAGCACCTTCAATTTTAAGAAGAGCTGTGTGCTTTCTAGGGTTCAGGAAACCTCGTTTGTAGCCAGCAAAAATGGCCATGCACCATGCACCATGCACCATGCACCTCAGCCTTCCAGACATACTTGCTTTTATTTATTTATTTATTTATTTATTTATTTATTTATTTGGTTCTTTTTTTTGGAGCTGGGGACCGAACCCAGGGCCTTGCGCTTCCTAGGTAAGCGCTCTACCACTGAGCTAAATCCCCAGCCCCTATTTATTTTTTTTTTAAAAGAAGTCCTGTCCCCAGCAGGCCCCAGAAATCTGCCCCCAAAGTTCAGCAGCAGAAACTTCCCTCACCTCACACATTCAGTCTTTTAAGCAAAACAAAACAGGGTCTCATATAGCTCAGGCTAACGTCAAATTCCTTATGTACTGAGAATGACCTTGAACTTTTCATCCATGTACTCTACCTCTGGAATTCTGGGATTCCAGCCCAGGGTGCACCACTGTGCCTGGTCTGCACAGCATGGGGCATCAGCAAGTTAAGCAAGCACTCCATCAACTGAACCACGATCCAACCTTGCAGGTCTGCCTTCGTAATTTCTTCCTTCTAGGCTCGCTTCCAATTCTATTTCATGACTTCCAATCGAGTAACTTGGGACATTAACGTATTGACTGACATCTTGTGGGTTTCCTTTTATATTACAGTTGGAGCAGTGTGCTTTAATGTATGCATACAAGTAGGTTCTGATCCCTGTGAGAGGGTATGACAAAGTGATGGTTATAAACACAAGATTTGGTGGAACAAGATCGAAAGCCAGCATACTGGTGACTGACCTGCTCTTTACTGGTCCTCTGTTCACTTGGTCACCAGCTCCACCTCCTACTACTCCTCCCTCCTTCCCACTGGAGCCGTTCCTCTGGCCCCTTAGCTCAACTCTTCTCAGACCTTGTTCTGGGCTCTTGGGCCGACAAGACTGAATTGGCTTCATTTTCTCCTGAGAACAAACCCAGCCATTCTGTATAGCTTCCTCCGAGCCTCTCAGGTTCTGTCCTTATCTACTCAGTCTAGCTTGGTCTCCATCTAAAGTCTCTTCTGGGCCTCACTGCAGATGAGGGGGCTCCTCTGCCATCAGTGGGGTCAGTGTCCAGTGCTGCTTTGTTAAGTAGTTGTGTAGCTCCCCTCAGATGAGCTCCTGGAACTGCTTGGGGCCAGCCTGTCATCTATATGACCTATGCCTTCTTCTCACCTTCTGTAGCTTACTCTCCTACAGCAAGGCACAATGAAGGCTGTTTTCTACAATGGTAGACGTCTTCTAAAGGATGCTGCTACCAAAGTCTTTGTTTCTTTACTTCCTACTGCAACACTCCAGAGCAACCAGGTCAAGTTCGCCTGGGCATCCTTCACTCCACACCGCTACCCACCATGCCAACTGAGTTAAACCCAAAAGATCATTCTGATGTTTTTGTGGTTTCTTTTTTAAATTTTAACGCACTTTTAAATTTTATTTTATGCTAATGGATGTTTTGCCTGTGTTATGCTCACCCTGTGAGTGCAGTGCCCAGGGAGGCCAGAAGAGGGCAGTTGATTCTCTGGAGCTGGAATTGTGGATAGCTGTGAGCTGCCCTGTGGGTACTGGGAATTGAACTGGAGTGCTCTACAAGATCAGCCGGTGCTTTAACCACTAAGCAACCTTTCTAGACCTCTGCTTTCTGTAAAAATTGTAAACGTCCTGTTAGCCTTCCATCACTGTTACAAAGTATTCAAACAAAAAGCAGGCCAAGAGTACAAGAGGGTGACTGAGACAAAGTATACCAAAGCAGGATTACTGAGGAGGGATACTCTTTCAGGGTACTCTCCCTTCCCTCCTCATACTATGACCTACTTGCTCTAATAGGCCCCACTTCCTAGTTTTTACTACTTTCCAATACTGCCATCAAATTATGAATCCATCAATGGAATAAACTTTTTATTAGGTCAAAGCCCTCTTGGTCCAACCACTCGTTGGTAAGACAGTTGCTAATAAGTAGGATCTTAAGAGAAGAAGGGGTGGTTACATCAGGGAGATGATACAACCCATCATGAGCCGATTAAAAAAATAGTAAGAATATGGAAATTCTTAATTACGATATCAACCAACCAGACCAACTGACATTTATAGGACACTCTATCAAAAAACAGTATATAAGGGCAAAGGAATGCTCATTTATTTAGTCTTTGGTCTACTAAAGAAACCTCAGCTTTTAAATACATATTAGTCTTTTTAAGGGGGCTGTAAGTGCATACAGTGAATATGTTGAGGTCATAGGAAGCTTCTTTAGGGTCAGTTCTCTCCCTCTAGCATGTGAGCTCTGCAGATTGAGCATGAGTCATTGGATTTGGTGGCAAGAGCTTTTACCCACAGAGCAGTCTACCGACCTAACCTCAGCTTCTTAAGAAGAAAAAAAGGGGGGGGGGAATCACATCAAATATATAATTAGACAACAACAAAATGAACTAGACACCAGTAACAAAGATTTCCTGTGAGACAGCTCAGTAGCTCATGGGTTTGGATGAGAAACATTCCCCAGAGGCTATGTATTTGAGCACTTGGTCCCTGGTTAGTGGAGCTCTTTGGGGGAAGTCTGTGGAATATTTTAGGAGGTGCATGGCTCAGGGAGTGGCACTATTAGAAAGTGTGGCCTTGTCGGAGGAAGTGTGTCACTCGGGGGTGGGCTTGGAAACCCTCCTCCTAGCTGCCTGAGAACGCTCAGCCTGTCCCTGGCTTCCTTTGGATGAAGATGTAGAACTCTCTGTTCCTCCTGCCTGGAGGCTGCCCTGCTCCTGCCTTGATGATAATGGACTGAACCTCTGAACCTGTAAGCCAGCCTCAATTAAATGCTGTCCTTTATAAAACTTGCATTGGTCATGGTGTCTGTTCAAAGCCATAAAACCCTACCTAAGACATGCTCCCTGCCTCTGCTTTGTGTGTGAGGATAAAATTGTGATTAGCCAGCTTCCCGCTCCATCATGTTATGCCTTCCCTGCCACAGTGAGCTTTATCCCTCAAGAACTATAGGTTAAATAAACCTCCTGGTTCCTTAAGTTGTTTTGGTCTTGGTATTTTATCACAGTTACAGGAAAGTAATCAATAAGAGTGAGTAAAGACACTGCCACCTACTCTGCCAACCCGAGTTCAATCCCCAGGACCTAATGGTGGACGGAGAGAACCAATTTCCAAAGGCTACCCACTGACCTACATACATTCACTGTGGCATATGCACACATATGTGCGTACACAAAAATAAATAAATGTTCAAAAAGAATGTATTCTATCCCACAAAGAGTGAGTTTCACTGTATATAAAGGGGAAAAAAATTGTCAATGGATTATGAGGTGAGCCAGGGTGAGGTGGGACTTTGATAAATAAATGACGCCAAGGAAGATGGAGAAGAAGAAAGCCAACCTGAGTGACTTTGGGAAACAGTGTACTGACTGGTAGCTACCAAAAGAAATATCTGGAAACTTTTTTTTTTAGTTGATAATTGGTTTCTCATAGGGTTTGGGCAAGCAATTCTGGGACTCCTTTATATTAGATTTCAACAAGGATAAAATGTTCACAAATTGTGAACAACTTTCCCTATTGCACAAAGAAGGGGCAGTTCTGTACACGGAGCTTTCTGTCTTCTTTCCTTTCACCTGTCGCCCAAATCAACAACTATGTTCCTATTTGTTTCAGAATGGGATTCATTGTGGATGAAACAGTCTGTTTACTGCTTCATCTGTTCAAAGACATCTGGGCTGTTTCCAATTCAGGTGCTAAAGTTGCTACAAACATTTCCATTCATAAATATTTGTGGAAGTTTGTGACTTTTAAAGCCTTACTTTTTATGATGGTTTTTAAACTCTTTAACCACCCTTATAGTCCAACACCCATCAGAGGTAGTGGAAAAGAAAGGATATGGGGAAAGTGGACCTGTTTAGAAAGGTTTTTTGGAGCAACTCCCTTCTGTGTTGTCAGAAAACGGGCAGTTTAGTTTACAGGTTAGTAGTGGCAGTTCCATTCACTCGTAAACTATTCACCAATACAATAGCAGTCCAGTTTAGTAGAGGAATTGGGAGCAGTGGTACTACCTAGCAGAGACAGTCAGGCTTCGGCCTTAGCATAAGTCAGCAGGAGGGACCAATGTGGATTGAAGTCTATACGCAGGTGAGGGCAAGCACAAGATAAGGTAAGGCCCGTGATTGGACAGTGAAAAAGTAAGGCGGGTACAGAGTTTTGGAGAGAGGAAAGAGAGAGGAGGAAAGGAGAAGAACCAAGATGGAGGCAGAGAAGGACGACCCAGATCTGTGTGGCTTTAAACGGCCACAGGTAGCAATGAATATTTTACAGGACAAATTGTCCTATCTAGGTGGGCAGTTTATATCAATGTCAATTGGTTCTGAGTTTATTGTGTAGACATTTTGTGGGTGAGAATTTACTGATATAAATCTGATTGATAAATTATAAGCCTCTAGAGTTTTGCTTTTAATGGGTTACTGAAAATTGTGACTAATAACCACAGAGGGTGGATGGCTGAATGGGGCTGGCGTGGCGGCGCCCCAAGCCGTGGGAACTAGAAGGGCCGACACTTCTGGGGCTAGCCATGGTGGCGAGATCACCACAGGGGACAGAGAGTAGCCAGTGGCAGCATGGGGTGGAAATTGAGAACTTAGCAAGCCAGGTGGAGATATTTTGAGAACTCTGGACCAGAGAGTCGGCCAAGATGGAAACACCCCACTAGTGCCATGGGGCCAGCTGGTGCTGGTGCTATTGTGACACGGAGTCTCACCATCTTTTTATATTATTTACTGCTACACACCAAGGCCAACAGGAACGCCAGAAGAAGATGTCTGCTGTGCCTCTCTCAGCAAAGCAAAGATCAGAGAGGCTGGGAGACTAACAAGCTGTGTACAGTTAGTTCTATAAGCCAGCCTAGCTCAGCGTCTGTCTCTGTCAATCAAGTTTTTTTATGCTCCCTTCAAACATCACGTGCCTTCCACAGGTCTTATCTCAGCAAGGGTCTCAGCACGTGGGTCTGTCTCAGTTGACATCACTCTGCCAATCAGCATGAGTTCTAAGAAATTGTAGCACACCACCAGAGAGTTTTTTTGGTGTTTCTCTCTATGGAGTCTTGACAAATGCAGTTCTGCTATGCAGTGTAAGGCGGACCAATACATGTGTGTCTTTAGCAAAGAATCCTTCATCACGTGTTCCTTCACGTGCTTGCTTTAGCAGAACATCCTCTCTCCTGTGTCTGCTTCAGCCAAATGTTCCTTTATGAGTCTGCCTTAGCCTTTTGCCTGTGTCCACTTCAGCTAAACGTACCTTCACGTGTTTACCCCAGCAAAACACCGTCCAAATGAATTTCCAATGAACCCTTAAGTTTCCACTTCAGAAGTTGGTCTTTACAATCCCACTTTCACCCTGCCCTAAGTGCCACCAACTTGGAGCCATGTTTTCATTTTTCCTTGGCTTCCACATACTCAACAGGGTTAGGCTGCTTAGGCTCTACATTCGTAGAGCCATGGCTCTGTCTGGTGTTGTGAGGCCGAATCTTGTAAATTCAGACTCCAGTTTAGAGAACCTGACCTAAGTTTGAACTCAAGTAAACTAACAGGCCGGTACCTAGCATTAGTTTCCAACAAATGCTAGCTTCACACCCCAACAAAACGTGAGCCTAGTTCCAGTCTCTAGGCTAATCCCCAACAAAACCAGCGTCTCTGGGTTATTCCTCCAACAAACCTGCACCCTCAGGTTACAAGCCCACCTCCTGCCTAACGACCACCAATGCAGAGGGGAGCAAAAATTGTTTATGATGTGACTCACAGCACCAGCCATCTACGTTAAAGACCACAGTAGCTTTCCAAT
The DNA here is from genome assembly GCF_021556685.1 of Rattus norvegicus. NCBI lineage: Eukaryota > Metazoa > Chordata > Mammalia > Rodentia > Muridae > Rattus > Rattus norvegicus. Next base: position 58,723,724 of record NC_141537.1, read on the forward strand.
TAGATGCTTGCACACATACTCCCTGCTTGCTGCTTACTATAAAGCCTTGCCCCGATAGACATTCAAGGTTCCCACCACCACCACCAAAACCGTCCTACGTGACAGTGGTGCGTGGGAGGAGGTGCAAGCTAGCTCAAATAGAATAAAGACCTTGCTATGAGTGACAAGGTCTTGGGGGGGGCATCACTAACATTTTCCTGGCACTACAATGTTTCTTCAGGATGAGCCTTGGATCCTGGGGTCATGTTTTCTGGGCAGGAATACTTTGGAACTAGTACTGTTCTCAGGGCCTCACGTCGGGGGATCTGATTCTATTGTCTGCCAGATTTTTCCATCACAGTATTCCTTATCCTTTTGAAAGTCAAGAGGAATTTCTGGAAGATATTCTCAGTTGCACGGACACCCAGTTCATCAGCAAATTTCCTCTACTCACTAGTCTCAGGCATAGTGAAACTTGCTCCCTGGACCAACCACTGCTCAGGTGGCACGGGTAATACATTTCTATTTTGTTACCCCTTTTACTAATAGCCGGGGCTTATCTCGAGAAGTTGTGTAGTTTTATCTGTCACCTGCCCGTCCACCCATCAGCAGCAGCATGGCTCACAGGTTCCAGTTTCAGTCAAGGGTTTGCACCTCATTCCTACCATTACCTGCTTTGATGCTCAAACTGTCCCAGACCTGGACAGTGGCAGCACCTCCAGGCTGGCTAGCCTGAAACTCACTCTGTAGATCAGGCTAGTGCTGGGATTAAAGGCATAAACCCCCACGCCTGGCCCCCTCTTTCCCTTTCTGGCATTCAGAATGTTCTAGTCTTCCCTTGTACTTTTTCTGACCTTATTTGGAATCTTCCATTTCTTCAATGAAAGCTGGTTCCCCATAAGGAAATGTGTGACCGTGCAGAAAGCAACCTGAGTTGGGAACGTTGGTAGAGTGCTTGTCTAGTTGGTAGGGTGTTTGAGTAGCCTGCACAAGGCCATGGGGTTGATTCCTAGCACCTCATGAACCAGGTGGAGTTCAGGGCCATCCTCAGCTTCTGTGTTGCTTGCTTTTCTGTTGCTATGAGAAGACATCATGGTTGTGGCAATTTATGGAAGAAGCACTTTATTTTAACTTATGGTTGCAGAGGCATAAGACTCCCTCATGACAGCAGGCATGCAGGATGCATGGTGAGACAGGCAGAGGCTGAGAGTACACATCCTCGGCCACACACAGGAAGTGGAGAGGATGCACTAAAAATGATGCAAGTCCTCAAAATTCTCCCCAAGAACATACTTCCTCCCACCAGACCTCTTTTCCCTAAGCCATTAACTGAGAATCAAGAGTTCAAATACTTGAGCCTATGGGGGACATACTTAGTTAAACTATTACAGCTACATTTCAGGTTTGAAGCCAACCTTGGCTATATACAAACCTGTCTCAAAAAAACCCACCAAATAATAAATTTGTGAATTATGGATCTGCTTATTTCTTCTTCTGGAAAGCAGATCCTTTTGTTTTGAAGTCAAGTTTATGAAACATATATTTTACTTTGTTTTTTCTTTTTTTCGGAGCTGGGGATCGAACCCAGGGCCTTGCGCTTGCTAGGCAAGCGCTCTACCACTGAGCTAAATCCCAAACCCCATATTTTACTTTGTAATTTAGAATATAGTGGCTGTCCGTGGAGTTTAGTGTTGGTCACAGACATGAACAGTTCTGCCAAGGAAGAGCTTTATGTTTTCTGCTAATTTGTTTAATGTCACAGACATTAAGAAAACCACGATTCTGGAATGAAGAGACAGCTCAGATGTTAAGGGCACTGAGTGTTCATCCATAGGACCAGGGTTCAATTCTCAACACCTTAGGATGGCTCACAACTGTCTGTAACTCCAGTTTCAGGGGAACAGACACCCTCACACAGAAATGCATGCAAGCAAAACACCAATGCACATAAAAGATAAAAGATAGATAGATAGATAGATAGATAGATAGATAGATAGATAGATAGATACATAGATACATAGATACATAGATACATAGATAGATACATAGATGGATGGATAGATAGATAGATACATAGATACATAGATACATAGATACATAGATACATAGATGGATGGATAGATAGATAGATAGATAGATACATAGATACATAGATACATAGATACATAGATAGATACATAGATGGATGGATAGATAGATAGATAGATAGATAGATAGATAGATAGATAGATGATAGATAGATACATAGATACATAGATACATAGATAGATACATAGATAGATACATAGATAGATACATAGATGGATGGATAGATACATATATACATACATACATACATACATACATACATACATACATACATACATACACAGACAGATAAGAAAACCACAATTCACTAGTTGATGTACTATTGTCCCTAACTGAATTTTAGTAGGAAGAGCAGTTGTACTAAGAAAACTGTCTTGGCACTTCACATTTGCAAAGTAGAGTATCCATAGCTGCAGTTTCAGATTTTGCATTTAAATTTTTTGGCTTATGTACCCAATGGTGCAGATTTTTAAATTCTTTGGGGCCTTGTGTATTTTTTAAAAAATGAAAAAAAAAACACTAGATTAAATAAAACACGGGCTGAGGAGATGGATCAAAGTTTAAGAGCTCTTGCAGAAGACCTGAGTCTGGTCCTAGCACCCGTAGCAGGCAGCTCAAAACTGCCGGTAACTCAAGCTCCCAGGGATCCAATGCTTTCTGTCATCCATGGGCGTCTGTCTGCATGCACATGGCGTACATAAATTCACACAGGTTCACACAGGCACACACGTACAAATTACGATGCACCTTTGAAGATGGTGTGCATCTATAATCCTAACATCTGTGAGACTGTAGCAAGCAGGTCTCAGGTTCAAGGCCAGCTGAGGCTACATAATGAGATCCTGTCTCACGTAAACAAAACTAAAAATTATCATGTTTTCAATGTATGTGTTAGGTGTCATTCAGTGACATACCTGTTTCACAAAAGCTAATCGCCCACCCTATTTTTTATCCTAAATTATATCCCTGGTCCTAGGGGTCTCCTAGTCACCTGGCTAACAGCTCCATTTCCTGGCCTCCTTGTACGTGGGTGTGGGTGTGTGTCTGAATTCTGACCAATAGAACGTGAGCAAAAATGATTTCTAGATCACCCTTGTAAAAGGACTGTGTGCGAACATCCTATCCTTTTCTCGCTGATCAGAATGCAAGTGTGATACCAGGAGCCAGTGCAGCCACCTTGAGGCTCAGAGGTGAAAGCCTCATGACAGAGACCATGGGACATCTTTGAACTGCCTACCCTTGTGAGAGAAAACTTAAAATTGTGCTTTGTTTAATCACTAGATGTAGGAGAAGCTTTGGCTATAACCTAAATAATATTGTCACTACCTTATTCCTCTTTATTGGTACTTATTTATATCTTTATTTATAATTTTATATTTTATATCCAGATTTTTTTTTTGAGACAGGGTTTCTCTGTGTAGTCCTGGAACTCGCTCTGTATACCAGGCTGGCCTTGACCTTGGAGATCTCCCTGGCTCACTGAGTGCTGGGATTAAAGGCGTGTGCACCACTGCCTGCCTTATGTCCACAAGCTAAAACCACAATGTCAGCAAGTTGATCAATGAATTTCTTTCTATTTGCTCATATGTTCATTTACTTTTGTGTGCTTAATGTCTTAAGATTATTTTTGCTACCATGACAATTGAGTGAACCTCAGGCTGTCTATAGAATTCTGGAGCCACGTTCTTTCCTCCTCAACATTCTTTCTACATGGTTCCATTGTCTTGTGACATCTAAAAGTGCTGAGAAGCCCGAGGCTGCCCTGCCTTCTTTGCTCAGTAGTCTGTCATCTTCCTCTCTCTGGATCTTTGCAGTGGGATGCTTCTCGTTTTATCCCAGTAACAGGAGTTTCTTCAAAACCACCCCTGCCTCTCACAGCATGGTGAGTGGGTTTTGTTTTCTTTCGGAAATAGCTTTCTTTATTCTTATTTTTGTGTACTTCTTGCTCAGTTCCATTCATTTTTCTCTTCAAAGGGAGCTCTAGCCATGCTGGGGACATGACACACTGGTTGAAGTCCCTCCAGTAGGTGTGTCTCTTTGCCCCTCTGTGGCCGTCCATGGGATGTCCCCAAGTCTGTCTTCCACATCGCTGACACATTTTTCCACCACATCAACTATAGCACCTCATGTGACTTCAAGAATTTAGGAAACTTCTGTTTCTCCATTTTTTCCTCCTGTCTTATTCTGGCTCCATTACTCCCTTTTCCAAATTGTATTTAATTCCTACCAAAGTACAGGGCAGACACCTGTCAAGTACTTTATCCTGTTTTCTGGACTCGTTTCTCTTGTGATAGAGAATCCCAATTTGTGTATTTTCCTTGGCACTACTTGAGGGAGAGAGCAGTTCCTTGTATAGATCTCGTGGTAGAGCTTTACTTAAAAAAACTGATAACTAAATTTTAAAAGAAATATCTATCTTGAATTTTTAAAAAAATTAGCTGTAACTTGTATTTCGTAACGTTAGTGGCTAGAGAACTGACCTAAATAACAAGGAACTAACAAAGCAAACCAAATGACTTTCAGGACAGCTCAGTAATGCTTTTACCACAGTATATTAAGGAGGAGACTTTACTGGACATGAATAAACGAAGGGGAAGATGAGCTGTTGGGGTGGATGTTGATTTTGATAAGCCAGACAAAATAACTTTAGTTACTTAGGGAAATTGTAATGTATCCTTAGGTGAGATAAGATGAGAATGCATGAACAAAACATAGCACTGACTAAACAAAACATCGATTAAAAAAGCCTGGGGAAGCAATAGAGCCCGAGACCAGTTACTGCGGATGCCCCTGTTGATCCCAATATGCAGGAACTAGAGGCAGAAAATGAAAAGTTCAAAGTCATCTGTCATCCTCAACCACACAGTGGGTTCAAGCCAACCTGGATACCTGAGACTTCAAAACCAAACCAAAACTAAAACCACAATACAGTATTTTGGTCTTATACACACCTGTACTCACACATACAATGTTCTCCAAAAAGTAGGAGTATGCTGCCTTTTTTTTTTTAAGTGTCTAAGGGCTGGAGGTGCTAGTGCTAAAGCACTTCCTTGTATTTGCAAGGCTCTGAGTTCAATCCCCAGTACCATGCACAAATGCACAAGCATACACACGTGTGCACACACACAAGCATACACACATGTGTACACATACAAGCATGCACAGACATACACATGTGCACATACACATAACTATGTACACATGTATACACGCATGTACACACACGAACACACACAAGTATACACATGTGTGCACACACATGCACAGACACACACATGTACACACATAAGCATACACACATGTGTACACACACACAAGTATGCACACATGTACATACACACATACACACTCAGAGCTTTGCACTTTCTAATATTCTCAGAGACTATGTACTGTTTGTGAAACAAAGGATGTTTTACTGTGTAATAGGGTTAAAGGGAACAGGTTGACCCCAAAGATAGTAATACTTAAGCTTAAGATTCTTTATTCAGGGCTGGGGATTTAGCTCAGTGGTAGAGCGCTTACCTAGGAAGCGCAAGGCCCTGGGTTCGGTCCCCAGCTCCGAAAAAAAGAACCAAAAAAAAAAAAAGATTCTTTATTCACCCTGGGGCCTCTAGAAATTTAGAAATGCATCTATTTTAGAGCTAAGCTTGGTAGCTTACTCCAGTAAGCTCAGAACTTGGGAGATAGAGGCAGGGGGACTGTCAAGTGTGCAAGCGCTGTTGGCTACATGGTGAGCTCCAGAGCATCCTGAGCTAGAGTGTGATCCTGTCTCTAAATGATTTTTTCTTTTTTTTCTTTTCTTCTTCTTCTTTTTTTTCTTTTTCTTTTTCTTTTTTATTTTTCAGAGCTGGGGACCGAACCCAGGGCCTTGTGCTTGCTAGGCAAGCGCTCTACCACTGAGCTAAATCCCCAACCCTCTAAATAATTTTTTAATAATTTTTCTGTGTACTGAAAATGAAACCCACGGCCTCACACTTTCTAGGACAGTGCTTTGCTGTGAGTCATACCCACCCTGGCATGATTCTGTGTCATACCATTGTGGGACTTTTACTCTGTCCCTTAGGACAGGTATCTTTCCTGTAGTTAAAATAACACCATAAAAGATACTATTTTGGCTTCCCGGCACAGTGCAGTGACATTACTCATACTCACTGTGGTGTGGCCACCACCGCCATCCCCCTCCAGCACTGACTCATTCCTTTTCGTCTTCTTTTTTTTGCATTTTATTTATTTTTATTAATCATTTTATTTATTTAAATTTCAAATACTATCCCCCTTTCCAGTTATCCCTCCACAAACCCCTCATCCCATCTCCTCTTTCCCCCTTCCCCTTTGCCTCTATGAGGGTGCTCCTCCACACACTCACCCACTCCTGCCTCACCACTCTAGCCTTCCCCTATGCTGGGGCATCAAGCCTCCACAGGACCAAGGGCCTCCCCTCCCACTGATGTCACACAAAGCCATCATCTGCTATATATGCAGCTGGAGCCTTGGATCTCTCCATGTGTACTCTTTGGTTAGTGATTCAGTCTCTGGGAGCTCTGGGTGTCCCAGTTAGTTGATATAGTTCCTCCTATGGAGTTGCAGTCCCCTTCAGCTCCTCCATTTCTTCCCCTAGCTCTTCCATTGCAGTCCCTGGGCTCAGTCCAATGGTTGGCTGTGAATATCTGCATCTGTATTAGGTCAAATGCTGGCAGAGCCTCTCAGGGAACAGCCATACCAGGCTCCTGTCAGCAAGTGCTTCTTGGCATCAGCAATAGTGTGGGAGGTTGGTGTCTGTAGATGGGATGGATCCCTAGGTGGGGCAGTCTCTGGATAACCTCATATTCCTAAACAGAAATTCTGTACCTATAAAACAAGAACTTCATGTTCTCTTCTGACCTTTAAAGCATATTCTATCAGGGCTTGGTGATATTTACCTTTAATCCTAGCACTTGGAAGGCAGAGGCAGGCAGATCTTTGTGAGTTTGGGAACACCCTGGTCTACAGAGTTGAGTTTCAGGACAGTCAAGGCTACATAGTGAGACCCTGTCTTGAAAAAAAAACAGAAGAAAAGAAAAACAGAAGATAGAAAAGGAAGGAAGAAAAAGAGGAAGGAAAGGTGGAAGGAAGGTTAGATGAGAGGAAGGGAAGTCTTAAAATAACATTTCTTGGGGTTGGGGATTTAGCTCAGTGGTAGAGCGCTTGCCTAGCAAACGCAAGGCCTTGGGTTCGGTCCCCAGCTCCGAAAAAAAAAAATAACATTTCTTAAGTGGCACAAAGTCTGGACCCAGAACCAACTGGACGCCCAGATATTCTGGTTACTTCGAGCAAGTGTCAGAACATGTCCCCCTAGAAGTCACCACAGCATCATCAAATATGCAAAGAGTGGTGAGTACAGTAATCCTAGTGCCATATAATGCACGAGGAACACAAGGCAGCGTTTTCCAGTGTTTGAGTGCACACTTCCATTCCCCAGAAGCCATACGTTTGTCATGCTGAGGTGCAGCTATCCTATAAATTAACTTTATTTCCTTATTGTCTAGAACTATTGGGAAGTAGTGTTGTCGTGTGCTGTAAAATTATCCCTGAAGAGTGAGCAGGAGTTTTGTTAGGAGCTCCAGCCTGACTTAGGTTGGACTCCATCTAATGTTAAGTATCCAGATTTGGGTTGTGGGGATGGTTCAGCAGGTAGAGAAAGGTGCTTGCTGCAGAGGCTCAATCCCCGGGCCTCACATGGTAGCAGAAGAGAGGTTTTCCTCGCCTTCCACTCACGGGCAACAGCAGCACCCCATGTTTACACCTACATACAATCTAATAAGTACATGTAAAAATATCCCTATTTTTTTCATAAAAATTCACAAATCGGGATTGGAATGAAAGTTTTATTCTGGGAGGGGGAGGGTGGGGCTAGGGAGGGAGGTGGTCATGGAAGAGAGTGTGCCTTCTCCTTACAATAGTTCTGCCCAGAAATTTCACTTGAGCTTATAGCTTTAATAGACTAGGCACATGGCCTTACCTAGCTGCAAGGGAAGCCACGCAACATACTCTATTCCAGATGGTCTATGCCCAAGTAAATGTCCCTAATTCTACACTAAAGAAATGGACATCACATGGATATATTATGTATGTCTAGAAGCATTTTTGTTTTGTTTTGTTTCAAGACATGGTTTGGTTTCTCTGTGTACCCTTGGCTATCCCGGAACTTGCTCTTTAGACTAGGCTGGCCTTGAACTTACAGAGATGCTCCTGCCTCTGCCTCCCAAGTGCTGGGATTAAAGGCATGTGCCACCACTGCTCGGCTAAGAAAAAAGCTTTTAATATTGAGGTTATTTTTTTTTTTTGGTCTTTGTTTTCCTCCTCCTTTCCATAATTGTAAACAATACTGTGCTTAACAGAAAAGGTGGAGAAGTATTAGGGTTTGTAGGCATCTGTTATATGGTTATTAAAAATTCTTCAAAGCACTTCTGTCAGAAGGCTAGTGAGAACACAGAGGAAAAGATGGACACCTTGAGCAACCATTCATACAATTATGCCACATCTTTAGAGCCAAAAGCATTGTCACAATTAACCTAGATCAGGTGCTGAAACCTCCTTCCACGGAAGGATGGGGACACCTGGAGTGGACTACATGGGAAAGGGCAAGGTTAACTTTCCAGTTAACTCTGGGGTTAAATTTTCCCAGCTCTGTATCTAAACCAGTAGGTTATGTTGGGGTTCGGTGCTAACTGCAAAAAGGAGCACAGCTTTTTAATGGCTATTTTTTTTTTTTTGTACCGAGTTTCAGTTTCCACAGGCATGTAAACCACAGGGTGTGGTTTATGATGCTATCCTTAGAGAATCTTACCGTGGGAGACATTTTCCCCCACATAATAAGCAAAAGAATATGAGGAACATGAGTTAGACACTTCACTGCTACTCTGGGAGTTGTATGGGGTCGGGATGGGTGTGGCATGTGGCTAGTGGAACCAGACTGAGAAAACCTGTGACCCTCTGCTTCTCTCTGACTTTATGATGAAATACAGGAATAATACCCAGCTCTATATACCTTTTTTCTAAACCACGTTTCTAAATTTATTACATCTGACCTTGATGGTAACATATTAACAAATCCTAGAACTGTGTTCCAGTTAGAATACTATTTCTCCTTAAATTGACTCTGAATGGTGATCAGTCTGCTTGGTTCTTTGACCCACTCCACGCCCAGGAATTTGGATTTTTTTTTTAATTCCTCTGTCTCTTGGGGAGATCCATTATCACTGAGATGAGTGTAATGCTGTCCCTCCTAGCTGGGATCCTGCCACAGTCAGCCTTGTCATAAGAAACTAATTACTGCTCCTGTTCTTTCAGTTTTGACCTCCGAAGGGAGAAAACTGCAGCTGCAACCAGTCAACCATAGCAGCCAAAGAGCAGGCGCCAGTAGCCCTCCTGGAAGCAGAAATGGTTCTTGCACGTAAGCCAGGGGGTGGGGGGTGGGGGGTTGGGGGTTGGGGGTTGGGGGGTGGGGGCTAGAGGAGGCTCACATGCTAAGCCAGGGTATGTGTGTGTGTGTGTTGGGGGGGATCATATCATGCGAGGCTCTGGAAATTAGTTTTGAATAGACGTCAGCTCTTCATACTGTTTAGAATAGTTTACACTAAGAGAGTAAGGGAGGGGACCAGCAAGATGGCTCAGTGGTGAGATGTATTAACAGATAAAGGCATATACTTACCACCAAGCCTGATGGTCTGATTTTGATCCTCAGACCCTGTATGGTGGAAGGAGGGAATGAATTTCCATAAGTTGTCCTCTGACTTTCACATGTGCTGTGGCACACTCTCACCCATTCAGACACGCACACGCACGCACACGCTCACACACACACACACACACACACACACACACACACACCAATCAGTCAACCAAATGTAAAGAGGGGGGCTTGAACTACATGCTGCACACATGAACTCGAGACAGGAGAGACAGAGACAGGAAGGGTCTTTCTTCTGGGCAGTAGCAGAGCGTCCCAACAGTCCTTGCTTCCCGCTTGCCTAGGGATTTCCCAGCAAGTTCCGTGAATGGTCCGAGTGGGTCCCCGATAACGATATGGGATGTCAGTCAGTGCATCCATGAGCATCATTGGTCCAGAAGGAAATGGGAGGCTCCTCCTCATTTCCCTTTCTTGCAGGCCTGCTTTGGTTTTTCATGATGTCATCCATTCATCATTGTGAGCTGACTGGCTGCCCCTCAGGCCTTGGCCAGGTGCCCATGATCAGAAGGGAAGAGACAGATCCCAGGACAACTGTGCAGAGGGCCCCTGAGCATGTGCAGACATGATGACATCAGTTCCACCTAGAAAGACTTGGTGGAAATCGAAGAAGACAGTAAAAGTGAGAAGATCTTATTCAACCTTCCCTTCCTTGAATGCCTGGGAAAAATTCAGGGGCCTCTTGCCTGTGGATGGGGAAACGAACCCTGGAGTGGGCCTGGGTGTGGAAGAAGGACTACTCTGCCAGATGGTTCATTCTCCAGAATTCAATCTGTTTCCTAACTCTGTGGTGTTTGAAAGCAACTTTGTCCAGGTACTCTTGCGTGTGATTCAGAAGAGCACTCCTTGATTCTTCTAAACCCGTCCCCAAGATGTGACCAGAAGAGTTACCCCTAGAACTGCAGTGCAGGGTAAACTGAGGCAGGAAAGCTAGTGGGCCTGAGACACAAGGCTGACCAGGGCTTCTTCTGTAAATGTACACTCAGTGAGAGAAGTCAGGCATTCTTTGCTGAGTGGGGAGTTAAGCATCGCCTGGAACTCCCAACTTATGTCATTTTCAGGTCTGTCGCCTGAGACCAAGTTAAGGCAGTCAAAGGAGATGGCCTTTGAGGATTAGGATCAGAAGTATTGATTGGCAATGAATAGGACCTAGGGGCCCAGCAAAAGTTGAGCTGAGAGTCCAGGCTCTGCTCACTGGTGGGGAGGTGCCATTGTGCATGGAACTTGTACAAATCTGTGTAAACACAGCAAGCAAAGTGCATGGTCTAGTGGGTGCCTGGTGTGTTTTTGTCTCCTAGGCTCCCCTGCGGTCAGATGGAACCTAGAATAAATAGAAGGACCATGGGGATAAATGTTTTCTAAGCAAAGCCAGGAAGCTGTCAAGGGGAGTCCATAGACACAAAGTGGATGCTAAGGAACTCCTGGATTATTGCTCTTGTTCTTGTATTAATAGTGAGCCCTTTAAGTCCCTTTGGAGAAATACACATTGGTGGCTCGAGCCTATAATGCCAGCACTCAGGAGGCTGAGGCAGGAGGATGTCCTAGTAAATGAGACTAATCTGGGCTATAGAGTAAGACCCTTTTTTTGTTTAAATAAATTAAATAATAATGATAATAATAATAATAGTAATAATAATAATATCACTCATAGACCCTACTAAAGTTTTTAAACCAAGACAGGCTAAAACATTTGACAAAACGCAGCGGTATCCCTCGTTTCCAAGTGACATTTGGCAGCCAATATCTGAAGACATTTTCGGTTGTCAGAATTTGGGTGGGAGTTTACTATAAGCATCTAGGAGACAGGCAAAGGACACTGCTGAGCACGCCACAGTACAGCATAGCCCTCCTCCCACGAGGAAACTAGGTGGCTATCACCGTAGGGTGGCACATGCCTTTAATCCCAACGCCCGGGAGGCAGAGGCAGGCGGATCTCTCTGGTCCAGGTATACATAGTGAGCACCAGGCAGAGGTGGATTAGTGCTGAGTGAAGAAGCAGGGCTGAAGCATCTTGCTGCTGTGGCCAAATGTTCAGGCTGGGCCTGGGGGCTGCATTGCAGGTCAGAAGGAGCAGAGACTGGAAAGAAATCTATAAGGCTTCCAACACCATGGCCCTTGGGGTGACCTCCTCCGTACCTTGCCTTCCCCTTCCGAACATCCTCCTTATGGCCAGAGTCATATGGCATCAGGGGCAGAGCCAGACATGGAACAGACCGTCCACAGTGCCAAGCATCAACCTGAAGAGGTAACCAACACAGGGGAATGGGGGAGAGGTGGGTAAAGGGTGGACCCAGGGGAGGCTACCTGGTAATTAAATTTAAGACAGGGGGAAACTGGGAAGTCTTCCCACAGTGACATTAATTGGGATTTGTTTGTTTGTTGGTTGGTTGGTTTTTGTTTTCCTTTTTTTTTTCTTTTTTTTTGAAAGAACACAATCTCTCATCTATTGCTCAGGCTGGCCATGAACCCACTATGCAGTCAAGGCTGGCCTTGAACTCTCGACCCAGCTGCCTCCCCATTCTGAGTGTTTGGATTCCACATATGCACTATCATGCCCAGCTACTGACTGCTCTAGACTGCAGTAACCTGAGATAGGTGGGGGGGCTGGGGAGATCAATCAGTAAAGCACATGCTGTGCAAACAGGAGCTCCATCTCCAGAACCCATGTTTAAAAAAGGATGGGTACAGTGGTGCACATGTGTAACCCCAGCACTGGGGAGGGAGAATGAGTGGATCCTTGGGGGTTGTAGGCCACCCAGACTAGCCTGACTAATGTAATAAGCCCCAGGCTTAGAGACAGACTCACTTAAAAAGACAAGGAAGATTAGAAACAACACTTGGGATTAACCTCTGACCTCCACAGGCATGTGTATACACATCTCCCCAAACATATGTACACACAGTCGGGTGGGGGTGGGTAGACATCTCATGGGAAAATGACATGATGCACCTGACATCCGAGTTTGGGACTTCAGCAGCCATGCAGAAGGCAGGATACAGTGTGTGCCTATGACCCCAGGGTAGAGGAAGAGTGGCGGATCCTAGAGACTAGCAAGTACCAGCCAGTCTAGACAGGAGAAAGACCATGAGTGTCAGTGAGAAATGCCTAATTTTTCTTTCTGGTGGAGGTTTTTGAGTGACTGACTCCTCAACTCTAGCCTACTTGCTTCCTCAGGGGTGCCTTTCTCTTTAATTTTTCATATTTTTAAACAATTCGGTAATTTTATTTTATGCACGTGACTGCCTTGCCTGCGTGTACAGCAGTGTACCACGTGTCAAATCTGCTGGTAATGGAGTTACAGATGGTTATGACTCGCCGTGTGATTGCCAGGTCCTCTGCAAGAGCAACAAGTACTCTTTTTCTTTCTTAAGAAACTGTCCCTAGGGGCTGGGAATTTAGCTCAGTGGTAGAGCGCTTACCTAGGAAGCGCAAGGCCCTGGGTTCGGTCCCCAGCTCCGAAAAAAAGAACCAAAAAAAAAAAGAAACTGTCCCTATAAAATACTGTGGGGGCTGGAGAGAGATGGCTCAGTAGTTAAAGTCACAGTTTCCTCGTGGTGGCAGTTAACAACTGTATGTAACTCCAGTCTCAGGGGATCAGGCATTCTTTTCTGGATTCCGTGGATACTGCATACACGTGGTACACACACATACATGCACACAGAATTCCCATGCAGGTACAGACTCTTCATAATATTTTAAACTGGACACAGTGGCACACGCCTTTAGTCCCAGTACTCAGGAGGTAAAGGCGGGATCTCTGTGTGTTCAAGGCCAGCCTGGTCTACCTAGTGATTCCAGGTTAGTCAGAGCTCTCTAGAGGGACATTGTCTCAAAACAAACAAAAATAAAAACATTTTTTAAAATTATGGACAGCAATAGAGGAAGACCATGACGCTGACCCTCTGCTTCCACACATAAACACATGTATGGGCAAGCATTCATGCATATAACACACACAATTTGGTACAAAGGGAAGCTTTACGTGGGCAGTGATGGAGGCCTGTCTCCAAGCACATTTGCCGTCTTGCCTTGCACTTCTGATTTAGCAGGAAACCTCTGAGGCTTTGTTGAAGCAGTGGTGTGCCAGGGAGACCTGGCTGAGGAAGAGCCGCTTTGGAGGGACGTGCTCTCTTCTGTCCTGGGCTAACTAGACTCGATTTTTGTATCACAAGTCATTGGCTGCAGCTTTCCTCTATAAAACACATGGACTAAGTCCTACTTAAGGCTATAGCATATAGTAGCGTGATGTTTGTGATAGAACTGCCCTTCTTGATTCTTGGGCCTCATTTCAGTCTCCTTTCTGTTGCTGTGATAAAATGCCCCAGCCAAAAAGCAGGTTAGGGAAGAAAAGGTTTATTTGGGCTTACAGTTGGGGTGGGGGGGCGTGGTGTCTAGAGTCCATCACGGCAGGGAAGGGGAGACATAGTAGCAAGAGCAGGAAGCTGACTGATCACATTGCATCTAAACAGGAAACAGAGAACAGGAAGTGATGCCTTAAACCTCAAAGCTCTTCCCCTCTCCCCAGTAAAGTACTTTCTCCAGCAAGGCATCGACTTCTAAAGGTTCCATAACCTTCCCAAACAGCACTATTAGCTAGGGACCGTGTGTTCAAATGAATAAGCCTCTGAAGACATTTGATATTCAAGCCACCAAAGGCCCCCTTACACAATCTGCAAACCATGTCAAGAATCTCTAGATGTCACTAGAGGTCTAGGAATACCCTTTACTCCTCCAAGCTACCTCCTGCCAGAGCTCTGCACTGTGATGACCACAAATGCTGCCCACTGCCCACTAATACTAGGTCTAAGCCAGGTCCTGAGCTGACTCGTTTGAGCAGTCTTGGGTTCATAGAGGTTAAGGAATGAACAAGCTATGCGGGTGGGATTTTCAAGAAGGAAATGGCAAAACCCATGTCTCTGACCACCTTACTCTTAAGCTACATCCGTGGCACAGAATCCCTGGACGCTGGCCTGGAAATCACAGCCAGGTATGAACCAGGTCCCAGGGCTGCAGCCTAGATCTAGTGACTCTAAATACTTGGGGTTGTTGGAGGCTCTGCATCAATTAAGTACCCCAGGGAAATCTCCTTTCCTCAGAGTTTGAGCACCACTAGCCAAGAACTCTTTTCCTACCCCTAAAAGTTCCCTATCCTTGAAGAGACATATCAAAAGTGGCAGGGTGATCTGGGTATCGTCTTCTATGCCTTTAGCATTCTCCCTTTGAAGTTTGTGGAGCTCCAGATCTGGGACCACCATGAACGCATCCTACGGTTGAGGACCGTCACCGAGAAAATCTACTTCCTAAAGCTCCACCCTGACCATCCTGAGACTGTCTTCCGCTTTTGGATCCGCCTGGTTCAAATTCTGCATAAGGGTCTGTCCATCACCACCAAGGACCCTACCATCCTCGTCACTCACTGCCTGGTACCCAAGAGCCTTTGCAGCCCAGGTGGGAAGTCTGAGGTAAGAAACCTCCATTGCTAGTCTTCAGACAAGATCAAATTTGGAGAAGGGCCACCTTTGTACAGCTGCTGCTGAGTGTCCCGTGTAGGTGCCCTAAGCTTTAACTCTCTCCAGACATGGTAGCCCTTATAAGCACGGAACAACCTTTTCTAAGTACACATGCTTCAGCCAACATACGCAATTGTGCAACCATCAGCTGTGACCACAATGAAAATGGACAAGAGAGAAGGGTTCTATTTTTGCTTATTTTCCATTTGTTTGGCTTCTTGAGATAGGGTTTCAGTCCAAGCTGGCCTCAAACTCGTTAAGTAGCCAAAGCTGGCCTTGAAATCGTGAGCCTCCTTTTTCTAGCGCCCAGCTACTAGGACTACAGACAGGTATCAAACCAGGCCAAAAGAAACTTCCGGAGTGCGTGCATGTGTGCATGCATGCCTGTAGTGGTTGTTTGCAATGTGAGGAACATGCAGAGGCTAGCAGAAGACTTCGTGTATCTTCCTCCTTTGCTCTTTGCCTTATTCCTCTTGAGCTAGAGTATTTCACCGAACCTGGAGCTTTGGGGATTTTTACCAGGCTGTTGGCCAGCAAGCCCCAGCAATCCTCCTGTCTGCTCACCCACATCCAGCCCAGTGCTAGGGTTAGAGGTATGTCCGGCAGTGACAGCTCTCTGTATGGATGCTACGGATCTGAACTCAGGTCCTTACTCTTTAACAAGCACGGTTACCCGCCGAGCCATCTCCCTACCCATGAGGGAGAGTTCTAGTTTTTTTTTTTTTTTTGTTTGGTTTTTTTTTTGTTTGTTTGTTTTTTGGTTTTTGGTTTTTTTTTTCGGAGCTGGGGACCGAACCCAGGGTCTTGTGCTTGCTAGGCAAGCGCTCTACCACTAGCTAAATCCCCAGCCCCAAGTTTTTTTCATTTTCTTTCCTACCTCTCTTCTGTCTCTATAAAGTCATCTTAGACATTTCATTTTTTTTTTTTTTTTTTTTACGGAGCTGGGGACCGAACCCAGGGCCTTGCGCTTGCTAGGCAAGCGCTCTACCACTGAGCTAAATCCCCAACATATCATCTTTGTTCGTTGTTGTTTTTGTAAGAATGGCCTGCCCACCCCTGTGTGTGTGTGTGTGTGTGTGTGTGTGTGTGTGTGTGTGTGTGTGTAAGTGCATACATGCTTTGACACGAATGTAGAGGTCAGCGGTCAGCCTCAAGCCTTGATTCTCATCTTCTACCATCCGTTTGAGACAGCATCCATTACTGTCTTCTGTGCACCCCAGGCTCTTTGTGGGGAATTCTCCTGTCTCTGGTCCCATCTCACCACAGAAGCTCTGGGATTTCATACATGAGCGACTGCATCAGATTCTACATGGTTTCTAGGACACTGAGCTCTTTATTCACTAACATCCTTTTGTTAAATGTACTTCTACATAACCCATTGTTGTTAAATGTAGGAGTAGAAACAGGATCTTACTCTAGAATCCACGATGGCCAAAATTCTAGATCCTCCTGCCTTAGCCTCCAAACGGCTAGATTATAGACGCATACTGCTGTGCGTGGCTTTGGAACTGTGAAGGTGTTTTGTTTGAGACAGGGTATCATTTATTTGTGCCTTTTGAGTTATGGTCCAATCAGCTGTGTTCAACAATGAAGATTGGCAAACAGTTTAAGGTTGGGGGCGGTGGGTAGAGTCTTCAGAGAAACCATGAGAAAGTCCAGAGTGTTGGGCCTTGTGCATAGTCTTTTGGTATACAGAACAAAACAAACAAAAAACAAAAACCAGATAAACAGGAAAAGGAAAGGTTACACTTTCTGAGGTAGACTATGGAGGAGTGAGTTCAACAGTGAAGTTCTTCAAGCAACTGTCTGTCTGTCTAGGCTGTAAAAGTACATTATTAGTGGGATAATTACTCTTCTGAGCACCTTAATGTAATATACCTTCAGGTAAATCAGATTTCCTGACAGATGGATTCCTGGTCAGGGGATTCATAGACCCCGTTGGGGAAGATCCCCGGAACTCGCTGCCCTGCAGAGTCAATGAGAACCAGGTTCAGGGGGCAGCGTGTCTTAAAGTATGAAGTAGAAAGTGATAGAGGAAAACTGTCAACCTGTAGCCTCTACATGTGTTTTCACGTGTGTGCATGTGCACCTATACACACTTACACATAAATAGCTACAAAGCTATAAATGCTACACATCCACAAAGTGACTGCATATAGGGCTTTTCTCAGAGGAATTGGTGTTTTAAACATTAGCTTCTCATAATGTATACATTTAAGCATAAGAACCAAGTATCATTAGCTGTTAAAATTCCTATTAACAAATTAACTATTCTAAATCTACATTGGCAAGTGTGCGACAAGGGCCTCACCTCCAAGGCACCAAAGTACATTTATACCAAATACCAACCAAGAGAACTGCTTCCATGAGTGACTTGTATGGCTACCTGCCTATTGGGAGAGTTTGGGTCCCGATGTTTTAGAGTTCAGATAGAAGAGCTTGGTGTTAGGAAAATTCAGAGAGCCCAAGGCTTAACCTCCTGTTATGTTTGTTTGTTCTTTCTCCATGTAGTTAGTGCAGAAGAATTCTAAAGGCCTCCAGCCCAGCGAGAGCCTCACACATCTGATGGCCCAGGGGGAGAGCGAGGCCCTCTCCCAGATCTTTTCCGACTTGCATCAGCAGAAACAGTACAGGTACATGATTTAAATCAGGTTAGCCCGTATTACCCTTTTCTGTTGCCCAGGAGGTCCCAAAGGTAAGACCTTCCATGAAGGAGCACAGTTAGGGATGTGATATACTGTCACACAGTGAGTGCCTGGTGTCGTTACAATAGTCTCTGTCTCCACACAGCAAGTGAGGCAGGCCTGACTCCAGAGGCGTTACATAGAAAGAAAAATACTTCTTCAGCAATGAAAATGGGTAGCAATCATGGAAGAATGAAAGCTAACTACTAATCCAGTAGCTGATTCTATAGAGGCAAAACCACAGTAACCACCTAACCACTTATCCACCTAACCACCTAACCACTTAACCACTTAACCACCTAACCACATAACCACCTAACCACATAACCACCTAACCACCTAACCACATAACCACATAACCACATAACCACGGTTTTAAACCCCACTGTATATTGGTTTCATTTCCTCTGACTGGGCCTCTGTCTGGATGTTATAGAGATCCTGAGGTTGTTCCTAAAGTATAGTCCCCTGGGGTGCTCAAGGGTTCAGGCCTGTCTTTCCATTCCTGAAGAAACATCCTGTGCATTTGATGATGCGTTGTGATATGAGAGATGGGAAGCCAGGTGTGGTGACTCACGTCTGTCATTCCAGCGCTGAAGAGTCTGAGACAAGCAGATTGTTTCAAAGCCGAGGGTAGCCCAGGCTGCAGAGTGAGTTCCACACCAGCTTGGGCTACAGACAGAGAAGGAAAACCAAAAATAAATTAGTAAATATCACCAGGAGAGAAAAATGAAGCGACAAAAAGAAGTGTCTTTGTTTTAAGATAGGTCTCACGTAGCCCAGGCTAACATCAAAGTCCCTATGTAGTTAAGAATGATCTTGAACTCCTGATCCTCCTGCCTCTACCTCACAAGTACAGGAAATATAAGAAAATCTGTGCTACCATTCCAGGCTATGGATGGGATAGCTCCCGACCTCCACCCCAGCTTACTGGGGATTGAATTTAGAGCCTCAAGCTTCCTACGCAAGGGCTCTCTACACTCAGCTATAGTTCAACCCTACAGGAGCAGTTTTTTTGTCATAACCAGTTAGAGCAGGAACCAGTTAGAACAGCTCAGGGGCAAACTGAATAATGCTGGGGTAGTAAGATGAAAACCGAGAGAGTTCAGAGGCACTCTCAGAGTGGTTGAAGGCTCAAAGACCAATGCCTTGTCTTCCAGTTCTACAATATTTAAAAGATAATAATATCAGCCTCACCCAGATACTGTCAGGACTGAACACGTGCTCAGCAAGCTTTTTGTCAGATATGAATGGGATCTCAACAGATATTAGTGTGCATTACTAACTGTTTCAGGAAAGGTTTAACAGCTTGTGCCAAAGATCATCACTGTATAATAATAACAACGAAAACTGCAATTAAGAAATGTTTATGTAGGGGTTGGGGATTTAGCTCAGTGGTAGAGCGCTTGCCTAGCAAGAGCAAGGCCCTGGGTTCAGGCCCCAGCTCCGAAAAAAAGAAAAAAAAAAAAAAGAAATGTTTATGTAGAATGTCACATTCTGGACTGGTGCTGAATTCTAACAGAACAAAGGTATATTGAAACACGTTTTTAAGTGTTTCAAACAGATCACTGGCTTTGTAGTGCAAGCTGGTCTGAAACTTAAGTAGCTAGAGAGATGACCTTGAACTCCTGATCCCCCCAAATGCTAGAACTACAAGCTATGGCACAGTACCTGGCCTCTTTGCTTATTTGTTTTAAAGATTTATTTATTTACTGTATATAAATACACTGTGGCTGTCTTCAGATCCCATTAGAGATGGGTGTGAGCCACCATGTGGTTGCTGGGGATTGAACTCAGGACCTATGGAAGAGCAGTCAGTGCTCTTAACCGCTGAGCCATCGCTCCAGCCCTTGTTTGTTTTTGAAACAGGGTCTCACTATGTTGGCAATGCTGGCTCAGAATCCAGCATCTCCCTGCCTGAGACATAACCATAATCCACAGCTGACGTCCTAAGCGAAGGACACTGTATTAGCTACGTTTATCATTATGATGAAAAGCGGTGACCAGGACAGTCCTTATCAAATGATGTTTATTTGAGCTTATGGCTGCAAAGGGATAAGAGCCCATCATGAGTGGGAGACAAGGATAGCAGCTAGTGGCAGGAACAGTTTACATTTCCAAACGTAAAGACAAAGCAGAATCTAACTGAAGTAGCGCAGGACTTTTGATCCCAAAGCCTGCCCACTGTGACACACTTCCTCCTACAAGGCTGCACCACTTAAACCTCTCCAAACAGGGCCACCAACCAGGGACTGAGTGTTCAGATACTTGTGTACAAGTGTGTGTGCGCACACACATACTTCTCATTCAAACCACCACAGACCCTTTTGGATATATCTCGTGCTGAGTTACTCGCTGCAACTCAGTCCCATGGCCAAAACCAGCTGAGAACCATACTCTGCTTTAGACATAAACCCAGACAAAAGTGTCCTCAGTCTGAGGTAGTGGTACATGCCTGTACCCAGCACTCTGGAGGTTGGTGCAGGAGGATTCCTATGAGTTTGAAGCCAATCTAGGCTAACTTGTCTCAAAACAAGAATACCTCCACAAAATTAGTTGCTCTATCCCCAGAGTAAAGGGGGAGCAGGGTTACTGGGGGTCTGCCACCAATATCTGGCTTTTAATTCTGGGAGGTTAGAGGGAGTTAGGCCCCACTAGAGAAACAGGCTCTAGCCAGAAAGAGCAGGGTAGGAGAGCCAGGCAGTTAGAGAAAAACAAACGACTGAGGCTTTGTCCAGAGGAGGACACTTAGGGAAGGGGCCAGAAGGCCATTGGCTAAGAGAAAAGCAGGCAGAGGCCAGGCCAGGCAGAGCCTGAGAAGCCGCATGGAGGGTTTTTAAATTCTGTGGAGAGGAGCCTCATTTGCATCTTGCCTATGAAGGTGCTGTGATCCAATTTCCATTTGGAAAAGTCACTCCAGCTGTGGCCATGACAGTTCATTGGAAGGGTAGCAGCAGAGACTCAGAAAGACCAGATAAGCAGCTAAACTGGTCTGGACCAGAGCATGAGCTGCATAATGAGTCAGGGAGGTTAGAGTTAAAGAGAGCATTCCTTGACTTCCCTGTTCCCCGAGTGGCTGCTTTGCACAGACATGTAGCGTTCTCGGTTTCCCAGCACAAACAACCCCCATGTGATGATATTTTCATTCAGGCCCTTTCCAGGATGGTTGCAGTCGGCAGGTTCTCTCATTAGCGGCCTCACGCCACTGAACAGTAGTACACAGCACTCATGGCTGAGATCCAAGATCTGAGACAGGGCCACACCCCTCCTCCAGCAAGTCAGCACCTTGGGCTCTGTCCCCTACCCATCCCTTTCCTCTTTCCCTTCTCTCCTCTGGAAACATAATGTGCATCACACCCAACCATGGCAGCCAGAGCTGGCTTCTTTCATATTTGTATCTGTCTCTAAATCTCCTGCATTAGAAAAAGTCTCTTTAAAAAACTATTCATTTTATGTATCCGAGTACACTGCCGCTGTCCTCAGACACAGCAGAAGAGGACATCGGATCCCATGGCAGGTGTGAGCTACCATGTGGTTGCTGGGAATTGAACTCAGGACCTCTGGAAGAACATTCAGTGCTCTCAACCATTGAGCCATCTCTCCAGCCCCCAGGGGAGGTCTTAACTAGGGATTGGCTTTGAAATATGACTTCAGAGCTGAACGTGTAGCTCAGTGGGCAGAACCCTGGTCCTAGCATACACAAATCTGCAGCACTGCCTAAACCGGGCATGGTGGTGCATGCTGTAATTCCAACGCTCAGGAGAGAGGAGGGGGAGAAGTTTAGAGTCATCCTTGGCTATAGTGTGAGTTTGAGGCCAGCCTCAGATCCATGAGACCATAGCTCCAAAAATCAAGATACACAAAATAACAGTAGCAACAACAAACTGAGTTCAATGTTTTGTTTTGGTTTTTTTTTTTTCCTTAACTTTTGATCTTCGTTTCCTTGACCGTGAAATGACTGGAGTTCCAGCAGGAGTGAAAAGGTGCAAATCAACAAGACCAGCTCAGGTAAGGAAGGATGCAGCGTTGCATGCTGGGAGAGATAGCTGCTGTGTAGATACAGCACTCGGATTTCCCACGATGCCTACTCAGGAGTACCACAGTATCTCCATATCACAGTTGGCACCTCTCTGGGCTTTTTGACCACCAAAGGCAATTTGGCACCAAGTCCCAACCATTTATTTATTTATTTATTTATTTATTTATTTATTTATTTATTTATGTTCTCCATTTCCAGTTCCTTCTTACATCTGCGGGGTCCATGTGTGGGTTCACTGACCTATTCAAAAGCAATTACTAGAGGCTCTCCGAGTGGTTGTCATGGGTACCACCGTCTCTTAAAGGGATGGTCTTGTGGGTACAGAGCAAACTTATAGAAACTCCTTTCTAGCCCACATCCAAAGTTCAAGCTGGGGTGACAGAGGCATATGGAGGTCCTTCAGTCCTTCCAGGGCGTTGGCTCAAGAAGGTCAGTGTCTGAGAGTCGCTAAGAGGTTAGCATCATAGAACCATCTATGATAGGATCAGGGCAGATGGAGCAGATGAGGCCCTGTGAGAAAACGTGACATTCCAGAAGGAGCAACTGGTTCTCTGTTGCCAAATTCTAGTCCAGCCCAGGTCCCCCAGATGTGATCCTTCGATCAGCTTCCCCATGTTTGCCGTCTCACCTGACCACATGCTCTCCGACTCATCTCTATTCCGGCCATGTCTGGCGCAGTCAGATTTCACCCATGCTTCCTCATACCTTCGTCATCTCCCACTCACTTCCTTCCCCTGAGGAGCCCCTCTAAGCCCCCTCTGTCCTATATCCTAGACCACATGCTCCTGCCAAGACCGAGCTGTCCCCGTGACCTCTCACACAATTCTTTGGATCTCTTATAGGTTTAAGGTTTATTTCTTAATGAATGTTAAATTGTTGGATCTAAGACCATCGACAAGTTCATTCTCCATACTGGCTCAGGAGAGAGCCACATGGTGATATATTTAGAATCGTAGAGATCCTAAGAGAATTAGGATCCAAATCAGAAGGGTTTTGTTGCTGTTGTTGTTTTGGGGGAGTTGTTTGTTTGTTTTGGTTTTTTTTATAAACTCCTACATTTATAGGAGGAATAAATGGACAAGGGTCTGAGGGAACATGGGCAAGAGTGGTTGACTCCGATAGCTGGGTTGGACAGATGGTTCACCGGTTAGGAACACTCATTGCTTTTGCAGAGGACCTGGGTTCGACTCCCAGCTCACATGACAGCTGACAAATGAATGTGACTCCAGTCCTGGGGCATCTGATGCCTTCTTCTGGCCTCCAGGAGCACCACGCAAGCATGTGGTACACAGAACCACATGTGGGCAAAATAGTCATACACATAAAATACAGTAAGAAAATCTAAAAATCTGCTTGCAACTGACCCCCCGTTTTCAACATTAAGAAGACAATCAGGACAACAAAGACAGTGAGTATTTTAGTGAAGGCTTTGATTAATGTTAGGCACAGAGCCTGCTATTGTTGCCCTTGATTTCTATTTTCAAGAGTCACCCAAAATCTGAATTTTTAAATATACACTGATCACTTTCTCCAGATCTTCGAATTTCTTAACAGGCCTTGACCTTTGACACGCTGTCAATTACATTTTCTGTATTTATGTAACATTCGAGCACAGTCATAAATGCACATGCTTTAAACTATTCTGTGAGGTTAGGGGTGAGGAGAACAGAATACTCAAGAATATTTCTAATGATTGCTGGGACTGGAGAGAAAAGCTTTAGAATTTCAGGATAGCCACTCAGGTGTGCATACCTGTCATTCTGAGTACTCGGAGAGCTGACTTGGGAGAAATGCCTCAAGTTTGAGGCCAGCTTGGTCTATATAGCAAGTTACAAGATAGCCTGGTCTGCATAGTAAGATCCATAACCCCAAAAAGAATTTCGGGATATCTGATGTTGGGATGTTCTTAGGTTAATTTTAATGAGCCATACTGGGGTGTTTCTGGAGCCCGTTTTCTTCCTGGATCAAGTACTTGGTTGCAAAGGGAAGTAACATGCCAGGCTCTTGGAACTCTTGCTCTCTCCTACTGAACTCTATTGGAACTTCTGGATGGAAAAGAGGGGAGGGGAGAGGAAGGGGGAGATAACTCAGTAAAGTACTTGCCTTGGAAGAATGAGGAACTGAGTTTGATCTCCAGAACCTATGGGCTGAAGAGATTGTCTCAGTGGTTAGGAATCATATCCAGAGGGTCTGTCTGGTCCCCAACATCCGCTTGGGGTAGCTCACAACTACCTGTATTCCCAGCTCCAGAGAGAGTGGAACTGGTCTCTGAGGAGAACTTCCATTCACACAGGCATAGACACATACACATATACTCAGGCTCTCACAGCTAGACATTATAGTGCATGTCCCTAGGAGTCAAAGACAGGAGGAATCAACAGCTCAAGATCAACCTTGACTGTGCAAGAGCTCAGAACCAGCCTGGGGATGGGGATGGTGTGTGTGTGTGTGTGTGTGCGTGTGTGCGTGTGTGTGCGCGTGTGTGTGTGTGTGCATTCAGTCTAGACAACCAGAGTCCCAAAACTCACCCATGTGCCCCCATTAGCAGGCACACAAGCTTGACCCTTGGTCTTGTTAAAAATGTTGCTTCTAATTCATTAGACCTGGGCACATAGGCCTTACCCATTCATTTCTAACATGATCCCAACTGGTGCCAAGGTTTGGGTTACATTTTGAATAGTGAGGGGCAGAGGGTCTAAGAACAGTCTGTGGCTTTGCTCTTCTGGTTTCAAGGCCATTGTCCGTCTAGTTGACCGAATATCCTTAGGGAGATTTATTCAGGTAACCTGTCCCAACTATGTCGTTTCTCCATCTCCTGAGGCTATTTTGTTCAACACGATGTTGTGTTGCGATCAAGAACATGGGCTCCAGAGCCAGGTTGGTTGGCTTAGCATACTGACTCTGTCTGCCTCACCATAATGTGGCCATTAGTAAGTTCACCAGCCTCTGTGGACCTCAGAGTCCTTCTCTGTAAAAATGGGGATTGCGGGATAGTTGTCAGCAATGATAAAAAGAACCTGACATACAATGGCTTTCTCTGCCTAGAACTGTTGGCTATTAGCTTCCAGAGTGTTCTGTGAGCGAGAGTGCAAATACGTTCCTTTTCTTAACTAGAGAAAGCTACTCCCTGTGAAGACAGTATCCCCTGTACCTGCGATCTCAATTGGAGGGATGCGTTCATGTTCGGAGAGTGGGAAAGAGAGAACCCCTCTGGGCCACAGCCCCTCTCGCTCCTCAGTACCCTGGCTGCCTCCAGCAGGCCACGGCTGTCCCTAATTGGAGGTATGGTAGTGATGGGGTTGATCTGGTGGCCTTCCTGAGACAGGCTGTAGCTCAGGTTTAGAATCAGAACCCTGTCCTAAGGGTCCTAGCATTGATTCCAAATGCTACGGGCAGGGGATGGGTCACTGGCCACAATGACCTCAGCCCTACCTATCTCCTTGTCTTTGCATCCAATGATACTGAGTGAATCTCTGCAGTGTGGTTTCTCTAAGAACTGCAGAGTCCCCACAAGTGGCACCGAAGGACAGACTGTTAAATGGGTGATCTTGGAACTGGAGCCTTCTCTTGCTGTGTGGGGAGGGATGGGGGCTCCTCCTAGAGTTCAGTCGTTCCCGTGGTCCTCCCCGCCCTTCTCCTTCCCTATAGCTCTTGGTGTCTTTCTAACTGATGGTGGTGGAGAGTACCAAGAGGGAGAAGGAGCTAGCTAGCAGGACTGGGTGAGGGCAAACTTCCTGAGGTCCCAGCCTTTCTCTTTCCATGCCCCAAGGCTCCCTATCCTACATTCACTCAGCAAGCATTGTGAAGTACCTTCTATTCACTGTGTCTAACAGAGTCCTGAAGAAGGTGGGATCATTTATGTTTTTCTAATTCATAAAAATAAAAATATGTATTTATTGTATTGGTAGAAAAAACACCTTGATTTTTAAAGTAATTTTTAAATGAATGTACAAAGTGATGGTTTCATTATGGCATATTTTTTTCTGGTTTTCCGTTAGTAACTGTGCAAGCAGTCACTAGGCCACTTCACAGGTAGACGTCACTATACTTTGTTCTCCTGTACCCCGCCCCCATTGCCCTACTTCCATGCCCCTTCTTGATGGTCCCCTTCTCTTTCCCAAATAGGCTCTATTCTGCTGTCCTGGCCCTGCATTCCATTGCTCTATCTTTTCTCTCAGGATGCCTTCCTGCCTTCCCATGATCCCTTTCCTGCTTTCATGATCTACATACAACACAAACGCACACACACACACACACACACACACACACAATTAAATGAATTAAAAGTTAAAATGTCAATAAGCACAAACACCCCCTCCTGTGGTTTCTCTAAGGCTTCGGTTAGCCACAGCCAAATACAGTCCAGAAATTAAATGGAGATTCACTATTTGAGAGAGAAACCACAGCCACATAACTTTTGTTAGAACACAATTGTTTGCTTTAATACACGTAGGCATGTTGATAATATCATACCATGCCTATGAATTAAACTTTATGTAATTCTATATCAGAAGACATGACATCTACATGGTTTGGAGTTGTCTGCAGTCTCTAAAAGCCCCTGGTTGGGAGACAAAGCCCCAGACAAAAGGGCCATTATTTTGTCTTATGCGTTCACAAAAGAGATTTCAGGTAACCTATATGATATTGACCACTTTTTCTCTCCGGCACTCACAGGAAACTCTATATGACGCTTCCTTTCCCCTTGGGGAGAGTTTCTGTGGCCTGCACCAGCACTTCTCTTCAGCATTCAGTTTCAGGGTGCTGTATCTGGACAAAGGGGAGGAGGAAGTTGCCAGTAGGAGCAAACCAGAGTTATCTCAGCAGCACTGACAAGAGCGCCTCCTCATCCTGTCAGCGTCTCCGTGTGTTCTCACTACCACCTCAGAATACAGCAACTTGTACCCTGTGGTCTAGGGCGATCACGTAGATTGGGATGCACTGTCCAAAAGTCTGGAACCTGGAGAAGAGCGATTCGAGGGAAAGCAACTCCGGAGAAGCAGGGACATGGAAGCTGGTGGGAGGGAGTCGGAGAAGAGAGGCAGAAAGAAAAGAAGTAACACAAGGAAACAGAAGAGACCTGGGAGAAAAGCTGAAGAGAACTAGACCGGAAGCACATCTCTGAGAGATGCCCCGCCAAGCGTCTATTTATCTAATTTAAAAAGTAAAGCCATAAACCGAGGAGAGAAGCGTGGTTTCCTCTCTGCTCACATTGCTCTGGAACAACTTCCTGTTCCCAGTTCAGGCTGTTCAAGCTCGCCCTGGGTTGGAAGCTGAGGGACAATCCCTTGTTTGGGGTTTGAGATAGGGGCTCACATATCCCATCTCACGGATGCTGGGATTACTGGCATTTTCAACCACTCCCAGTTTATGTGGTGCTGGGGACCAATTGCAGGGCCTCCCTCATACATGCTGGGCACTCTACCGAGTCAAATCACCAGCTCCGCTTAAGAACAATTACTGTAGAAATCCGGAAGCTGAAGTGTTAAGGTAGGGTGACTTTTCCTTTTGTTGTCCAAACTAACTAGGTTTGCGACTGTCTCTGTCTTAAAAACACTGGTACAACCTTTTGGGTTGGTAGCCCCTGAAACACGGACATGCCTGGGTGATGTACTCATAAATTAGCCAGTCCGCGTCAAACTCATGGTCACCTCCACAATCCTCGCTACAGTAAAACACTGAATTCTACTCCTCCTTGCTTTTTAAATCTGATCCAAATATAAGCGCCGTGACAGAATTTAATCCCCTTGTTTACTGCGGCACTCACGGTGCCCAGAGCAGTCCCGGGCACACAGGTAACACTTCATCTATTTGTGGAGGGTGCAATCATACCATGAGTGCATACCAGAGTAAGGATGCATCAGCCTTTCAGTTCAGAGCCCCATGCCTGCCGCAGCAGACCCTAGGACTGTTTTCAGAGGCAGAATGGACTGGTTTGCCCTGAGTATAGTCGGGAGTGTCATTTCTTAAGCGTGTCACTCCTAAATCCTTTCCTTCTACGGGCTACTTTCTGATTCTGAGGTCCTTGTTGGGCCTGCTTTGCTTCTCTCCCAGAATGCACTTCTGTCTCCATCAACTGCCTCCTGGACCAAGAGTCCTGAGTTTCTTCTCCAGCCTGAGTTCTTTCTGTTGCCTTCACTCACCACGCCACGCTCGCTCCACGTACGCTCCCTCATCCTCGTGCACCAGGATCATTTGGAGATTTCATTTTGCTGTACTGAATCGTGGCCTCGTGGCCTCGTGTGTGCTAGCCAAGCACTCCACCGTTGCGCTACATACAGCCACGGCCAAACATTTAATCTTTGAATGTCGCCTTAATTTTTTTCATCTCTAACTCTAAAACTTATTTTAATTGTTTTATTTGCGCTCTCTCTCTCTCTCTCTCTCTCTCTCTCTCTCTCTCTCTCTCTCTCTCTCTGTGTGTGCGTGTGTGTGTGTGTGTGTACATACGTACCTACGCGTATTTGTGCTTGTCACTGCACATAAGTAGAGGACTTGCAGACACTTTTTCTTCTCCCATTATGGGAATTCCAGGGATTAACTACAGTCATCAGGCTTGACAGGAAATACCTCTACACATGGAACCATCCTGCCAGCCCTCTATTTTTTTTAAAAAAATTATATATGAACTTGTACATATGTATACAGTTTTAAGTGAGATACACAGACTGTGTTATACCTTTTTATTATTTGTTTTTGAGAAAGGGTTTTATGTATCTCAGATTGGCTTCAAACTTGCTATGTAGCAGAGAACGATCTTGATTTCTGAGCCTCCTGCTTCTACACACAGGCGTGTGCCATCACACCTAATACGTATGGTGCTGGGGCATGAAACCAGGGTTTTGTGTGTGCCTGACGTGCTCTGTTGACTTAGTGGCATCTCCTTCCTGTTCTTATTTTTAAACCTCTCTCCTATACAAGATTGGTTTTCATTCTCTTTCTCTTCCTAGGTCAGGCCATTATTTACATTATTTACAGGGAATCTCCAGCTTTCACAGACATACTGCCAGAGTATGATTCCCCCATCCCCGGAAGTCTTTCCATTCACCCCAGGTAGGGCAACAACACAGCAAAGAATTGGGTCCACCCAAGTCTAGCTTGGTGAACCAATGGGTTCTTTGAGGTTTCTCACAGGAACATGAGTGAGGGGTTACCACAACATAGATCACTAATACTAGAGAGCACACCACAAAGGAGTCTCCAACCCCCACGAAGTGTTAACTTTGTATCTGGGTGTCTTAGATAGGGTTCTACTGTGAAGAGACGCCATGACCAAGGCAATTCTTATAAGGACAACATTTAATTGGGGCTGGCTTACAGGTTCAGAGGTTCAGTCCATTATCATCACAGCAGGAACATGGCAGCATCCAGGCAGGTATGGTGCAGGAGAAGCTGAGAGTTCCACATCTTCATCTGAAGGCTACTAGCAGAAGTCTCCCCCCAGGCAGCTAGGACAAGAGTATTAAAGCCCACACTCACAAGGTCACACCTATTCCCACAAGGCCACTCCTCTCAACAGTGCCACTCCCTGGGCTAAGCATATACAAACCATCACACTGGAACGTGAGCCCTCTTTTCTGCAAGGGAATGTTTGTGAACCCAACATGTGAGGGTCTTCCGGGAGAATAACAGCTATTCTGGCTTCTGGTATGTCCAGAAGACAGAGTGCCACAGCACATCTTCACTCTGGGCTGAAGTTCCTTGAGTATGGAGTGATGTCCTACTCATTAAGGGTTTGCCAGTGCCTCATACTGTGCCTCACCTCAAAAAGGCGTGTACTGGCTAGTTTTGTGTGTCACCTTGACAAACTGGAGATAACACAGAGAAAGCAGCCTCAGTTGTGTAAATGCCACCATGAGACCCAACTATAAGGCATTTTCTCAATTAGATCAAGGCGGGAGGACCCAGCCCATTGTGGGTGGTGCCATCCCTGGGCTGGTAGTCCTGGGTTCTATCAGAGAGCAAGCTGAGCAAGCCAGAGGAAGCAAGCCAGTAAGTAACATCCCTCCATGGCCTCTGCAGCAGCTCCTGCTCCCTGACTTGTTTGAGTTCCAGTCCTGACTTCCTTTGGTGATGAACAGCAATGCGGGGAAGTGTAAGCTGAATAAACCCTTTCCTCCCTAACTTGCTTCTTGGTCATGATGTTTGTGCAGGAATAGAAACCCTGCTAAGAAGGCATTTTAAGATGTTGAAATAACACTTCCTATGGTAGGCTTGAGAAAATGTGTTCCTTTACATTTCGAGCTACCTTTCATGTAGGCACACTTCCCAATACCTTCAGCTCAGATTCCTCAGGTTAAGACTTCCCATTCTTCATCTAAACTTGTCAGCCATCCTTTCCCCATGTAAACTTGTTTTTCGTTCCCTGCTTGGCCTTGACATGTACCTTCTGCTCTGCCCCACACTGAGATTCTTCTATTGCTTGCTTCTCTTAGTCCAGCCCACGTCTCACCCCAGAAAGCTCTCCATCAGTGATGGCAAATACCCTTTCATTTTGTCATCAAAACTTCCTAGAAGGAAGCTGCCCCTTCATGCTGAACCTTCTACACAGGTGATTAGCTCATTAGAACATCAAGTATAATTGCAAGTCCAGAAACAAGTTATTTTGGGCCAATTTTAGCCCTTTTAATAGCCATTCCTTTAGTGGTGGTTTGCTGTTCTCCTGTGTACCCAACCTAATGGCTTCCTGGTCATTCGGTAAAGTCTATGGACTGTAGAAACAGCACTGGTTTCCTTTGGAATATATTAACTTAGCAGACCTCTGGCTTTCATAACACAAAAGCTGAACTCATCATCAGACAGCATCTGAGGCCTACAACAGAGATTTTCCAATTTGTTCAACAAACATCCCCTGTTCCTGAATAGGAAAGAGGAAATGTATTTGGAGTGTCCAGAATGACGCATGTAAGGATTTCATGTCTTGAGCACACACCCACTTCTGTGAACAGTGAGATAATCTAGGGTAACTTTGAGCCACAGAGGGAAAAGAGAGTCTCAGCGTAAAATCGGAGAAAATCAATCCCCAAAGCAGAACATAACCCTAATCCAAAAACGCACATCCCGGAGATCGCACAGTGAGGTTTGGAATTTTTTCAGGAGAAACAATATTTCCAAAAAGTAGGAAGCACTTAGACGTTCACCCACCATCCAACACTGCAGCCAACTTTATGTGTGATAATTACAAACTTTCATCTACCAAGTGTTAGGGAAAATGTAACCAACAATAACTTAGTTTTACAGTTCTCTCCAT